>NW_019154092.1:32349115-32406724 GCF_002288905.1 Enhydra lutris kenyoni | reverse complement strand
GAGCCCGATGTGGGGCTCGATCCCAGGACCCTGGGATCATGACCTGAGCCGAAGGCAGAGGCTTTAACTCACTGAGCCACCCAGGCGCCCCTATTTCTTGTACTTCTTTTGGATTCTTTTTATTCTCTTTCTAAAAGTGTACGGCACAGCATGGGGAACATAGAGTGGTAGATATTGGCATGATATCTGATCTTGCTTTCTTCAACCCACCCAACTATAAGTGGAATGTTTAATATAACTTTGAATAATTAGATGCTCTGGTTGCTAATCCTTGGGTTTCCCTAATCTGGCCAGCTATAGTTAAACAACAGGCAGGTGACCTCAAAGTGTGGATGACAGATCCCTACTTTTATTATAATATTAAGATATCATTTGCTTTTTTCACTGTCTTGACATTTGAATTGATGGTACTAAAGCTAGGGTGGGTGAAATTTCTGGCACCTAAGCAAATAATTTTTTTTTTTTTGGTCTTAAAATTATCTAACAGTTTCAGTTTAAACCTCAAATTATTCATAAATCTGTGATTTGGCCATTTTGAGAACAAAGAGAAGTTTTCAGTACATTCAGAGTCTCTTGAAACAGCACAAATCCAGATTATGTAGGATGATATTGAAAGGAATGTTCCATTCCTGTTAGATTAAAATCAACATCACAAAGCAGAAAATAAGTCCCAAATATACACCATTCTAAGGTTAATCATAATGCAATACATATTCCTCTTGAGCCCAGTTCTGTTTCTTAGAACTTCAGCCTATATAAAGAGAATATGAAGAGTTCAAGAAAATTTACTTAACTGTGAGATGTCAGTCTTGGGAGCTAATGTTATGACTTTGTCTTTTTTCTCGCTTTTGGGAAGGGGGTGTTTCAATATCCAATTCCAATATCCAATTCCAATATCCAAATCCAATATCCAATTCTTGGTGGTATCTACCAGAAACTGATTCCCATTCCCTAGTTAAGCATCTGTTGAGACATCATTCTAGCTGATCTGACCTTAGACCTATTTGAGTAGGTGAAAAAGAATTGGAGAGAATCTGCAGACAAAAAGAAGGGACATCCATGCACTTATATCACTGAAGTAGCAAAGGTGTATAAAGTAAGTTTCCCTTGGGCCAACTGTATGCATCAAGCATACATAGGCTTGAAATGACTTGCATATGTGACCTGAAATGTCACTCTGTATTGGAGGATTCCTCACTGGTAAATTATCTTGTGTACTACCAAGAATTGGAATGTGAAGAAATAATAAGAAGCTAAGCCATAAAGAACATTCTCCACCTCAGAAAACTTACCTCTTGTAGGACTTAACATGTACCCCTCTGAACTACAACTTGAATACCCACCACATACAAGCTCTGTACGGGTTCACAAGTAAGAAATACTTGATCTTTTCTATCAGTTGTCCAGGAATCAACCTACTAGAGGAGAAAAAAGGGGAATCGGAAAGGGAGCGGTGTTCAGGACTAGGCCCCACTCACCACCACAGAGGTCCCTAATGGAAGGAATTCAGTTTTATTTACCAAAAAGTGATCTGTTAACTGAGAAGCAACCTCCTCTGTTTTAAGAGATGGGAAGATAAATTTTACTGCAAAATTGAAGATAATAATCAGAAAAAAATAAATGAAACTATTTCAAATTTGTTGCCCCGCTCAGTTCAGACTCTAATCTATCCTTACTAAGGTTGGTTTAGATCTTAAATATGACAATAGTTACATTGTACACAAAATCCTAGTTCACACAACATTTTTTTCTAATATTATTACTCCAGATATCCAAATATTCTAAATAAATGAAAATGTGTCGTTGTATGTAACGCTAAGTGAGAAATGCCTACAAAGCAGCATTTTCATATTTATTTTCCCATACAGCCAATATCTTCTCTGAATCGCACAAATTCCAGTTGTATTGGTTTTTCTTATGTCAATGAGGTTACAGTGAATATTTGTACCTGCAAATAACCAATATGCTATATTTGACTATGTGCTGTCAGAATCCTCTAATTAAAAAGAATTGGTCTCTGAAACACTCATCCTTGGCACAAATAGGAAAACCTGTCAACAAGGCATATGATTTGTAGAATACAGGGGAAAAAAAGAGTAGCAGTGTTATCATCCATCATTACTTGGAGAACATCTAGAGGCAGTCTGGCAACATTTGTCCAGAGAGTGAACAGTAGGATGCCTCAATTTTCCTGAATCATCTACCTACTTTGGAAAGTCTCTTTCTGAAAAATACATAGCTTGCCTTGCAAGCTTCTGTCAGGGAGCACCAAAGCCTTATAAGTGAGAACCATGGAATTGTAAGGAACTATAAAAGGGATCTTTAAATCTATTTATTATAACCTTCATAATTTATAAGTGAATAAATTCTGGCACTGACAAGTTGAATGACTTGCCCAAGGTCCACAAGACCATGATTCACACCTCTTAATTATAGTCTAGTCTTTTTCCACTAAGATTCCTATTCCCCCAAAAACATCTGTTTTTACCTCAGAAACATTTTAGTTACCTCAGAAACATTTCCAAGTCTGAGTCTAAGGAACTTGGGTGAAAATGGGGGCTAGGAAGATTCTCTTTTACTGTGAAGAAAAACAAGGACTGCAACTAAATTGGTAATCTTTCTCTCTCTCTGGAAGACACTGCCAACTGTAGAGTACAAAAGATAAAATTAGCAGCTGTCAAATAAATGGATATCTGGGACACAAAATACCATTTCACAATTTCTCTTAGTTACATATAATGGTGCTTTCTGGGAACAAATGGAAGATTTTAATAACTATGGTCTCCACCCAAAGTGAATTTACAGGCTATCATCCACAGGTATGGAATAATCCCAATGTGAGAGAGTAAAGATGATGGATAGCAACGGATTATTCTTTCCTCTAGGAAATTTTAGGATCTGATAGCTCAAAACCTGTAGTATGACAACTACAGGTTCATGGTGGATATTTGTAATATCCTGCATAACTTGAGAGTTTGTAACAACTGCCAAAGGAAAGAGGATTCATATGGGCTGGAGACCAAAGGGAATGTTGGGAAATAGATTGATTGTTACTGTCAGAAGGGACTTGCTTGGCAAACTTAAGAAAAAGTCAAGTGTCTATTGCTGAAAAAGTAAATATAGCAGTGAACTGTGAGTAAAAATTGGGGCAGATCAGTCGCAAGTAATGCTGGGGTAAATAGAGAAGTGGAACCAGAATGAACAAATGCATAAAGGCAGCCATGTTGTTGGGTAACTGTGGGTTTATCAAATATTGACAAACATGAAATGATTGTAATCAGTCACTGTCAAAGGAGAACAGGTCCCCTCCTCTCTTTTACAAATGATCCAATTAAAGGAAACATGTTGGCTATAAAAGTCAAAATCAACAATGCACTATACACTGACAACCCATCCAACATATAAAATCAATAGTGCATTCTGCTGCCATCCAGCACAAAGCGACAGTAGCAACTTCCCCACCTCTTTAGTCAAATATGACACTGTATCAATCGATCAAAACTCAGTACTTATTGAGCAAGGCTTCTGAAGAATGCAAACTGCATTGTGCCTCTACCCTCTCCCCTTCTCATTTTATTTCAATAAATTTTAACTTAAAGGCATAATACCTGAGAATGTTCTGTTTGGCATACAGAGTGGTTTTTTTGTTTTGTTTTTTGTTTTTTTGTTTTTGTATAATCACCATACAAATTGTCACTGACTATATTTACAATAAGATTATAAAAACACTGTAGGGCTAGAAATGTGAATGCCATTGAATTGGAAACTGTAATTTTAGTTGTCTCCATACCATGGCTTTGTCCGAGTCCTTCATTCAGTGTGACAAACCAGACATAGATGACTCCAATTAGTCAACAAGCTTTCAGGAGAACTAAAAATAATCTGGAAGGGAACTGAACAAAGGATATGGAAGAAATTGTGAGTTTGACAGAAAACAACAACAACAACAACAAAACTATTCACAGCTTAGTATTTGGTGTTGTATGAAAAGGGCAGTGGAGTGAAATCAGGCTCTGACTCCCTGTGTCCTGTAACCTGGAGTAAATCATTCTTCTCTGGATCTTAAACTTCTTTAAAGTTAAGGTATTAGTAAGCTCAATGGACTTAAGGAATGATGCAAAGACCAAAGGTTTAGTAGTCTAATAATGTTTTTTTAAACATGCATCTCTGTCATGATAGAGTGGGTAATATAACTGAATTCTTTTGGAATTCTTTTGGTCTGCCTTCTTTTGGAAGACATTTAAGAAATACATATATTTAAAAAAAATAAAGAAACAAAAATATATTTGTTTATCAATACTTTGTTTTTGACTATAAGTTGGCAAAAAATAATATTACAATATTATTAACAAAATGTGAACAAATGAATCTGTGGAAGCAATGCAAAGGTGAGACCTAACAGGTCACTTGACCTTAAGTCTGCTCAATTTTCCTCTCTATCACAGAGTTCTTTGGTTAGTACCATAGCATCTATAATGCTGTTTCCCTCAGGATTTTGTCTTATTCCAAATAAAATTTTATCTGGTTAGTACCTTAGCATCTATATGCTGTTATGCTCTCTCCCTTAGGATTTTGTCTTATTCCAGCTAAAAATTCTATCAGAATTTTTAGCTGGAAATAAATAAACATACAAACTTTTATCAGCAGTACTGTCCTGTTCAAAAGCCCTCACAGACTGTGCACTGGCATGGAAGGCCTTTTACATGGGAGCCATAATTAGCTTTTCCAATCTGATTTTCCACATCTCTTTGGGATAGGACTGTGTTTTAGGTTACTCTCTATATACCTGATCAGACCCATAACCATCAAAGAAATTGAATCAGTAATCAAAAATCCCCTGACAAACAAGAGTCAGGGCCAGATGGCTTCCCTACGGAATTCTACCAAACATTTAAAGAAGAATTAATACCTATACTTCTGAAACTTTTCCAAAAATTAGAAATAGAAGGAAAATTTCCAAACTTTCTCTACAAAGCCAGCATTACCTTGATCCCCAAACCAGACAAAGACCCCACTAAAAAGAATTATAGACCAATATCCCTAATGAACATGCATACAAAAATTCTCAACAAGATACTAGCTAATAGTATCCAGCAATTCTTTGAAAGGATTATTCACCACAACTAAGTGGGATTTATTTCTGGGCTACGGGGGTGTTTCAACAAATGCAGATCAATCAATGTGATGTGCCACATCAATAAAAAATGGATAAGAACCATATGATCTTCTCAATAGATGCAAAAAAAGCATTTGACAAAATGCAGCATCCACTCTTGGTTTAAACCCTTCACAATGTAGGGACAGAAGGAAAATACCTCAACATAATAAAAGCCATATTTGAAAGACCCATGGCAAAAATCTTTAATGGGGGAAAAACTGAGAGCTTTTCCCCTAAAGTCAGGAACAAAACAGGGATGTCCACTCTCACCACTGTTGTTCAACATAGTACTAGAAGTCCTAGCCTCAGCAATCAGACAACAAAAAGAAATAAAAGCATCAAATCAGCAAAGAAGTCAAACTTTCAGTCTTTGCAAATGACATGATACTCTATGCAGAAAACCAAAAGACCCCACCAAAAATTGCTAGAACTGATACAGTAATTCAATAAGGTCACAGGATATAAAATCAGTGCACAGAAGTCGGTTGCATTTCTATACACTAACAATGAAGCAGCGTAAAGAGAAATCAAGGAATCGATCCCATTTACAGTTGCACCAAAAACTGTAAGATACCTGGAATAAACCTAACCAAAAAGGTTAAAGATCTGTGCTCTGAAAACTGCAGAAGACTTATGACAGAAATTGAGAAAGAAACAAAGAAATGGTTTGTGTTTTTTTTTGTTTTGTTTTGTTTTGTTTTTAAAGACTTACATGGATTCATCATTAGAAGGAGCTGGTATGGAAAGAAAGTTACCTGAATTCCAGCTTCCTGAGAATATGCTCCTCAGCATACTCCTAAGGAAATAAAACCATGTATGGGAAAGCTCATCACTAAGTATTTCTCACCTCACTTTCCGGGGGGCTCATCCATGAAACCTGGGATTATTAGAATTGGAAGAGACCTTAGAGATAAGCCATATAGTCCAGTCACTTCATGTTGAATGACAAAATGAAGGTAACAGTTTAAGATACAGTATACGAGGAACTCTTCACTAAAAATATCTAAGAAAATCCATGAATGATCTCATCAGTGTTTTTAAATTTCATCTTCATGGACTTCTGGATTCCATGAGTGTTTTCTTTGATCTGCCTCTCACAACTAGAAAAAGACGAATGGGTCAAACTCTGAGTCCCTCAGTTCCACATCAATATGTGCAGCAATTGATTATCAACATGGGGGTTTCAGATTAGGTTTTCTAGGAGGAAAACAACTGCTGATTAAAACCATTGATCCCAGAGTAATTTAGAAAAGTAACTAAAGAGATTTTATATGTTCTTCTGTTCTTCTCTCTGTTGGTGTGTCTATCCCACCAATGTGGAGCTCTCACACCTTAGTTATGTAATATATTGAGGAGCAGTGGTGGCAAGGAATCGAATGAATGAGGTACTGAGGCTAAATTTTTAAAATCCGTATCAGTATTGAAGGCCTTAAAAAAAGTTATTTTTATAGTCAAAGCGCTCAACTAAGCAGACAATACAGTCATTTCAGTAGAGTAAGCCATTTCTGGGACTGATTTTTGGAATTGCCTTCAAAACACAAAACATATTGTTTCAAATATTCTTCGTCATGGCCAAAGCATGTCTTTGAACATAGTTTTGGTTTTTCACAATGAAAATGATAATTGGAATTAATTCTGGTTAGTAAGTGTGAAATCTGAAGTTATGAAAACATTTGGACTTTAAACAGGCTGTGGTTAAAAAGGAATGAGAGGGATTTCTTTGTGTGCTTCTGGGAGCAAATTCTGAAGTGGAATACCAAGAAAGATTTAGATTCTGGTTGCAGGAACTGAATAGGTGTTGTTTCTTGACAGTATCAAGTTGAAAGGCCAACACTGATTTGGATATAAGAAATGCCTTGCTATAAGGGAGACTCCAATTAGAGCCAAAGAAACCTGGATTAGAATTCATTTCCACTATTTCTGATTTGTTGGACCTGGAAACTTAACATATTTGTAACTCTGTTTTCCTCATGTGAATACAGGCTCTTGAGAGAGAAAAGAAATGCTTTGTATAAAGCACCAGCTCAGTTTTAGTCATGATATATGTTCATAAATTATAGTCATTTTCCTTAATATTAAGGTACATTTGTTTAGACTATTTATAGTTTGTAGTCCCATTGTTATTGGTAGCTATGTACTGCATGAAAGTATCTATATATTTCTTGCAAAATCCCTATGATAAAGGCCCAATCTTAGCAAAAATTTCAGGTAGATTTTGAAGGATGCCTTTCCCTTCCCAACAAAATTTCTTTTCTGTGCTGCTTTCTGGGGCATGCACCTTTTTGAAGATATTCACATGCTGCTTCTAAAATGACCCCACTTTCAGCCAAGAGACTAGAGGCACGGAGAGCCTCTGTGCTTTAACCAAGGCCATATTACAAGTTAGCTGCTATTTGTAAGACCACGGTTTTCTAACACCAAGTCAAATGATTTTTGCCACTCTACCATCTGCTTCTTACCCTACCAAGGTATTGAATGGATTAACATTCACTATGAGCGATCGTTAGTATATGTGCTGCCAAAGTGAGCACTATGAGCCGTCTTTATACGCTTAACTAAACCTGTTTCATCTTCATACCCACAACTCTCATATTAATTATTATAATAGTCACACTTGACATGTGAGAATACTTAAGTTCAGAAAGGATAAGCAACTGGTATTAAGTCAAACAGTACAGAAGAAGCAAAACTGGTTTCGAATTCAGATCTTCCTGAAAGAAAGCATGAATTCCAACCTCATTCATCAAAGAGAAAACAGAGTGCAGGTGGCCAGGCTTTAAGATGCTCTAAGACACTTGAAGCTATGAAGTATGTGAACCATGTGAATCAAAATATGGTAGTGAGATAGCATTTGTTCACACCTGTCCCTACCTTCACTGCTCATATCCCAGTTCTAGATGTAAGAGATGTGCAATCACGTCCTTTCTACAAAACCCTTCTTCATGATCATTGCTGAGCTGCATCTCCAGTCAAGACCTGAAAGGTGAAAGGGCCCCTAAGTTTTGTAGCGACTGAATTTAATGAGCCCTATAGCTATGCCATTATGTAAATTACTATATATTAATTTCTTTTTTCTTTTCAAACTTGCCCTATGTGTCTCTAGTCTTTGAAGTTCCTGAGCTGTTTGCCTGTGTGCCATTTAAGAACACTGATGAGACCTTCTTCTCTGTTCTCATATTCAATGCTTAGTCACAACCTCATTAGACAGTAGTATATACCCTTAGTCAGACTCATTGCTAAGTGAGAAAACCTGAGTAGTTCAGAGCAGTGCTGTCCCAAATGCTCAAAACTGGCTGTGTGTGTGTGAAAACTAGGAGACTGACTTTGATATGTAGAGGTCATTGAGGGGGGTGAAAAGATGTGTCATCCCATCACATTAAATATTTTCTAAGAATCAGGCTCTAAGTATAGTAAAATCCTCCCAGTTCCCAACTATGACCCTGTCTCCTACTCACTGGTCTTGTGCCCACCCTTTTTTGCCTTGCTTTTATACCCAGAAGTTATAGACATGGAGGAGCAAAGGAGAGAATGAGCTAGGTATACCATGGTAGGCTGTTAGTGTAGAGCCTTGTAGAAGGAAACAACACTTAAAATTGCTCAGCATCTGTGCTCAGCCTCTCACACTCTCAGGCCACTCTCAGCATCTCACACTCTCAAGCCCTAATTGGGGTTAGATAGCCTGTGGAGGATTTGGGGGTTTGCAGATCTGGTCCAACATCTTCCCACCTCAGCACAGCTCACATTGTGTAAAATATATTTGAGCTTCTTTAATAAATAACCCTTTGGGGTGACACTTTTCTGTAGTAGGCATTCCTTAAATATCTCTTGGTTTGACCAATGGTCTTCTAGAGTCAGGATTATAGACCATCTAACAAAGTTCTGGCATTTGAGAGCACTTTTTATACCCCAGCACAATGGTAGGTACTCTGAAATGCAGTAGAAACTTATGAACAAGCTCTCACCAAGAGCTTACAATTAGCCAAAAGAAATTGGATTGGTTTACTTTTTCCACTGGGGGAAAAAAAAAATCCCAACCTCAGCCATTAAATAAAAAGAATTCATTTCAGCTTCATTTTCTCTCACCATGTATATTAATATCTTGATGTCCCTGATAGTATCTAGGCATAAAAGTTATGTTTCCAATTTTTCATTTAGATGAAAGATATTCCACATTGCCTGCTACACCACTAAGGACTAAGTAAATGCTCTTCAGCTTTCCTTTAAAAAAATAATAACCCACACTTATTTGGATGATTTTCTCTACTGTGGCTTGAGAGAAAGCAGTACTGGGGCTATGGCAACATTGTTAACCACACAAATGACCTTCTAATTGCAAAGACCTCCTGGCTCAACTGGGATATCGCTTCTAAAATCATATCCTGGTAATTTATTCTCTCCATTCCCTGAAGAGCTGGCTTGAGGTCAATGTCATCATGTGAGAGACAGCTTCTCTCTTGGTTTTCTTTTATTCTGTTATTCTCCCTACCCCTCCCTTGCTAATCTGTTTTAAAAGGGAATTTCACATCAGACATGGTCAAATGATGATGATTTCATCTTCTCCAAATGGCCCTCCCTGGAGACAATTAACCAACAATTATGGGATAAGTTCCCAAGAGGTCACAGAAAGTGCCTCTTAGTTGGGGACCAACCACCCCAAAAGCAGGCCAAGGAAACCTAGAGCTGCAAGAGTTACCAAGAAATTGCAGAAGAGCAAATGATGGCAAATTAGCTTACCTTTTCCCTTCTCTGGAGTTATCATCTTATCATTATTAAGATGAGGGCTTGGACTAGAAATCACAAGTCCCTCCAGTTGTAGCAGAGAAGTCACTAGAGTGGCTTCCAGCTCTTTATAGCACTTCCTGTCTCAGTCAGATTAAAATTCTTTAAACATGGCTTTCCTCATGTCATTCACATACCCTAAATCTTTACACGATTTTTTATTTCTCACCTATATAGTCAATACTTTTCTTCCTGGCTCAGGTCTCTCTGGGATCTGGCTCATAACACCTGTCCCCTCCTGTCCATTAGAAACTTCCTCCTTCTCATCGAGAAATTTCTATCCTATACCTGTTTTTTACTCCATGCCTTCATTTATATGGTTTCCTTCTTAGGCATGTTCTCTCTTCTCTCCAAATTGCCACAATATTTAATACCTCTCTTGATTTTCAGCTCTTCTCTAAGGCCTTTCAAGCCTTTGCTGAAATTATTCTCTAAAAGTTGATAAAGGGATATATTTTAGGTTTGGGGGATATAATCTCTATGACAACTACTCAACCTCATGACTATAATGCAAAAGTAGCCACAGATGATACATAAATAAGTGTGTCTGTGTTCCAATAAAACTTTATTTATAAGAGCAGGTTTTATGATACTTAGCATCGATACTGTGATATTATATGACCTTTACTCTCAATACCATGAGATACTCTGTTATTTATTGAGTAAAATGGAGTAACAATGAGTACTCGATGTGTAAGTTTCATAATGTCTGTAAGTGTATTATATCCTTTATAATAATCATCGCAGCACTAAGCATCTAGATTATGTTTAATATAGATACTGTTGGTTGAATAGTTTCTTATTTTTCACTCACTGATCTCAGTGATCTCATCTATAAAATGGCAGGGTTGAATTAAGAGGGTTTAATTAAGATTTCCTCTAACTCTGGTATTTGATAGAGCCAGAATAGAAAGACTTAAGCTTTTTTTTTTTTTATTAAATAATGGTTTTCTTTCACTTTAAAAATCGTGGTAAAATACACATAACCTAATATTTGCCATATTAACCCTTTTTAAGTGTATAGAACACAGTGCTGTTAAGCACAATTATGTATACCGTTGTGCGACCATTATCCCCATGCATCTCTAGGACTCTCTTGATTTTGCAGAGATGAAACTCCATACCCAAAAACCAAACTCCCCATTTCCCTCTCCCCTCAATCCCCTGACAACCACCATTCTGCTTTCTGCCTCTGCAGTTTTGATTACTGTACATGCATCCTGTAAGTGGAATTATACAGTAATTTGTGATTGGCTTATTTCACTTAGTATAGTGTCTTCAGAGTTCATCCATGTGTAGCATGTGTCAAAATTTCCTTCCTTTTTAAGACTAAATAACAGCTCATTGTGTGTACCCCTTTTTGCTTATCCCTTCATCTGTTGATGGACACTTAGGTTTTGTCCATGATTTAGCTATTGTGAGTAATGCTGCTATGAACACAGGTTTAAAATACCTCTTCAAGACTCTGTGTTTAGTTATTTTAGGTATATATTTCTTTTCTTATCTAGTTTTGCATTTAGTTTGTTCCTTTTTGTTCTGTTTTGTTTTTAGTTCCTTAAGATGTAGAGATGATAATTGATTCAAGAATTTTTTTTGGTTGTTTTTTAATGTAAGCATTTATGGTTATAAATTTTCCCCTTAGCAGTGCCTTCTTTTTACCCTCTAAGTTTTAATATGTTGTGTTTTCATTTTCATTTTTAGGTGCTTTCTAATTTCCATCATGATTTCTTCTTTGATTCATTTCTTTTTAAGTATGTTGTTTAATTACCACATTTTTTTTTTAAATTTTCCAGTTTTCCTTCTGTTATTGAACTCTAAGGTTATCCCATTATGGCTGGAGAAGTTACTTTGAATTAAATCTACCTTAAATTCTATTAAGATTTAATTTGTTACATACCATATGGTATATTCTGGAAAATGTCTGGTAGGTGCACTATTTGGTCTTTCTCAGGGACATTTCTGTTGGTTTATTTTTTTGCTTTGAACAGGCCGTACTTCCCTGCTTCTTTGTATGACTTGTGATTTTTTTTTGTTGTTGAAAACTGAACATTTGAATTTAATAATGTGCTAACTCTAGTAGTCTCATTCTTCCCCTTTCCCAGGATTTGCTGTTTTGTTTGTTTCTATAGTTGTAAGCTGTGTCTATGTGTCTATGCAGAGCATTAGCCTGAAATGTAAACTTAAGGTCTTCTTGGACCTTTTCTGAGACTGTACCTTCCTGTGGACATGTGTGGTGACTTTTGAATTTCTCTCATATCTGTGGTTGCGTTCAGTGTCCTATTCTTCAATATCTGACATCCAAAAAGAGAAAAATGAAGAAGGGGGAAAAGGCACCTTCCCTACAAATCCCCCAGAAATTGCTTTAGCCTAAAGGCCCCCTCTTTAGGCTAAAGCAATTTCTGGGGGATTTGTGGGAGTTTACAACAGTGGGTGTGGGGTGCAACAATGGCTGCCCATCTCTTTTGTCTGGACCTCTGTAATTAGAAGCAAGGATCAGCGATCGAAACACAAATCCCTGATATTTGGAGGACCTCATCCTTGTTGCACACTCTGCCTCCTGTAAACGGTGTGCAAGCTGCTCCAAGAGCATATACAAGCTGCTTGCCAGAGGGCTGGAGAGTGGGAGATGGGTAATTGCCTCTGAGGTTGGATCTGAAATTGACTGGAATAACCACAGTTTACCACTAGGGGCTTTCCTTGGAAGTTGGAAGGCTTCAGTAAGAATCTAGAGTTCTGAAATAATGAGTCTGCCAGTCCAGTTGGTAGTAGTAGAACACTGATGCTTCTTCACCATCTTCCCAGAATCCTCTCAAAGACTTAAGCTCTTTTTTCAGATGAAATGTCAAACTTTATGCACTGACATGAATTGGAGCATTTGTATGTCTTCATAAGCTCTGTCCTTCCAGAAAACTCCAAAAAAACTAAGGGCTACTCCCTCTTCACCCACAAAAATTGAGTTTAAGGTTAAGAAAATTGCATAACTGAGTTGTGGAGTCAACCTCAAGAAACCCCAGGAGAATCCAGTGCAAACATTATAGGTTTAATATTTTGCCAATAAGATGTCATTATATTGCACATAGTAAGTAATTAACTGAGTACTTAAAATTTATACTCACTTGAGCTATATACTCACACTTTTTTTTTTTTTTTTTTTTCAGAAATAATGACATTTATTTGTGGTCCTACAGCAGGAGAATTGAAATCTCTCTTAGAGATCAGAGATTCTGGTTAAGAAAGTCACCTTTCTAATGCAGTATTCCCAAACTCCTACCACTTGGGCTTGGACAAGTCAGGCTTTCTGAGCCTAGTGACATAGTGGGCTCAGAAAGGGATTGGATGTGGGGACTGATGTGGAGAGAATTGTACTGAATAAGGGGTAGAAGAACAAAGAAAATTAACTATGCTCTTCCTTAAATTTAACCAAAAAAAATAGCCTTAAGGTACATTTCCCCTAATATCCAAGAGACAACAGATTCTCACCAGATACCCTCTTCTTCAGACCTCTGATTTTTCTGAGGGATCACTATTTAGTGTTATACCAGTTGCAGCAATAACCAAAAATTCAGCAATCTGAAAAAGTTTAACTTTTTCTAGATAAATGACAGTGGTCACTTAAATTTCTTTCTCTCTCTCTGTTTTTTTTGTTTGTTTGTTTTTTATTTTGTTTGTTTGTTTGTTTTTTAAGAGAGAGAGGAGTGGGAGCAAGCTATCTACTTTCCTGCCTTCTTAAATGTAACCCAAACATCACAGTTTAACTCTTGGTGATATATGCTTAATGCTATAAGCATGAGTTTTTATGTAATGATAAATGTTTTATTACAGAGGAAGGGACTGCCTGTCTTCACATACTGCAAGAGATGAGGAGTTACATTTTAGGGTAATTTGGTCCTGTATTGGGCTTTCTTGCAAGTGTCAGACTGCCCACTACTACTTCAAATTTTCTTTTTCTTATATTATTAGTAGCTAATATCATCCTGCACCTCCCCAGCCTCTGGTTAAACGTAGATCTCTAATGGGCTATGATAAGCAGGTAGGATACCTAAGATAGTTAACTTGTTGGTATAATAAAATTAGGCATAAATGAAAGCTTGATTTTATTATATAAAGTACCTGATTATTTGTGTTTTTTCTTAATATTCAACTATTTTTAAAGGTTAAAACATCAGAATAAGTGATTTTTAGATAATTGAGATATTTCTTGTTAAAGAACAGGAGAGAGACAGAGAGAAAAAGGCAATGAGAGAATGAGTGGAAGATAGAGAAGGAAAGAACAAATTGTGGTTGACCACACTGTGTATGCCCTATGGTTCTCCTATTTGCCCTTATTCTGCCCAGTTCTTTGATACAATACACTATCTTTCATGTGCTACCTGAGCCCATCATATTACTCAGTGAACAAACAAAAAGGTATTTGGATTATATACATAATTATTTGTAGAACAAAAGAAAGTACAATATAATATACATAAAAGGATGACCAATGGATAGACCTTGAGATGTAGCTAGAATCTTATTAAAATAACCTGTGTGACTCAAACAAGACACTTTACTTCTCTAAGATACGTTTTGTCTCTATCTAGAGTGAAAGGCTGAGTCATCTGGAAGGTCCCTTCCAATGCTAAGATTCTAGGATTCTACTCTTTGAGATATGATCTTCCCTTTTAACATGAAAATTTCCAAAACCATCAAAGAGTAATTAAGATCACAGAATGATGCACATTCCAGCTTTATTAGCCATAAAAGATAATTTTTGAGGTTCATCCCCCAGATTCTGACAGCCTGAAAAGTTTTATAGATGGGAAACAGTGTCACATGGGGTTGGCAGCACAAATTTCTTTTGTGGCACTAAATCTCTGTGCTCACTAAGAAACAGTCTTGTCAAAGCAAATATCGGCCACCAACCTGGTAGTGTCCATCCACAGAGAAGGTGAGCTGACACGGATTAGATAAGCAGGAGAATAAAAACTTGTCTAAGGCACAGACCTTTGGAAATGCAGAAGCAATTCTGCTGACCTCTTTTTCTTCCTTCTGTAGAAATGTTGACTTGCACCATTGTGATTCTGTGTGGAACCTGGGGCCAGACGAAGAAATACAGCAATACCACAAGGAAAGCTCCTCTCCCTACACGTCCAATTTGATTAAAACTGAGGCACATGTCCAGGTCTCTCACTCTGAGAGCCAGACCTTCAGGGATCTCCAGATAAGTAAGGTTCTGTGGCAGATGCACTTTCTGCAGCTCAGAGTGTCTGCTGTCCCAAGTGAACTGAGAAGTGGGATTTTTCTAAAGCAGAGTCTAAAAGGTCAAAGCCCCGGTTCCCAAGATTCCTGTACTTCATGTTCCATATTCATGGAAGCTTGAGGCAGTAATGGAGGAGACTTGGAGAGGAAAAGACTGGGTTGGATTTGACTCTGTTTACATGCTATGTGTTCTTCAAGTTACTAAACTTGGTGCTTCAGTTTCCTTATCTACAAAATGGTGGTAACATTTTTTCATTGCCACTAGGCAATGGAGACAATTCAAGATAATGACTGCAAACCTCTGGATACAGTGCTCAGGACATAGTTGTTCTGGATGCCAGTGAATGTAGGCATTAATTTTGCTGCGAGTCAGTGTATTTATTTCTAACATGGAGAGAATAATAGACAACACCTTATAAGGTTTTGGGAAAGATTAAGTATGTCAACTTTTAGGACGCCTGGGTGGCTCAGTGGGTTAAGCCTCTGCCTTCAGCTCAGGTCATGATCTCAGGGTCCTGGGATCGAGTCCCGCATCGGGCTCTCTGCTCGGCAGGGAGCCTGCTTCCTCCTCTCTCTCTCTCTCTTTGCCTACCTCTCTGCCTACTTGTGATCTCTCTCTGTCAAATAAATAAATAAAATCTTTAAAAAAAAAAAGTATGTCAACTTTTATAAAGGGATTAGATCGATGGCTGGTATACCATAAAATCTGCAAAAGAGGGGCACCTGTGTAGCTCAGTTGGTTAAGTTTCTGTCTTCGGCTCAGGTCATGATCCTGGGGTTCTGAGATCAAGCTCAGGGGCAGGCTCCTTGGTCAGCGGGGAGACTGCTTCTCCTACTCCTTCTCCCTCTGCCCCTCCCCTCTGCTTATGCTCTTTCTCTCTGTCTCTAATACATAAATAAAATCTTTTAAAAAATCTGCAGAACATCAGCTATTACCGTCATCATTGACATTATTCTGATGGTCATCCTCTTTATCAGGAAGTGGCAGTCTAGAAGTCAGGCATAAAATTATTGTTTTTGACATCACTGGGTTTAGAGTTGGTAGATAGCATTGAATCTGAACTTCCTCATCTCTAGGACGTTACTTACATTCTTCCTGAGACTGGGTAATATAGGGAATAAAAAGATGATCTCTGGATTCACCTGCTCTTATTTAAAATCCTTGCTCCAACATCTAACAAGAATATGCCTTTAAGCAAGTTTTTCAATCTCTTTGTGCCTAGGTTTCATCACCTATAAAGTGGGGATTGTGTTAGTATGTGCTTCATTGAATTGCCATGAGAATTAAATTATGTGTTAGAACACTTTTATCTTCAGGTTTCAAGAAGGCTCCAATGGCCTTAAATCATGAATAACATTGTTTGATCCCCTGACAGGTATTGAGTATAAGTGGCATGCCTGCTGCAGCTAGGACTCAGTTCCCTTTTTCTAGGTTCTTTTGCATGTCGCCAATATGTGTGAGCTCTGACCTCACACTGGCTTCCTCTCCCAACCCAAAATACTGTTAGCATCACCTGGCAAGTATGCATTATTGTTTGTGTCCTCTAGGAAAGAGAGGCAAACTTCCCTTGCTTTACCTGACAGTGAAATGCTTTGTTGCTGGAAACTTCCTAATATGATCTCCTTATCATTATTGGCACAAATTATCCTAGGCCTTTGCTTCCTAAAACCAATTACTGGCAAGAGTGAGAGGGAGTATCACGATCAGTTTGGGTGAATCTATCTGGGGCAAGAGTCTATATCCATATCCACTACAAATGAGTGATCACTTAGGACTGGGTCTGGAGGATCTAAATGTGTGATGAACGTTAGAGATTATTGCTACTTTTTAATTAATATATTTATTGGGGAAATTAAATCGACAGTATATTAAAAGCATACATCACAGAGCTTAGTAAGTGCTTAAATAATAGACTATTATCGTGTTATTCTGATTCCTAACCCAACATGTACAGCACCCTCACTGCCCTGTGCCACAGCTTCCCATTGCCCCTGGTGCACGTGCTGCCCATAGTCTGACCCTTCCCAAGCCTACTCCATCACATAGCCTTTATCATTTATCTTCAAAATCATTTTATGATGATTTTTCTAACTTGTCCAAATGGAAAGTATCTCTTTTCTTCCTGTCAATCCTGAGGACACTTCTCTCTAATATGTACATTTTTCAAATGATGCCACAAAATTAAGTATCTAAATTAATGACCTCAGTTTCCCAAGAATTAGATGTTTGGAGACAGGGTTAGAGTTTTTATATATCCCTCCAAAGTCCTTGACCGTAGGCAGTAGAGTTAATGGGTACTCAATGAACAATAGTTAGCAGATTGCCAGAGAAGGCCAGGTGGGCTCTGCTAAAAGCTTTTACCTGTTTCACTTACTAAAGACTGAAAGGGTAGGAACACAATAAGAAAAGCACAAGGGGGTTTTCACTGAATGAATTTTTTTTCTTCATAAAGAGACCCTTAGCATTGCCAACTCCTCTTCGAGTCCATAACCATGAAGAAAGTCTATGAACAGAGAAAAAGTCAAGTTTAGCGTAATACCAAAATGACATTGGAAATAAAATATGTTCTTTCAGATGCCCCAAAACTAATGTGAAAATTTTTTCAGTTCACAGCTTTCTCTATCCTCTCAGAAAAGCAGACATGCTTATTTTATATTCATTTTTGTCTTCTAAAATCCTCATTCCACCTAATTCCCACCATCCATGGTTCCATGTACTCCAGGTCAAGGGTGAGGGTTATAGGATGGGGTACAGATATGGTGTCCCCAAAGGGCAGGTCACTTCTAAGGATCCTTGACTAATGCAAGCCAGGTAGGGCCTATAGTCTTTTCCACTCCCAGTCAGCACCAATAGAGTGGATTCCAGGTCACCTTCTGTTGCCTTGCAAGCACTTAAAAAATAAAATCCAAACTTTGGAATGTCGTGTAGTTGGAATGCATATGGTGTATGATTCCTTTCTTCCCTTTGTCCCTTTCACTGTTTAAATTCTGCTTCCATCTTTTCATCAAATCTCTACTCTCTGCTTAAATCTTTGTTTCCATGTCTTTCTGGCTAGAATGCTCCCCTTCTTAACTTCCCTGTATTTAAGCCTATACTCTGTGTAGGACCCAGCTTCAGTTACTCTTCCTCTCACAAGTTCTACTTCCCTCTTCTTCTTAATAACCCCAACTCTGTTGAACCTTCCCTCACCATCTCACTCTTTGCAGAGTACCATTCATTCCTCATTTGATATTGTAATTCTGTGTGGCTGTCCCTACTATTTCACATGTGTTTGTCATTTCTCATCATTATTATTGGTGTGGATTGGGGGCTGGGATGGTCTGACTTCTCTTTAGTCTTTCCATAGTATTCAGCATCTCCCATGCCTCAATCCCCATGCTAGCACAGAGAATTTGACTCTAAATACTCATGTGTATTTGGTGAATTTCAAGTTATTGCAATGAATTACAAGCCACTTTGGCTATGTGTCAGCATAATGGTCTTTTTCAGAGTTTATCTCTTGTTTGGGGTGCTGAATTAGGACAGCAACAGGAAACTCTCTACTCTTTGTTTAGTTCCACACCAGAGAGAAAATGAGTGGTCTCTCTGTAACTAAGAAATAATAAAGCCGGTTATATCACTTGATGGTAGAAGGGGAGAGGTGGGGAGAGTTAAAGAATCTGGTTTGATAGTCCATCTTCTTGCCAGCCTTCTAAGAGGTCCAAAGCTATCAATTCCAGTGTTCCTTGAGCATCCCTAGTTCCTGATAGGATAAGTTTTCCACATTTCAGTACTTATGCCCTGGTGCTGCCTAAGTGCGGTCACAAAGAGATTCAGGGGGACCATATAAAATTGATTACAAGGTAAAGGGCATTGCTCACATACTTTTATATGTTATAATATTTATTAATGATCTCTGTTATTTATAGTACATATAAATATGTACAGCACAAGCTAGTGTTCTAATAGTTCATTTTCTGTGAACCCAGAAAGGCTTGGTTTACATATGCATATGAAAATATTCAAAAAATAACATGTTATAAAGATACCATGTATAAAGACACCTATGAAATATCATCTTACTTTCTGTCCTTTTTATAATACAACTAAACATGATAAAGTTAGTGCTTCATTTTTATTTGATGGCAAGAACAATGATTGTAAAGCAAAGGCAAGAGGATGGCTTGTGATGGTCCTAATAAGTTTCTGTTTTTGTTTTTGTTTTTTTCAAACAAAATACATGTGCAAAAATGGCACACTGTCTTCTCTTCTAGTCAGTGATCTCATTGTTCTTTCCTCTGGAAGACACCAGTGTTCAAACTGTATCTGATCATATAACTGTTAATATATTCGAATTTTCATTTTTCTCTTTATCCAGACTACCTGAGTCTACACATTAAACTGAGAACTGAGAAAGTCAAAGTCATGCAAACACCCTTTACCTACCCTTATGGTAACCATAAATTCCCAGTGTTCCTCAACTTGTCCAGTACCGTTACTGTTACCACCACCACAACCCAAAAGTCAATTCTGGATACTTTTTTTTTTTTTAAAGAGGCAGAGAGGCAGGCAGAGAGAGAGGAGGAAGCAGGCTCCCCGCTGAGCAGAGAGCCCGATGTGGGGCTCGATCCCAGGATCCTGGGATCATGACCTGAGCCGAAGGCAGAGGCTTTAACCCACTGAGCCACCCAGGCGTCCCCAATTCTGGATACTTTAACATGTAGGTTTTTATCTTAAACTTATTGCAAACAGAACTATAAAGATAAAGTTATCAAAACAAGGATAGTACCACTTTCATGTAGGCTTTATAAGGAAAATATTCATAGTGTGACTCTTAGACTCTCTTGTTTTTTTAAGAGATTTTATTTATTTATTTGATATATAGAGATAACAAGTAGGCACAGAAGCAGGCAGAGAGAGAGAGAGAGGAGGAAGCAGGCTCCCTGCTAAGCAGAGACCCTGATGCAGGGCTCAATCCCAGGACCCTGGGATCATGACCCGAGCCGAAAGCAGAGGCTTTAACCCACTGAGCCACCCAGGTGCCCCAACTGCTGCACTTTTAAATAAAGACAGAGAAGTGGTCCTTGGATTTGTCATGATGGAGCATGTTATTGACATTGACTAGATGACTTGAGGAGCAGTGGAAGATTGAGCTCAAATAGAACAGATTGAAGACAGATTGAGAAGTGAGGAATTTGGTACAATTGATATAGAAGAATTGAATTGTTTTACCTTAAGAGGAGCAGATAAGAGAGGCAATATTTGGGTTGGGCTATGGGCTCAAGGGAGTACCAGTCACCCAGTGAAGCAGGCAGTGACTGTGGGCTTACTTAATTGCACCTGGGTGGGAGCTTTGGCCTTTGATAGCTAAAGAAGTTCCTGTCTGGAATTTTTCTGATTTATTTATGAAATATGAGACAAAATCATGATGTAAGAATAGATAGGGGATTGGAGGTATGAAGGTAAGAAAATGAAATGTTACCTTCCTAAGTGGTAGAACTAAGAATAATAGGGGGGATCATCAGCAAGAGTGATTTGGGCTCAGCATTAGAACAAACAATATAGTAGTCAAAAGAATCTAAAAAACGATGTTTATAGTTCAATGACTTGAAGCCCTTACATCCCAGCTTTTACATGGTGTAAGAATATGGTGGCTTGCAACTAGTACATGGCATAAGACTATTGTGGTTTGCAGCTTAACTACATCATTATATCCAAGCACATAACATAAAATGTGTTCATATCAAGTTTCCTCAACATCAGCACTCTCATTTCCTGGCTCTGGCAGGTGCCGTCTGAACTAAAGCTGGACAGCCAACCTTCAAGCATGCTGATGAAAGACCTCAATGGATAAAGTAGGTAGTTAAAAATGAGCGGCCATAAATTCGGGGCACCCTAATGTTCTGAGCCCTCATCTAAGTGTCATCATTTCTGTGATAAAGTGACCCCAGCTACTGTTTCAAAGTAGACCCTAAAAACCACTTTTTTAGGAACAAGGTAGCCTACTGTTTATACATGTCTTTGAAATTTGTGAGTAAAATAAAAGATTGATTCAGAGTAGACAAACATTACTGAATAGTCTTAAGTAGACAATCAGAAGAAGTTAAACAAGTCAAATCTTAACATGATCAGAGATTGCCTTCCCAAAAGTTGAGTTTTGAAAAAAAATAATGAGGTTATCATTATTTTAAGGATAATTAATAACCTATTGCTAATTGTAGCTTTCAACTGTTTTTCTGAGCCAAATTACATATATAGTCCCAGGCTATGTTTTCAAGTACAGGAAGTACATGTAGGAAGGGCATTCACCAGGCTTTTTAATCTCCAGAGAGGAAAGAAATAATGGAAATGGGCCATGAGTTAAATGCTATTTTGGTTAATACAACATATTTGTAGAGGGTGGAACCCTGTTTGCTCTCCAGTGCTGTGAGAATGGGCGGGTGTTCTAGTGGGTATCTTGCCTGGAAGAGAGTTGCTGAATGAGTTGAGTTCTCCAGATTCCATCCCACACTTGGGATAGAGGAGCTCATGCCCCCTCCCCAGTTCTGTCAGGGAGCCATTGTATAGAAAATGAACTGTGCATCACACCCTGTAGAGTCCCCACATTTGAACCTGAGCTGAGTTTGTAACCTCCTTTAACCAATAGAATGTGATAGAAGTGGCACTGGGCTAATTCAAAGCTTAAACCTAAAAAGGGATGGAAGCTTCTGGGCTTTCATGCTCTTGGTAACCCATTACCATGCTTTGAGAAGCCAAAGGTACATGGTAAGTCTGTATGGAAAAGAACCATGGTTCTTTTTGTTTGTTTGGCCAGACAACTAGCACCAGTTGCCAGTTGTGTCATGTAGTGAACTGTCATGGAAGACTGAGCACAGTTGAACCTCCAGATAACAATAGATGCAATAGTGTCATCGAGATCAGAGGAACTGCTCAAGTGAGTTCAGTCTAGCAACAAATCATAAGAAATAAGAAAATGTGTGTTGTTTTAAGCTGCTACATTTTGGAGTAGTTTTTTATGCAATACATAACCTAAACATTATATCAAGCAACCTTTTAGCCATTTTGTTTAGGTCCTGGAATTTTATCTGGGTATGAGAATGTGTGTAAGATGAAGATTCTCCTGAAATAAAAAAAATGGGATCTAATTTATGATAATTATGAGAGCACATACAGAGCAACTGAAGATGAGACTGGGAAACTGAGGGTGCCCATCATGGCCACAATTTGCAACCACTGTACACATCCTAGTGTCCATCCTAGTGTGTCTTGGTGACATCCTTCTTCTCCTTTCTCTGCTTCTACTCTTTGGCCTTTTTCCTTCCTCTTCCCCTCCTTATAACACTCTGACCTAGGAACCAGATCTCACCTGAAGCTGGACTTACTTATCTTCCATAAAAAATAAAAATATATGACTTTGGATTAACTGATCTGGATAATGGTATATTTATCTTTACAAGCCATCAAATGTTGACTGTCATTACAAGTTGACTTTTGGCATCTCCACTACTGGGTGCCAGCCTCTAGCTTACTGAGTTGCTTCTAGAGATAGAGTGCTTTGGTTAAGAGAAGTGATCAGAGGTGTTTAGGCAATGCTTGGGAAGAATGTTGGCAGACCAATGAGAAAGAAATTTAAGAAATATAAAAAGAAATTGACCAATTTAAGTTAAAATTTAATAATGTAAGAGAAGAAGGGAAAAAAGGGAAAGGAAGAGAGTAATATATATTTTTACTACATTTCTTTAATAATATTTCTTAGTAATGTCCCAGCCCAAAATGTCCCCCTTGGATTTTATTGATATTGTTCCTGTGTTTTCAATTTAAACTTTTCTAGATTATTTGTGGTAATAGGGCATTAAATAACATTAAATAAATGCAAAGAAATGTGTGTGTGTTTAAAGTATATATATGTTACATATATTTTTGTATTTATGTACTTATATATGTGTATGTGTATGTGTGTATGTGTATATATATATATATATAATTTATATATATAATATACCTGCTAAAGAACCAGAAAGTTCATTGAATAGGCAATATCTATTTATGAAATACTTAAAAAATACTCCACTTAATCAGTGTTATCATTTAGGATGTCAGTATGATTAAGCCAATAAGATGCTAACAAACATCCTCAAAGACTCGGTCTCAGTAAGTTGATAAAACTGGAAGCCAGGAACCGGGGCTGTGAGCTGAGGCTGTGATTCCATCACTGATTGCTCTGGGCCTCCGGGTGGGTCATTTAACCTTGCCTGTCTTCAGATTTCCTATCACCAAAAAGGAAATTAAAACTGGAATTCATTCTCCTGGGTGGCAGCCTAAGAGCCAGAGAGCATCTTATCATCCTATTTATAATTGTAGACTCACAGAATTTTAGAGTTGGATGGATCTTTAGCCACCAACAAATTAATCCCCTCATTTTACAGATGTCAGTGCTGGGACTCAGCAAGGTGAAGCACCTTGTTCAAGGTCAAGCCACCTGGTACCTAACTTTTAGCCTGAGAGTCCATCATGATATAACATAGACCTATGCCCCCTGAAAGCAGCCTCTTCCTCTTTCCGCCCATCAAAACATGTGTGTTTCGTTAAAGAACTCTTTGAGAGCACAGGATCACTTTGAGATATATATAAATTAGTACTCATGACCAGTTCACAAATAATATAGCTCTTAATGTCAGGTTTGATATTTGCCTGAAGATAGAAGATCAAAATTATAACTGCATTCCCATTATCCTGATTTGTGGAGGAACAGGAAATGCCTTGGCTTAGCAAATTATGATTGAGGTTATTTGGGAGCATGGATGTATCTTGGCTTCTGATTGATTCTCCTAGGACTATTCTACGACCTCTGGAGAATGTCCCTCTTAAGATGGCAGAAGAGGTTATAATAGCCCAAGCTTAAAACAAAACAAAACAGATTATGTGTCATTTTCACAAGTCCATGAAATCACAAAATCATAGTATGAAAAATTAGAGGAAATTTTTATTGCATTCTTTTGGTCCCATCCTGACTTCTATTCAGCTTCACATGATTCCTAACCCCCCCCCCCCCCCCCCGCGCCCAGGACTTGAGCAGGTACAAATGGATGTGCTTCTACAGTTAGGATTTTTATTTACATTTCAGAGAGCCAGCACAAATCATGTGCCCTAAAGTTTCATAGAAGCTTCTCTTCTATTTCCTGTAGAAGAAAGACATCACCAACTGCATTTCAGTAATGCTTTAGGGGAGATGGAAATCAGTGTTGCCCAGTGAGCTCCCGGCTTTGTGTACGGTGGCTTGCAAAGGCATTTTCTCTAATGTATGGAATGAACTGTTTCAAGTTTTTTCTTTGCTGCTATAATTTTTATATCTCATTTTACCTCTGTAATTAAGACAGGTCTGGTAGGTATTTAAATTAGCCCAGCTTTCATCTCTATCACACATTCATTTCAAAACTTTTATGAATATTTAATAGAGGTTTTATAATTCATGGTGATATGATGAACAGCCTTTTGGCCGTTAAGTCAATTGACAGAAAAAAAAAATCTCTCTCTTCAGGCAGAAATAATAACGATTCTATTTCTGTTCCTAGATTGGTGATTACACAGTCACCTGTTTTCACATTAAACTTTGATGATAAATTACTCAGCAACCATGATAATATCAGAAGTTTTACTGGCCAGAACAAATTGCCAGTAATTGCTTGCAAGATAAAGAGAAAGCACTGCCTCTCTTTCCCCCTGTCCTTCCCCCAGGGGGTTGTGGCTGCGACCCCACAATCCAACTGGCTCCAATTTCTTTCATTTGTTCTTTTTATTTTATTTTTTTCTTGTTTCCTTTCAAACCTCGATCTGTCCGCCTAGTAAGAATATATTAATATTCCATTAGCATGGCTGCAGATTTGGCACACACACACAGAACATAGGCTGCATAAAAACAGTTAACTCTGAGATGAATTGCAGTTCAGACAGGTTCATTTGCTACCCGACTCCCCACAGGACATACATGCACATTTTAAAAAATATTTGGGGAAATGCCTCCAGATTAAAGTGTGCTTCAAATGCTGCTGTTTCCAAAGCAACCTAGAGGTTTTATTTCATTTACATATATCAAAGGTTTAAGAAAAGAGTTTGATGGTAATACCTAAATTTATATCAGAGGATTATAAAATCTAACCTTGGCGTCAGATCCAGGTAGTGGAGCATCCCGCCTTCAGTATTCCTCTCAGCACCAAATTGGAACCATAAATGGTAAGAAACGAAGGAGTCACACTCCATCCTCCAGCCCTTTGGAGTCTCCAAGGGCCTGGGAGGAGACCCTCCCTACAGCATACTGGGGAACTGGACCATCCCGCCAGGCTTTTATGTCTCCTATAATGGGGTCACAGACTCCACTGTCTCCCTGGGGAGGTAATTCTGCTGCCTAATAGCTTCTACTCCAACAAACTTTTTTTTCCCTGATATGCAGACAACTCCTCTCTGCTCATTTCCTTCTCAGTAATGCCCCTTTTACTAGCCTGCAAATTCCTCTTTGGGGGTTTACAGCCCTGAGGCAGAAGCTGTGATACCATAGCTCCTCAGCAGCAGCATCATGGAGCTACACACACTACATTCTTTCAATCTCACCTCATATGTTAGGGTCTTCCTTCATCCCCTCAATCATTTTTGTGACTCTTCTTCTTACTTTGTCCAATTTGTACGAATATATTACTTGTATGAATGATGAGTTTGACTCTATAAACTGTAATGCATCAGTGACTACATGGTAGTAAATACTCAGCATATCCTCAATGTGCACAAACACCACACACACGCTGGACCTTGATATATTCAATACTCAAGGGCATAAACTCTAAAGGCATCCAAGCACCCCTGGCTTTACCCCAGGAGAAATGCAGAGAAAACTGGATTGCCCCATCTTCTGCACCTCTTCCTTCTAAACTTTACTTCTCAATGAGACTTTGGAAATCTGCCCTTGGGTGAGGGAGAGTAGCAAACTACATAACAGATCCATATTCTGGTTATTACCAATGCAAATTTACTTCCATAAAAAAGCATTAAACATGAGCATGCTCAGGTTGGGTATTATTCAGAGTCCTATGTGAGAAATTAAAGCAGGGAATTTTGTGAATATTCCTCTATCTCTGGACAGAGGTCTCACAGAGAGATGAGAAGAGTCAGATGTTATCTAAATTTCAGATGAGGCCACTTTGGAAATTATACCCTTTAGTTCTGCTAAGGAGGGAGGGTGGAATTTACTATCAACATTTCCACACATTCCATTCCCTCTCCCTTCAAAAGAAACCTCAGAGCTGAGCGACCAAAGTGGCATCATGCAAGCAGGAACCCATAAACATCAACCGCCTCTGTTGTATAGCTTTTGATGTGTGAACAGTGTGTCATTGTGATGCTGGAAAAAACCCAGCTCCCTCCTTCTTTATTGTGGGCTGCAGGGCCTCTAATAGGCATAAAATAACTTTCAACTGGGCCCATGTGCATTTTAGTGCTTTTAGATGCCGAATAATTTAAATAATTTTATTCCAGTGAGGTGGGTGGACTTAAGAAAGCAAATGTTTACAGGATGGTTGTTGTGAATAGGTGGCCACTCCACACACACTTGTGCATGGGGATGTGCGCGCACGCACACAAACACACACACGTTTTGCAGACAGAAACATAGAGCTAGAGAAGTGAAAGAGCAGGACTTTTTGTTATCATGTCTTCACTTTCAATCCATTTGTACTTTACACTTGATATTTCAACAATTCCTTTTTACTTGTGAATCCTGTTATCTGTAAATCTTGGACAAAAACCCCTATATACATAGAAAAAAAATGAAGGCTTCATGATGGTTAGTTTTATAATTATAACTTAGTAAAATTATAGCTTAATTTATAGTTATGATGTATTAGAAAGAAGTTATTAAAGTTATTATTGATACTATTTTATTCTAAGTGGTTTCAAGGAATCTTCTGGCCTAAGAGGAAAGTCCTCAGCTATTGCTCAGCATTGTGATAACTTTTTGATCTTATTTCTGAGCAAATACCATAACTATACTTCTAGTTTTGCTTTTGGGCCAGACCTTTTTTTTTTTTTTTAAGATTTTATTTTATTTTTTGACAGACAGAGATCACAAATAGGCAGAGAGGCAGGCAGAGAGAGGAAGGGAAGTGGGCTCCCCGCTGAGCAGAGAGCCCAATGCGGGGCTTGATCCCAGGACCCTGAGCCAAAGGCAGAGGCTTTAACCCACTGAGCCACCCAGGAACCCCTGGGCCAGACCTTTTTGAGACGATATTTATAGAGCTGTGTTTGTGATGAGATATATTCACAAATGTGATACATCACAATCTATCACTCTACCATATGCAATCTAGACTGAAGATTGGTCAAATCATGCACTAATCTGCCTAGAGCCAGAGATGTAGACTAAATGAACCTAGGGATCTCTGGAAACCACCAAAAATTGGAAAGACACAGATGTGAATGCACTAGTAAACATTTATGTTGGAAGTTTCATAACTGTAGGTATCTGAATATCTTTCCTTTAGGCAGCCCAATAATTGATCACAGCTGTATAAATTACAGGTTACTAGAAAGACTGGAGCATACTGAATTCATTATAAATTGCAGGTACCCATGATAATTTTCTTTTACATACTCCACACCCCCTCCCCAACACACATACACCTCCAAAGCATTGTTCCATACTTCAGAGACCAAGACCCTGGACAGAAACTACCAGTGAAAACTTGGCCAAAACACACAGATTTTGATTTAGAAGTAGAGTAGAAGGGATGCTTAGTAAGGCCCTATAATCTGGGCACTGTGCTAGGCTGGGAATCTCATGTTTGAAGTTAATCCTTTCAGTAACTGTATGAAATAGGGTCTATACTCCTCACATTATAAAAGAGGATACTACAGCTCAGAGTAGCTCACTAAATGTCTCGCAGCAATCAGCAGGCCAAAATCCAGGTTCCGAGTCCAGATCTGACCACACAACATCAGATGCTGCATTCATGTTGTCTGCCTTGAAGGATATACCCTCAGAGTTTGCACTGGATTCTAAATTCAGACTCTGTGGGTTGCCAACATTAACACCTGGAGGGAAGAACTGAGTCATTATTCAGATGTACAGTTGCTTTATATAGAGACAGACTAGACTGTGGCTTTATGGCAGCATTTAAAGGGTTCTGGGGAGGACCCCTATTACTCTATCAATGAGCTCCACTGCCTGTGTGTTAATGCCCACATTCCTTTACAGGGAACAACAACTTTCATTTCACAGATATGGAGAGGACCTAAAATAAAATCTCCTGGAGAGTTCTAGTACCCAGTCTGAAACACATATCTAAATTAGACAAGATCCTTTCCTGGGAGAAGTTGATCAAAGAATAGAAAATTTTAGGAAAATGTGGGCTAGCTGAAGGTCTCCCCTGAAGGAAAATACTAGGGCACTAAAAATAAAAAATGTGAACTTACATTTTTTTTTTCCCATAGGCAAAGCATGTCCTGGCTATTTGAATTAAATGTGGGCATTTAAGTGGTGTGTAATACAGACAAGTGAGGTCTTTCCTTTGCCTTGGATTCCTGTCTAGGAGATAGGGGCAAACCTTCCTATGTACCAAGGATATGTAGCAACTTGACTGAAAATAACTCATTCTTACTTGGGGAATGTGTTGCATGGAACAAACATCCATATCTATTTCTCTGAGAGGAAATTCTAAATTAGAAACAGAAATGAAAACGTCAGAAAATTGAAGATAAAAAATTAAGATAAAATATTTTGTTCCCCTCCCCAATTTATAGACTAGCTGCTATATATTTAGAAAATATACAAGTATTAAGGATATTTGCTAGCATGATCTTTAAGTAGAGCCAGGGAAAGGAAAATAGCCATAGTCCCAGCACAGCAAGATGCATGAGATCATACTGATAAACCACTCCTTGCAAAGAGTATAACTGCATTTAGTAGACCAAAAAGAAATCTGAACGGATCCAGTAAAAGCAAAAGGGCTTAAAGTGAATTGGGGGGATCATAGTCAGACATGAGAAAGAACTTATTGACTAATAGGGATCAAATATTGATCAGGGAGGTGAGTAATCCATTGCCTCGAGGTATTCTGAGACATAAATATATCTGTTCAATTTCCTAATTGCATAATAGAATGATTCCTTTCTCCCTTGGAGACTTATAAATGAAAAAAAAAAGGAGTCTTAAATTAATTATTTTGGTTTAACTGTTTAACATATAATTAGTGTTATTTTCCTAATAGTATACCAGTCATTTTACAGCAATATTTACTAGTATTTTTAGATTATCTCTTAGTACCATATGTTTTCCATACATTAGTGGTCATAACATAGAAAGGAACTATTTCTAGGCTATGGCTAATAAATGGTATTGCAGGATATTAGCTAATTACAAAGTTTAGCTACTTCTGCAACACTTAATTGCTTAAAAATATTAAGGCCTAAATTTCCTAGTTGTGTTTTCTCAAACAGAATATGAAGTACTGGAGAGTGGAGGCTACATGTTTCTTGCACCTAAATGCCTTTCATACATATGTGGTCATCCAGCTAATCTGGATGATTCCTCCTCTTTAACATATGCTGAATTCAACAAGTTCTTCCTACCCTCAATTTCACTCCCTTCATAGAAGCCACATTGCCATCATCTTTCATGTGGAACACTAAAAAGTAAACTAATTTTGTCTTTCTTCCTTTGGTTTTGCTCAGCTCCAAAAAATTTTCTCACTGAGACCAGAGAGCATTCTAAACTGCAAATCAGATCCGGTGCTGCTCTTTCCTGAAACTTTTCAATGATTTGAACTGTCCCCAAAATGCCATCTCACCTCAGCACACCTCTATTGGCTTTGGCACCGCTTTTCTCTCTACCTGGCATGATCTACCAGATCGTTTTTCCCAGGGCACCTTCCACTTACACCAGGTTGGTTTCATAGGCCTATGCCTGTGAGTCCGTAGAGACATGCTTTTATGTCTCCCAACCTCATCTTTTGAGAAATATACTTATCTTGTTTAGAGCACTTAAAACATTGTGGTATGAGTTAACTGTTTATTTATCTTTTGCCTGAGAATACTATATGAGTTTTTCAAAGGCAATAGCTTTGAGTCATTCATAAATAAATTTTCATCAGTTCCTTATGTTCTCAATATATGTGTTGAATAACGAATCCGTGGTAAGTCTGGGCTCCAAACTGGAGCTTAATAAATGCTTATTAGCTAAATTCATGACTTCTTAACTTTGTAGGATCTAATTTATATTACTTGGACTTAGACAAAAAGATCTTCTTTCTGTCAAAGCACCAAATTTCGTGTCAAACATCAAAACAAAGTACTAGTTCAAAACCAGAGAAAAGAATGAAGATGACTATTTTCTGAACAGGAAAAAAGAATGTTCATTGTCCACCAGTTAATTCTCCTCTGTTGTTTTTCTCAAGGGTGTATACATAAAGCTGCTTTTCTTATAACAATACAGATTTTTGGCTAGGAACCATTAACAAATGTGCTAAGTCGTTGTGACAACTGATTAATTTTAGTTTAAGGTTATGAATACAAAACAACGAGTGTTGGTATGTAACATGCATTTTAATGATGTCACAGCAAAAGTAAAGGATGAGAAAGATAATTCAATTTGCTTTCTCTAAAAGGTCAGTTCTCCTGAGATAAAAATTGTCCCTTAGGGTACCAATGCCTTTCTCGGCATACCTCCCCTTCTGCTGCCTCTCTGGCTCCTTCTGTTCCTTGAGGATGTGAGCATTTATATTGAAAGACAATGAGACTATGTTGTTTAGAATGAAAGTGTGTTGCTGGAGGAGAGCAGAGGACACCCCATGCTTTTAGAATGAGAGAAAAGAAAGGAAAGAAATTACATGTTTTTGCCCTCGATTTCATTATTCCAGCACACTTTAAGTTCTTTAAAGTGTGAATTTAAGGAAAGAAATAGAAATTGAGAAGGTTATTTAAATAGAATATTTGCCAGTCTTTGTATATATATATACCTGGAGGTGGAAGTTTTTATGAGGAGGATTATGTATCAATTGGTCAAAGTTTATCCCAAGTGCTTAAAAGTGAGATCTTGGATTTTAGCAGGATTGACGCTTTCATAGCAGCAGGACCCAGCACGGGATCTTCACAAACTTGGAGCTCAGTATGGATTTGTGTAATCAATGGATTAATATCTGACTCTAGATATGTTGGCAAACATCCAGTGCATGGCCCTTCTGACCCATCCAGTGGGACTCAGGTTTTACACACAAGAAAACAGATATTCAGTTGTTTATAGGTTCAGCAGAAATTTTGTTTAAAAGGAACTATTTAGCTTAAAGTTTCACAGGATAATACAAAAGGGAAATCTAAGTGAGATATAATCATTCAAGTTATTGAAAAGTACCTGAATGTAAATTTTAATTGTGTATATGGAGTAGAAAAATATGTAACTATAACATTAAAGATATCACAAATCTGTCCATTAAATAAACAACAAACAATGAATGAGTAAAGATAAACGGAAGTCAAAGATGGGGCAGGATACAATCAGCTGATTTCATTAGATACAGTTTTTCAGGGGAAGAGAGATTTTTGTTAATGAGGGATGTGAGTACTTGAGTAGACTGGAAGATTTCCAGAAGATAATCTTAAAAGAGGAAAAAATAGAAAGAAGTAATAATGTTCAAGAGAAAAAGCTTGATTTAAAGAAGCTGAACAAAAGCTACATGAATATGCAAAAGAAATGGAGAAAATATATAGAGACAATTATATTCATCCATCCAGTGTGTGGAGACACTCATATTCATAGTCACGCTGCCCTTCTTTGGGCTCCAGCCATCGTTTCATATTCAGATCACATGGTAGGTGGGAAGGAAATGACTACTCTGAGGCCTTCCAACCATAAAGATCCTCTTGTGAGAGGAAGAGACACAGTGCTATCCTCAAATGCCTCAGACTAAGTCATATTAAGGATGGGACATCAGGGAGGTAATGTGATGTGGTAGAACAAAGGAGTCAGCAGCCCTGCGTTTGGGTTTACTAGTGAGCTGTGTATAGTGGAAAAGGTCTTTAATTTTTCCGGGCTTGACTTTCCTCATCTGAAGAGTAGAGAAGTAAATTTATGGTAGCATGTAAGAATTTACTTTTCTAACTAGGAGGGACTTCCCAAATATAAACCATTTCCTCCTCTTTAATGAATTGCTTGGAAAGTTTGGTCAGGGAAGGCTTATTGGTAGAGCTCAGATTTAAAATAAACCTAAAACATTATGGCCTCAAGTTCATGCTGATGAATATTGGAAAGTAATACTATTTCTGTCATTGTATCAACAATTGCCCCCAGAAAATCCTAGCTGTTATGGATAAAGTATAAAAACATAGAAGAACAAAGCTGGTAACTCATCCCCTGACAATTGAACCCAGATCTTACCAATAAGAGATCCTCTACTAACTTTTACTGAAAAGAAACACATACTTACTTTTTTAAAAAATTGAGCTATAATTTACATACAGTAAAATCTACTTTTGGTGCACAAGTCTATCAAGCTTGCTTGTTTTAAATGCAGACATAAGGTAAGACATCTGTGCTAATAGGTCCATTTCCATTTGCTCATCCGCATAGTGACCACAGGGACAAATTTATGAGTAGGTTGGTCAGGAAAGGAGAAAAATCTATAATATCTACATAGAACAAAATAGCTGACACATCTGTGTCTCATTGTCCCCCACTGAGGAATGATAGCAGCTTTGATGATGAAGATGGGTGATGAAGAAGGTGGCTCATCAGTCCCTGTTTTAATATCCTCAGTTAAGGCTTCCCATAGATGTATCGCCAATAGATTGAGGACCTAGGGAAATAACCTCAGATGAGGATGAGAAGAGAAAGGAAAAAGGTAGAAAATTGAACTTTCTAGACAGAATTATTGCTTTCCTAAAAATTATTTGCAAAGTATATTTCTGTATTTCCTACTATATTGTCTCCCAATGTCATGACTAAACTTCTGGTTCTATATCTCTTGTCTTATGTTTATTTGACCTTCCCTTCTACCAGGCCATTATAGTCGCACACACAAAAATGTACAAATCTGTTCAAAATGGCATCTAACAGAAAGTAACCTTTTTATAAACTATTATTACCAATAATCAAAGTCTCAAAAGAATTCATGCTAGTTATTTTCCCACTTGACATAATAAAATCTATAGTAAAGAACAGATGTGTAGCTCAAGTGAGCAGGGCATTCCTTAAGATGCCCATGGCCTCTAACAGTTCCAGTTCTCCATAGCTCACAGAGATAAAGAACTGACCCTTGCTGTTTTCCTATAGCCCACTGCTTGGTCCTGTGTGGACACTAAGGGATTTCAAAAATTAACAGGCAGGGTGACCTGAGCTAAGGAATAGATGAGAGCTGAAAAAAAAAAAAGAGGAAATCACAACTCCAAATATATGCAAATGAAGAGGTAGGAGAATATAATAATGATGAAAGAATACAGGAAATACACACACAAAATAAGTGAAATCCTTAGGGAATAAACTCACTAATATATATGACCAAGAAGTTCTGAAGATATTGTTAGTCTTTAAGTATCATAAATTAAACCCATTCACTCACTTTTCTTTGCAAACTATGATATGGGGAGCAGCATTCTCTGGCATACCTTTCAGTAGAGAAAAATAAAGATCATCACTGTTGTTTCCCAAATTTCCAGTCTAGCTAGAAGAACAGTATGGCCAAATCTGCTCCCCATAGATGAGTGACTGATAGTGGGCAGTGAGTTGAGACTTGGTTAGCACTGTTGGAAATCATCCAGATAACATTCAGCCATTCCTTTCCCAACTATGGAAGGTAGAGAACACTTAATGTGGAGAAAAATTGAGATGGAGGAAAATCTCAGCCTGTAGAACAGTTTCTAATAAAGGCTCAGTTAAGAATATATATATTGGTGGGGGCACCTGGGTGGCTCAGTGGGTTAAGCCTCTGCCTTCGGCTCAGGTCATGATCCCGGGGTCCTGGGATCGAGCCCCACATCGGGTCTCTGCTCAGCGGGGAGCCTGCTTCCTCCTCTCTCTCTCTGCCTGCCTCTCTGCCTACTGTGATCTCTCTCTGTCAATAAATAAATAAAAAATCTTAAAAAAAAAAAAGGAATATATATATTGGCAGGTCTTACATATACAGGAAACAAAAATAAATGAATTTTTCTAAGTTTGCATTTTGGGGAGTACCTAATTCATTAAGAATAACTTGTATAATGCCAAAATGTGTGTCATCAGCCTTCAGTTAGGCATCATAATATACCAGTGTTGTAGTAATATCAGTAGCTACTCTTAGTGATGAGAGTCAGGCTACTGAAGGAAAATGAAATACTTATTCTGTTGAAATCATTTTTTTTTAAGCCAAAAATTGGAAATGGATTTCTTTATACTACAGGGCAACTCTGTGGGAGGGAGAATTTGGTGTCCACATAAGCCACCCCTCAAAGTAACCCCTCGCCTATTTGCCACCTGCTTGAATTTCCACACCCCAGAGTCCTTTTTCCAACCCCATGTCAGAGAGGCAAGCACAGAAAGAAAGTAATTCCGTGGGAGGATGCAAGTAGCTCTCCTCCAAAGAAAAAGGATTTGTGGTAAACTACTTTTCACATTTGTTGCACGTATAAGAAACCAAAAATGATCTGACCTGCAATAAACTGATTTTAATACAATTTGGATTGAATATAGGCTAAAATACATATGAAAAAATTCTTCTTGAATTACTCTCAGAATTAGAGTCTTTATATTACACAATTCTAAGGGATGCTGTTCTTTATTGAGGTCTATGTGAATGTTGCAGGAAAGTTGTTTAAAGCACAGCTTGTGCACCTGTACATGGCAGTACCATCTGAGCATAAATGAGACCGGCCCACACACCTTGGAGATTTTGAAAGAGAATGATTTTTAAACAGTACAGATGGTTAGTTAAGTAGATTTGCTAAATACCAAGTGGATAGTGGACATTCAACAAGCTCTCTCCAAATTTTTAGAACTTTAACCTCATTTCTAATAATTATGGAAATTTTTAAATCATCCTTTCAAGAATAGAGTTGTGGCTTTGAGGACAAGGTATTTGCTATCAGTCCCCTCCCTCTCAATGTTCTTGATCCATTTCTTATCTTGAACACTTACCAGCAAGACCATGAATGCAAATGTCTTACTCACAGGTGTCTCATTTGTGTATAATATTAATAATTTTTTAAAAATCAATTCAACATCCATTATTTCATTCGACTGTCCCCATTAGGGTGAATGTTGTTCACAAGACAGATCATGGGACTGAGAATCCAGAGGATTAAGAAATTGTCTTTGCCATAGTGAGCAGTGATATCCCACATTTTCTCTGTCCTAATCAACCATGTTTTTGTTTCGTCAACACTATATCTCTGCCCTGCCAAGACCATGAACTCCTTTCATCAGCCAGGTAGAAATAGACATATGTACATTTGGTTTTTTTGTTTATCCCTTTGTTTGTTTATTTGGTTGGTTGGTTTTTTGTGAAACTATTAAACCAAATTTTCCAGGAAATGGTGAGATAATATCTTCTACATATTGCTTTTATTTTTGGCTGGGTCGCTTCATGAAACTTACACAAGCATCTGCATGGGACAATTCAGCTCTATACCTCACCCTCATCTGTCCAAATTCAGTAGCCCAGTTCATGCTGCAGAGATTTGCATATGCGTCTCCTTCCCATGCCTCCTGTGGCTTTGGCTTCCTGATGCAGACAGGGACCCTCTGCCGTGTTCCAAGAAGACATCTCCTTCCAGCCAGTTAATCAGCACCCTGTCTCCCTGCTGCAGTCTAGCTAGACTAAGTAGACAATGTCACTACTAGGCTGCTGAGAATCAGATGCCATGTCACACATGCAGTTTCAGAAGAGTGGTTGTAAGAGGGACAACAGCCTCCCTGCCTGGTGACACTGTGATGGCTGGCCCTGTGGACAAGCAGCCTAGAATCTCATTAGCCTCTTTCCTGGCTGCAGCACTGCATGTTAAGCATCTGTCTCCTCTGATTGCAATTCTTAGCTTGAGGCCTTTGGGGAGCATGCCTCTAATCTAAGGGCCTGGTCACCACCCTAATTTCAACATGGCTGTAGGGAGGGACATTTTGAAACATTTTTTGCCTCTCAATCCAACTGGAATATCACCAATCAGTATCTCCTCATCTACAACCAAGTTTTATCATTGTCCAATAAAATATCCTTTCTGTTTGTATTCTCTATCAGATCATGAGGATTTTGTACTTATCCTGGCCAAGACCTAATGCAGATCTATTTCCTGTCTATTTCACAGTGCTTAGCCAGTGTGCCTCCTGTGCCCAGGGTCTCATTTAAACTGAGGATTCAGGACAGTCCATCCTTGCTTTCCCCTTACTAGGTTCTCATAGGGTCAGGTTATATGAATGGTCAGTTTGTTAATTGAGGAAGCCATGTGTATTTTATATATCAATATTCTCTACTTGGTCAGTTGGGTTCTGCTGGTAGCTGGCTAATGATTCTTAGGAGAATCTGATAACCATGTACATCTTCTCAATTTATAAACTCTGCCACTAACAAGGACTTCAGAGCAGAGGGAGAACCATTGAATTGTCCTCTAACAACTCTATTTTTGTAGATCTTTGCTCCTATTTAAATAGGTTCTTGATGGTTTTTCGAACTGGAATTTACACTTCCAATCAATGTATATCCCATCCCATTAATACATGGAAACACTATATTTCAGACACTGGCCAGAGTTTTAAGTGGATAAAGCCCACCTCCCAAACCTGAAGAGACTCTCTGTTCTATGAGGAAGATGTTCCAGTTGACCTTGACACTTCGGTCAGTCTTGTTTGGGTAGAAAGTACAGAGATCAGCTGATCAAAAAACGCAATTGATTAGCACTATTATTTAAGGTTGCTTTATGTGCCAGAGTGGGGTTTATAGGCAAAGAAAGTTCGGAATAAAAAAAGGAGGAATTCAGATGGTAGCTGAGGTGACTTGACAAATTTTACTTTTGGAAGGAGAGACCAGAACCATTATAAAAATGGTCTTAAATGTCAGAATTTGTTTGGTAGGTAATGAATACTCTGTATGCCAAGAGCAGGGGCTGACTCATAATGCTTAATTAACTTAAATATATACATATACACATATACACATATATGTATATATAGTTTGTTCCATGAACGATTTAACTCAAGAATAAAAATGCCAACAGAGACTAAGAATCCACTCTTTAATCCCTGATAGACTTTAATGGACTCTTTGTTAGCTGTCCATCATATTCCTTTTTAAGAAGAAAGAATTGGACTTAAAATGGTGGCATCTTCTTTAGCATTAAACATGCCAGGTAATATAATAGGCATTCTCCATTCATGATTTCTGTCTAATTACAGGAGTCCAATGAAGCAGCCATTTCTCTCACTGTTTTACCAAAGCAGGCTCTGGAGGCTCAGAGAAGTTAAGCAACTTGTGCCGTTTTTAGCATACTATAAAAGATGTCACTGATATTCAGACTACAAAGTTGGGGTTAAGTGTTAGGCTCTATCTTCTCTGTACAATGAACCCACCTACCTAGGCTAGACTTTTCTCCTGACCTTTGATTTAATGCAAGGGGAGAATGAATTCCGGGCCCTGGGGACAATATTTTTCTACTGTATTCCACAGAGGTATTTCTAGAAGCCTATGGCTCAGCCTCTTCTCTGAACTTTCATGGACATGGCTCATGTTGTATTACCATCAAGTTCATGTGTGTCACTCTTACCTTTTGCAGGTAAGAGTCCATGATAGTAGGACCATGCCTCATTTATATTACTCTGGCCATCTCCTGGCGTCATGCTTGGCACTTTGTAGGGATTCACTAATGTTTATTGAATTTTATTGAATCATATCAGGCCTGCATTTAGGGCATGAATGATATGGAGGGTAGCACACCCACTCATTCACTTGGAATGAAGTTCCAGGTTCCAGGCTGTCAGCTATTGATTCTAGGATTTGGGGCTTCTTACTGTCTTTGAGCTGCAGTTTCCTCCTCTGGAACTCCCTACCTGATACTGTTGTTTGGAGGGCTGAATGATATAAGTAAATGAATGAGACACCTGCCACAGTGTCAAGTACATACTGGACAGAAAACCATGTCTGGGTTCCTTTTTCCTCCTTTGGCCCTTTGGTGCTAATTTTGAAGGTGACTTTAGGAGATGACTGTCCTTAAAAAACCCAGGAATTCCAGTCATCCAGAGCCTTCTTACGTTTCAAATATTCTTGGTTGTATGTTAAGTTGACCTGAAGCCATTAATGATTCACTCATTGATCTTAACAAGCTAATATGCCCCTTAAGGTGCTTTCACAATACAAGCAAAGGGAAGCAAAGGGTTGAACTATTTATTCTCTGAATTTGATTGATGTCGACAGGCAGTCTGGACAGCTGAGGTCCAAATGCACACTATTTTCCTTTTCTTCCATGGCAGGATTGATTTTAGCCTGAATCATCTGAATAATTGCCTTAGGTCCCCTAAGACAGGTCTTTCACTTTGTAGGTGTAGACAGCTATAGAAAACAAGTATTATTTTAACCTCCTTAAAACATGGAAACTCTCAAACACAGAGAGGTTAATTGGTTTGACAAATGTCACACAGCTCCTCAGTTGTGAAGCTGGGAGACAGCCTCCAGCTCTCCAAGCTACCCCTCCTCTCAGCACATTAAAGAAAACCATTACAGCTGCTTAAACACATCTGTGCTTTAAATAGAATAATAACCTTTATAATCACATATTTCTTCAGTTTGGGGTATAGAAAATCATAGTCTGAAGCTGGTATAATAATAATGAGGTAATCACATGTAAAGAATTTTTATTAAGACCGTTACCTACATGTCACATATTTTCATGTCTTAAACTCATACTTTGCACTTAGGTAAAATGGACAGTAGATGGTTAGAAAACAAAGAAACAGGCGTTAAAATCCTTATTTTTCTCTATCAAATAATAAATTATGCTATTGGGAGTCATGAATTCATTTATTCAATCAAGTGTTTTGAAGCTACTTGCGTGTTAATGGTGTGTGTTGTAGAAGGAGGAAGTACACAGGGTAGGCTCTCATTGAAGTGCACTTTCCATGAGAATGAGTGAGGTGCAGCCTTGGAGAAAGATCAAGGGGAGAATGAATTCCAGGCCTACATTTTGAAGGATTAAGGTTGCTGACCTGATTCTGCACCAACAGGCAGGGTAATTTACCACTGCCCTTGAGGAATGGAAACTATAGTATCCAGCTGAACTAAACTTTAATGGGTTTTAATCGAACCTACTGAGATTATTTTAAAGAAATGACTAAAAATATTGAAGGGCCTTATGAATGAATTACTATAGACTTCCTGTTAAGGGGGAGGCAACACTTATTTAGTTCAAGACTGTACATAAGCACACTCCTTAGAATGAATGTTATATATTCTGTTAATCTAGAGAAGGAAAATCCATATCTGCATTGGTAGTTGGAAATAACCCTTTTTGGGACTGGCTTTTGGATTGGAACTTTCATGTGGATTGGAGATTTCATTTATATGGTGCTTTTAACTTTGTGTTAGCAAATATGATGCCATACATTTTCAGTATAACCCCATTATTACATGAGGCTTTAGGAAATAAGTTGTTAGGCCTCTTTTCCCTTTAGGTAACTTGAAGTCCATATTAGCAAGTTTGTGATCATATTCAAGATCACATAGTAAGCTGTCTCATACAGATAGGATCTGGAGCAGTGGGCAGTGGGATTGGAATACAAACATAAATGTAAGATCGGAGCTACTTGTCTCCATTTTGTGGAGGAAGATGCTGAACTAAATGGAAGTCTTTGACTTACCCATAGATTTCAGTTGCAGTTGTCTGTCTCCCACCCCCTCTCAAGTAATTGAAAGTTCTTGTGCACTGCATTTTGCTCTGCCTAAAGTATTGATTGTGCTTCCTAGCAGGTTGTTTCATAATATTGTAACCCTATGGAATGTGGAGGGGACTAGGCATAAGATAAGACCCAAGAGACTTCAAGTCTACTCTTAGTTTGGGTACTAATTTGCTCTGTGACTTTGAGCAAGTGACTGAATTTCCTTTAACTCCACTGTATTTAAAATTGAAATAATACCCCTTTCCCTACTTACTTTAGAAATGAAGAGATTATACTGAGAATGTAGTAGAATAATATATGTTAATACAAAGGTTAAAATGACATACAAATGCAAGATTTTCCTTACAATGGTTTCTTAACTATGATAGGATGTTATAGGAAAGCATAGCATACATGATCATCAGTCAATCAAAATGTCCTGAGTACCTAATAGGTACTACACAGAGAGGGCAAAGAAATATGTCAGGGTCATGAGAATTTAAGGAGCTGCATCAAACTAAATAGATGTGATGACTAGATACAGGAAAGCTCACACCCAGTCAAGTGTTGCTTGCTGAAGACTGAACAGGTGGTTTACATTTTAGAAAATACAAAAATATCAGAGAAAACAAACTTTGGTTTCACAGAGGATATAGGACTGTATCTTGGTCTGACAAATTGGTAGGACAGGGGAGGGTAAGAACAAGTCAGTCACTCCTGTAGAGTAGAATGTAACCTCCATGAGGACAGGGCTTTTGGTCTGTCTGCTCCTTAATGTATTCCAGGGAACTGTAAATACATATGAGGCACCATGTTGTGCCTTTTTGAGTCATCATAAATATGTGTGAATGCATCATTGAGAGATGAGAACGAAAGCAAGATATGTGGCGGGGGAAAAAAAAAAAGAAGTGTGCAACAGCAGCTAGGCTATCTTCCTGACAGGAGAAGGTGCGTGATGGAGTTTAGTAAGAGGTAAGTTTGAAAGAGAAAGTTGCAGCCAAAGCTGAAAACAATACTTACTAAAAGAACCAAAGCCTCCTGTATTTGGAGTTCAAAAGAGTCCTAGCAATGTAAAATATCTTAATCTGGGCTTGACAGACTCCCAGGCAGGGGGAAGATTTATAGATGTGGTACAGGGAATCCATAACACCCTCCCCAATATGGATTGCACAATTGTGTATGTGAGTGTTTCTCACAGTTAAGCTTAGTTTTCTGTCAGATGCCTGAGGTGGTATATGCCATAAAACAGCCAAACAGGCTGAGGTCCTGAAAGCCCGCATATGTAGCAACTTTGTTACGTGAAGAATCATTTTATCCTATGTTCTTATTGCATTTGGGGAACCGTCATAATTAATTATATATAATTTTGTGTCATATGCTTCAAGTGTGTGTGTATATTTACTATACTTTAAGGATGTTGACTGTTCCTCTGCTTTCCTGTGTCTGTAGCTCAATCCCAGCCAGACTATAGGCACTCAAGAGTGACTGCGCAAATAAAAATAGATCTGAATCCATCAAGTAACACATCTAGCTGAAATAGGTTTTTTTTTTTCTCCCTGTTATGAAAGCACAATGCTTATTATTTCATAGAGATGATCACTTCTGCTATGTGGTTGAACATCTTTGGTGTTCAGATATATCCTCAAGTGCCTCTGAAATGTTGCATATGCTGAATTCAGTTTCAATAAACCCCTCCTAAGGACTTCCCCAAAGATAGTTGAGGCAACTAAAATGGCAGTCCTAGAAAATATCTCCATGCCTTTTCATCTAGGAAGAAATAGAAGGCTCCTACCTAGAGCATCCCTTCCGTACAGCCACAAGTTATAAAAATAAAATGTGCCATATGAATTTTTCAGGTAAGGAGGCATGCATTTTCATCAAAATTAAAGGAAGTTGTGGGTACATGGATTGGCAGTATTCTCTGAGAGCTATAGGTAATGGTGTGCCAGTGAGGAAGGAATGAAACTCCATCAAGCTTGGTGAAACCATGGTCGCAGGTGCCTCTGCTTGTAAACATTAACCCAGAAATAAAGGCTGGAAACTGATTCTGAAGTTCAATCAGTTTTAATGCTAGCAATTACAAAAATGATTTTGTATAAATACATCTCAGCAAGTGGCAAACAGCAATATTAGAGATTTCTGATGAACCTTTAACTCCTCTGAGATATGGAGCCTATCTTGTCACTAGCAGTTTTATCAGCAGTTTACTAATAATGTGTTTCCAATAAATGGAAAAACAAACAAACCTTCTTTTCACACCAGAAACTTAAGTATTCCCAACATTCTTACAGTGGTCACCTTGTTTTATTAAAGGAATGAAAATATGGCACAATGATCAAACAAATGATGCTAATTACAGTGGTGGAAATACACACACAAGATAGTGTGAAACTTCTGACAATTTTTACTTACTCTTTAAGCCAGTGGTGGGATTGATGTTGATGTACTCTAGTGAAGTAAGTTTAGAATCGTGATCTCTTTGTGCATTGTCTGGTAATATTGAATAATAAAAATTGGATCTGGTAGAACAAATAACCATTTAGTGGCTGAGAATTCTGGTGAGGCCAAGATTGTAGCTTTGAGCCTCAGCTTTGAATGGGTGGACAGAGCATTTTGATCTTAAAGTTTTAAAAAGCTCCTATTAAGCCAGGTGGAATTTAGAGTTGTGAAATTGGCCTTTGTTGCTTTGAACATGGTATAAGGATTTAAGTGGACCATGAGGTATTTTGACCTTGGCAGGACACAACAGCTTATGGCACCTTTGACCAAGGGTGAGCTACTATTACTGTAGTGGCAGCTTGAAGAAAATTTATCTTGGGTGCTCTGGCCTTAAGCAAAGCCTCCTTGGCTGGGATAAAGACATTGGAGGGCTCCAGCACAGAGCAGTAGGCCATAGACTCCTACAAAAGCACCTATAGCTGAGGCAAGAAAAGAATGCCTTTATGAGTACAGACTTTTTAGGCATCTGATTTTTTGTATGTTGCTTCACCAGGATGGTGGTAGCTTCACCAAAAACAGTGATGTCAAGTCAATGCTTGGTTGATTATCCAGGTATTAATTGTTTGCTCTGTAAATTACATGTACTAAATTAAAGACAAGATGGGTGAGAGTTATACTGAAATATTTACTTGTAGGTTATCTGATTTTTACCTTCGACTTCTCCTGGGTGCATTACCAAATGGCTTCATCATCATCATTCAGGGGAAATATCTACCCTGTAGAAGACACTAAAAGTCAAAGCTGCTTCAGAGACAAAGACAAAATAGTGTAGTCTAGTTAGTGTTATTTTCCCCTCCCCTTATCTGCAACTAACAGTAAGTGTCAAGAGTGGGTAGATAGAGACACAAAACTGAGCATTTTGAGAAGAAACAAGGTCTGGGTTTTTTTGTTGTTGTTGTTGTTTTGTTTTTTGTTTGTTTGTTTTAGTTTTTGTTTTTTTTCCTGAGAGAGAGAGAGTGCATGGAGTGAAAAGGGGCAGAGGGAGAGAAAGGATCTTAAGCAGGCTTCACACCCAGCATAGAGCCAGACACAGGGCTCAGTCTTAGGACCCTGAGATCATGACCTGAGCTGAAATCAAGAGTTGGACATTTAGCCAACTGAGACAGCTAGAAAGCTAGGCACCCCAAAAGAAGGTCTTAAAGGAACGAGCAGCTCTAGTTAAACTAAAGAATTGGGAGGTATACTATCTCTTGTCTCCTTACAAGCCTCTGATTTACTTCTGTGTAGGACTAAGACATACTAATCTAAGCATAAAAATATCCAAAGGAAATGCAGTAATTATTACAATTATATATTAGACCTTCACCAGAGTAGAGTGCTTTATAATACTCATAGCACTGTAAGACTTTCAAACAGGCAAAAGTGGACCCTTAACTATTTTTGTGTTAGGATCAGTATTCACTGCAGTGTCTCTAACCCTTTCCCTGCAGCCCCACTTACATTGACTTTTAACCCTTAAGACCTTTTTCTAGTCTTCTGTCTGCCCCTCTAAAAATTGACCTCATACCGATTGGTCTTAGAGTACCTAGTCTAATCAGTCACTGATCTTTATACCCTAAATTCCTCTAGAATATAACAAGTGTAGTCTAGTGCCTCATCTCTTTCAGGTGAGCTATCATAGTGTTCTCCCAATTAAACATTCCATCTCCATCTTTGACACTCTATCAATGTCCTGGCGATAAATGAGATGCTAAACTCAGAGGAGTTAATTGAGTTTAATAAAGGGACCATTATCAATGGTAAGAGGGGGAGAGGAGGTAAAGAAGCCAAAAGGATATGATGAAAGACCCAAACTAGCAAAAGCAGAAAGTCATGACCACCCCTAAAGGAGTCTGGTCAAAGAAGAGGGGCTGCCTCATAGGTGTTGTGACCATGGAGGAAAACGACCATGGCTAAACATGTAAGGAAGCAGAGAGGGATCCGAGGGAATGAATAAAACAAACTATCCCTCCTTCTGACTGACTTCAAACTGTTGCCATTGCTTTCCATTGGTAAATCCCTACCAACATTGAGATGGCAAGGGGCCTAGGCAATGCATAGTGACTAGCCTGCAAGACAAACAAGCACAGAGAAGGGGTGTGTGAGGGGTGAAGCAAGTGGAGGATAACATTCCCACAAATCTGTCTTCCACAGGAGAGGCAGAATCGTGTACCCAACACGCTATACTTGATCGGATCACTCTAGTCGTTGAAACACTCCCTTGCCTCCCAATAACCTACAGAATTAAGCCCAAGCCAGAAGCTCAAAGTTCTCCTTGTTCTTGTTTGACTGACCTTGCTGGCATCATCTGCAGAACTTCTTTACTTCCTTGAATGATTCAAAATCATTTTACTGGTTTTTGTTGTTCTCCTTACATACCATGTCACTTCTTTAGGTTTTTGTTTATGGAATTTCCTCTGGAATATCTGTTTCTCTTTATAGGTCAAATTCAAATGTCATCTCCCTTGGGAATCCTTGGCCAAAAGCCACATTATTCTACACATATTTCATTTTTCAAATTTACTGTTAAATTAAATTAGACCGTATGAAGTTTCTGCTGTTCTGTTGTTTGGACCAATAAAAATGGAATTTCATATGTAGAGTCCTGTCTCTCTTGCCCATAAGAAAGTCTCCTGAAGGCAGGGCAATCTCTTATTTGGGTTTATCCCTTGCCAGGTAGCTGAATGGCTGCAAATGATGGGTGATTTATGCCTGCTTATGGAACTGAATTGAACAAAGGTCCATATTTTATATTTTTAAGCCATGAGGAGTAGGGACCATATCAATCTTGGTTTCTCAGTAAATATTTGTTATTTGGGACAAAAAACATAACCCAAACCCATGTTTGTCAGTTCTCATAAGCAAGGGAAATGGGTGAAAACTATTTTTTCATTCTTGTTCTAGATTTGAAGTATTTTAGCTTTCAGAAGACTTAGTTTACAAAGAAATAACCACTATAAACACAGCTTTGAGATGTCTGAAAGTAATAACTTAATAAAATAAGCTAGTCATTATAATTGATCAAATGCCCTCAATAGCAAAATACCAGGCGTAAGAAGGCAGGTTTATACTAGGCATATTAATATACATAAATGAACCATATAGAGGCTGAGGTACCTTGTAGTTTCCTAAAAATCCCTTCTAAGTTTAAACTGAAGCTGATTATATTTGATGTCATTCAAAGTACAAGGGCCTCTGAAACTGAGGTCTGAATGGGGCCAACAACCAGACATGACATTTGAGCCTTCTAAATTTATAGCCTATTTCCAAGTCACTTTGCCTGCTTTAGTCACAAAAAAAAGGAAAGAGAAATGCCACCTGACCAAAAATGACCAATGAGTGTTCATAAATCTCACTTAAGTCCTATCAAAACTAAAGTTTCTGTGGTAATTCTCTTATAAAAAGAAATGTAAAATTTATTCCAAAATGGGAGAAGGGGAGAGGGGAGGGGCCTGGCAGGCTTCAGGAAGCCAGGGCATTTGAGCAAAATTAGCTAATGCTTCTACCAGCAGAAGTCACATTTTGGCCCTTCATATCATGAAAATACCATTTGTTGTAAAATATAAGGACACAGCCTGTGTGTGAGACAGAATGGTTAAAATCCCCCATCCTGCACCCCTGACGGCTCAGTGACGTTAGTCCCCATCCCTTCACGCCTCGTTAGGGCCAGCCAGGGCCAGCTGGCCAGGCTGTCCCTGTCCTTGGGCTTGGGCGCCATTGTCCCGGAGCTCGCCCAGCCCGCATCCCTTTGAAGCTGCTCCAAAGAAACTTTATCCCTCTGTTCCAGCTGGCATTTCATTAAGCCCTGGCTTCACAGGATTTTCCACTCCCATTGACACATCAGAGCAAAGATGTAGCCATTAAAATAATGAAGAAAAAGAGAGCGAGCAGAGGAGAAACGGTTTCAAGGGGAAATTGAAAAGGAGTACAAGGTTATTTAAAAAATAAAGGCCAACTTAAAAAAAAATAAAATCTACCCACTTTCTCATCTCTCTCTCTTTCTCTTTTTTCCTCACCTACATGTGTGTGTCCTAAGCTGTCCAAATTTTTCACAAAGCCTCATAAGGAATGACTTCAGAGAGGCCCTGGCTCTGCGAAACAGCTGACAGTCACAGGTCTAAAGTAGGAGCAGCCGATAAGAATCCCAAAGACAATCTACACATGAACACAAGGGAACTCTGGGCACTGAAGATTTCTGTCTTTGCTCAGAAATAAATCATTGCATATCCAGCTGGTCAGATATCAAGCCCACCTAAGTTATTAACGACCCCCCGTGTGACCTCCATACTCTTACCTCCAAGGTTTTGCCCAGCCAGGAGTTGCTCTTCCAGATGTATCTTTCACTTTTTCAAAGGTACATTGGCTCCATACTTACTGGCCACAAAATCTTTTTTGATGCTTATCCACTCTTCTGGTAATGTAAATGTGATGTGTTTTTAGTCTCCAAAATTAGATAATGAATTTAAAAATCAGAATAATTCTGTGCCCCTTTGTTGCTGTCACTAAAAGAGATCTTGCAAAAAACTCTGCATAGAATTCATATTTGCCATAATATCTGCCCAAGGAATCTGACTTCAGCCATCTCAACCAAAGACATGGACAAGGATGTCACAGAGGCCTTTAAGCTCCTAAAACAGCTGTGACAAAGCCCAGGCACTAAACCTATACACTTTATTCCCCTGGGTGCCATTCAGGCATTGTGATTTCATTAACAAGCTTGCTTTTCGAGCATCTCTTCCCACAGGAATTAAAAGCAGTGACCTAGAAGTGGGCTTTTAGATATATTCTTGATAACAGAAGGGTATGTGACAGCTGACATGTAATTGAAGGAAAAAAACAATGAACGAACATAATTGCTTCATAGCACAAAAATTGATGTCTATAAAAATGTATTTTAAAGTGTATTCAGGAGGGTACGTGATGTGATGAGCACTGGTTGTTAATGTGCAACTGATGAATTATTGAACATTACATCTGAAACTAATGATGTACTATATGTTGGCTAATTGAATTTAAATTAAAAAAGTGCATTTCATAACTGCTGTGAAAATGCAAAATATATATTTTTGAAAAGTATACTACAAATGGTTAAAATTTGTTTTTATGAAACAAAAAATATCAGATATTTAGGATCTCTCTCTCTCTCTCTTTCTCTATCTATAGATATATATATATTTCCCCTCATTTCCCATATTTCAGATAGAATTGTCATCCTTATGAATGTTTAGTTTATATTATCCTGAAATTGGTTTCTATTTATGCACCTACATTAAAGACCATTGAAAGAAACATTTATTTGTTTTAACTAAACAATGTAGAACTAATAAGAAAAGTTTACAAAGTTCAGGAAAAACCCAGTACAGTAGGGATCCAGTGGAAATAGGTACTGAGAGGAGACAAGACCATACAGGAGATTTTAGCTCTGGAGGACTAACTCATGTCCAAATCTTACCCCTCTCTTTTCTACACTGCTATTGGGTGACTCTGATCATACTCCCCAATATTGCTGAATTGTTCTAGGCAACACCCTGGGGAAATAAGTGAGATTGTGTATGTTCTAGGGCCTGCATCAGGCTCACATGCAGAAAACGTGTGTTCCAGGACTTGGTTGTTGAGGGAAGTATTCAGTATGGCATTTGGCAAGCATTTGGGGTGGGACTGAGAAGAATTTCAAGAAAAATATAATCAATCAATCAGTACAGGGAAGTTAACTTCTTAACTCTGTGGGAGATAAAAAAAAATAAAGGGCAGAAAAATATTTCTTCTCTCAAATAAATAGATATTTCTTTAGGAAGATAAAGCACACACATGAACCAACACTTTCAGAATAATGCAAGAAGATAGTGGAGTATGGAACTGGAACTGGAATTGTTATATTGTTAATAGAACTCAGTCTTTGAGGGTTGGACATATCATGGGGGGGTCTTGTGGAAACAGTGGTACTGGACAATCTCGGGGAGGGTACATGGGGACATTGCAGGTGCATGCGTGTGGGAGTGAGCCAAGTCAGCAGTAGATGAGCTGACTGGTCAGTCAGAAACCTCCTGCTCAGTTCTTGTCTGGCACCAGTACAAAGATCTGCAGTGTCCCCATGTCACAGAATTACACAGAGGTTTGGAATTTTGGCTCTGCCACTTACAAACCCTGGGACAGTGGGCAACTGATGAAAGATTGCATTGCCTCCCTTTCCTCACTTGTAGAATGAAGTTAGTACCTGCCTTGAAGAGCTATGGGGAGAATTACATGTGAAATTCATGATAATCACCTGGCGTAGTACCAAGACTAAACAGCTCATATACAGCCATTTTCATTAGTTCCATTATTATCTATTGTGGATACTACCCTTCTGTCCCCTAGTCTCCCATATCACCTTCTGAACACATGTTCCCTGTCTCTCATATATTTTTTGCCCTGCTTTGTTTCTATCTTTATCTAATTGTAACTTTTTAAAAATTTTTATTAAAAAACTTAATATAATTTAAATTAAAATTTCTATCTAGATAATCCATTGATGTAAGTAAGTACCCAAGTCCCTATTATTATTGTGTTGCTGTCTATTTCTGCCTTTAAATATGTTAATATTTGTTTTACATATTAGGTGTTTCTGTGCTGGTGCATAAATATTTATAAACATTATGCCCTCTTGTTGGATTGACCTCTTTATCATTATATAGTGCTCTTCTTTGTTTCTTATTATAGTCTTTGTTTACCGTCTCTTTTGCCCTGATATAAATATAACCACCCCAGCTTTCCTTTACATTTGCACTTTTGCCCATTTTTTTTTTCTTTTTAATGCTCTGATTGGGCAAGTTCCACTGCCCTATCTTCTAGATTTCTGATCCTTTCTTCTGTTTAATCTGCTCTGTTGTTGAACCCCTCTAGTGTATTTTTCAATTTGGTTATTGTATCCTACTCCAAGACTTCTGTTTGTAATTTTCTAATATTTTCTCTCTCTTTGTTGAAGTTCTCATTATACCCATCCATTCTTCTCCCAAACTCTCTGAGCATCTTTATGACTATTACTTTGAATTCTTTTTTTTTAAGATTTTGTTTATTTATTTGACAGACAGAGATCACAAGTAGGCAGAGAGGCAGGCAGACAGAGAGGAAGGGAAGCAAGCTCCCTGCTGAGCAGAGAGCCCAACGCGGGGCTCGATCCCAGGACCCCCAGATTCATGACCTGAGCTGAAGGCAGAGGCTTTAACCCACTGAGCCACCCATGCATCCCTACTTTGAATTCTTTATCAGGTAAATTATTTATCTCTGTTTTGTTAAGGACTTTTTTCTGTTTTGTTCTTTATTTAGAATATATTCCTCTGTTTCTTCATTTTGCTTGACTCTCTGTGCTTGTTTCTATGCATTAAATGAAAGAACCACCTCTCCCAGTCTTGAAAGATTGGCCTTGTATAGGAGATAAACCTTATCATTCAACCCTGCCCTGGCTGTTGGTTGTCTCTCAAGCCTTATGTTTGGCCAAGCAGGCTATTTTATTTTTAATAGCTCCCAGTCTTGATGGTGTACCAAAACCAGTCAGTGTCTCAAAGGGGAGAATCCCAGTCATCACCTACATTCAGGCTGATAGGAAGCCAGACCCTCAGGCAACAGCTTTTAAAGAATGCCAATAGATACATTCCTATGAAACTGCAAGCATAAACCAGAGCCTTGCAATCTGGCAGTGTCCCCTGGGCAGCAGTCACAACAATCAGAGATCCAAACAAGTGTATAGGCTCCTTTCTGGGAGATACTGTGAGCTATGGCAAGGCAGAGAGAGAGCACAAAGATGACATCCTCTTTCTTGTGTTCCCTGAGAGTACTTCCATAACCTCTACATGTCTGCCAACTCTGAAGCTTGCCCAGAAGGCCAAATGTCTCAGACTAGCAAGTAAGCCTCTTTCATAGAAAGACTGGGTGTTTTAGTCTTCCGTCTGTACAGTGCTCTGGGGTGATAACCTGCTAAGAAATGTCTCTCTGGTTGTTACTGCCCTGTGGGATCCAGGAATGCAAGCTCTCCTGGCCACTAGAGCCATTAAATCAAGTGGTATGCATTAGGCATCAGCCAAGAAAACCAGGACACTATGAAAACTGTAACATCAGACATACATAAGAACTTCCGTCCAAGAGATGCTGATGCTCTGGAGCGTTTCAGAGGGAGAGTACAAAGATAGTGCCTGGCCTCCAAGATCTCAGAAAAGGTTTATTGTCAGCTCTTAGAAGTTGCTTAATCAGAAGGCTTCCTCTCAGACTGCAGCTATGATAATAAGCTAATTAAGCCTTTTTCACAGAAAGATAGAGCTCCTGGATCTGCCCTGGGGGTGGTAGCTGTTTAAGAACTCTTTCTTTATTGGTTACAATCCTATGGGACCCACAAGCATAGGTTCCACTGGCTACCAGACCCAGGAGATATAGCAGTGTCCCCTGGCAGTAATCAAGGTAGCAGAGAAGGGTGTAAGCTCTTTTCTGAAAGATACTGGTAAATTGTAGAGAAGCAGAGGGAGGGCATAAACATTGTATCCACCAGCCTCCATTTTCTTAGAGTAACTCCATAGGCTCCTTCCAGTTTGCCAAACCAGAAACCTGACCCTCAGCCCCAAGTTCCTGGCCAAGGGAAAGACTGGATGTATGTTTTAGTCTCCTATTTGTGCAGTGCCCTGGGAGTGGTAATCTGCCAAGAACGGAATCTCTGTTTGTTGTAGTCCATAGGACACAGGAAAACAAGCCCCCTTAAACTCCAGAGACAAGTGATCAATGGGTGGCCTCTGGGTTGTAGCCATAAAAACCAGGTCACCGGACATAAAAACTGGGGCATCAGACATCTGTAGAAAACTCCATTCTTGGAAATATCAGGTGTGGCAAAGGGAGAGTGTGAAGATGACACCTGCTAGCTGGAATGAGACAGAAGGAAAGTGCAAAGATGGCAGTTGCCAAATGAATAAATAAATAAATAAACAAATAAATAAAAAGAAAGACCAAAGCAAGGAAAGAAAAAAATGGAAGAAAAATAGTGCAAAGAGAAAAAAATAGAAAAAAGGAAAAGAAGAAAAGGAAAAAAAAATGGAATTAAAACAGAAAAAAAAAAAAAAAAGATGGTGCCCACTGGTTTTAGCAAAGCAGATGGAGAGCAGGAAGATGGCACTCAACAGCCTTTGTCTATGGAAACTATCCCAGCAAGCTTCTGTCCTTCAAACCAGTGCTTTAAAATTAGGAAACGAGTCTCTTTCACATAAAGTCTGCGTGCTTTTCAAAGGGCTGCTTCTCTATGAGCCCCAGGGCAGGTGAGTCTGTTTTTTCACAGCATAACATTGGGTTTGCCACAGCACTGTGGGTCTCATGGATGTGGGTCCTCTTTAGTTTTCAAAGATAGATGTTTTGGGGGCTTCTCTCTTAGGTGCCAGTTTTAAAATTGGGGTGCCCAATATGGGGTATAAACCTTTCACTCCTCAGGGAAAAGCTCTGGGTTTTGAGTTCCCTCCTGAATGTGGGTTGCTATAGCAGGGATGGGGTTGATGGTGAGGTTGTGTCTAAGCCTTTCTTATCACTTAGATGCAGTTTCCCACTCATTTGCCTGATATGAAGATTCTGCCAGGCTTTATGGTGTTTGTTTGTTTGTTTGTTTGTTGGAGGAAATCGGTCCATATATAGCTGTAGATCCATTGTGTACTTGGGAGGAGGTTGAGTCCCAGAACTTCCCGTGTCACCACCTTGAACTGGAACTCCCTTCATTGCACTATTGAAGTCATTCTCTACCCTTAACTCTCTTTTCTGTTCCCCAAATTATATTAGCTTGCTGTCTTCCATCTGAGGCCTTCATCAAGACACATCTCCTCTTAAAATCATTCTAAGATGTCTGGGCACATTTTATTGCATATTTTAACCTCTGTTGCAACTATTACTATAAACTCCATTGTATTATAATTTCTAGTACAGGTGACACTTTCTCATTGACTTATGAGCTCTTATAAGGCAGGGATATTTTTTGTTAAATTTAATTTTCCTGAGGGTCTCTTTACATAAGCTTGATGAGATGGGCCCAAAGCTTCTAATTTGCTTTGTTTTCTTCCTGAGGATAGCATCCAAGTTACCACTTCTGTTTTTAGGATTCACTTATATTTTTCACTGTATGAGGAGTCTTAAAGGGAAGTGATTTAGAAATCAAAATAAATAAACTGACAATTAGGCAACCTTGAGCCCATTGAGCATCTTTAACAATGGACAATTTTTTGATATCCTAACCTCCCACTTAGAGAGGGTTCTGATCACAGTAATATATGATTCTCAGATTGTACATATTGTGGTGTGTATGTGTGTGTCCATATGCCATGAGACTCTGTATTGTCTGGCTTTATGCATGTTTTTCAAGGTTTCAAAATCCATTAACTAGAGCTTATTTAGCTTCACCTGATATGATAGCTTTTATTGTGTGAGTATGTGGGGATTTTTTTTTTTTTTTTAACAGAAGCCAAGTGTGCCCTTTGGATGAATTGATTTCCTCAATCTCATGGTGAAATATTGCATTTCAGTTGTCAGTTTTGATTTATTGTTTCTTTAAACATTAAATCTTCCTTTGCATTTTTATTGGTTTCATTAAAAATGTTCTGCTCATCTTTTTCATGGCCACCTCCATAAAGGCAAGGAAGCCTCAGTGAGAGCGCCTTGGGGGACCCACAGAGTCCCCTCCTTCCTGCAAAGTCCTCCTGGCTCATGTTTTTCCATTGGCTGCATATTCTGAGAGACGGCAAACAAACCAACAAAAACCCTGTCTGCTATTGTTATGGAGTTTATAAAAACATGTATTAAATCTAATAACTTTGGTGTGTAATGAGCCACAGAGCATATGTCAGAAGTATGGTGTCCAAGCAGCAGTGGGCTTGAATGGTTTATCTTGCTGGCAAATGTGTTACATGAGATTTGACCCTTAAATTGAGCACCGGGAGAGATAAATAGAGTAATCAAAAGGACTCCCGTACAGTCATAGGAACCTGGAGCCATCTGGTCAAGACAAAAATAAATCAGTAATGCAACTGGAAATGGTCTCCAGAGACCTTTGAGGATTGGTTTAGCATCACTGTCTCTCAAATTGTGGAGCAGAGGAAACTGACAGCAAAGATCAGGAAACCAACTCTAATTAACACACACACAGCAAAGGGCTCAGAAGTCTTTTCAGACTAAAATGCCTCACACCTGAGGGACTAAAACCAAGACAATAATTTGAAAGTCCCATAGCTTGGTAAAGACAAAAAGAAAAGCATATATTGATTGTTGGATAAGCCTGTGAAGTCCTGATACAGAAAAATAAATAAAGCAAAATAAAACCAGAAACTCCATTTAATCAGAATTTAACAAACCAGAATTTTCAGCTGTGCAGCTTCACTCTGCTGACTTGAATTAAGAAAACCAGTACTCAGTCTATCCTTTAAGAAATCTGTCTTTCCTCAACTTTTTACATATGTGGCAAAGTGAGAAATTAACAAAATCATGTGAAATGTTTGATGTTTGAATATAGCAATATTTTCCTCAATGTTTTGTCTTTTGAAGCTGAGCCAAAACCATCTTATTTATTGTACCTAATATGAAAATACATATTAAAATCATCCTGAGTTACAGGGATTCAAATCCCCCAAAAGCTAAGCCATTTGCGATACAAATTAACACAAAAAGGTATCTGTAAATACTGTTTCTATTTCATTTTTGGGAAAAGTTTTAAAAAATTGTCCCAAATATGTTTTCACCTACATCACCTGAAACCTTTTGACTAGAATTTGCATTTTGGAATAGTTATTTTGGATCATTTAATGGTAAATGGTATATGGAGCCATGTCTGCCCCAATCTCCCACTACTCCCGTCTGTCTGTGTTATGTCGAAGATGACGCAGCAGGCCTCCTCATCCATCACAGCTTTCTCATTTGTTCAGCTTGTACATAAGTGCTGGGAGCTCAGTCCATGCAAGATGCTCTGCTTAGAAACGTGTGAGTTAAAGGGATGAAGCAAGGTGCCTGTCCTCTGAGTATAGATTCTGGAGGGTGATCACACATGGAGATAAATAAGAACATTCTGGACAGTGTTACCAGTGAAGTTCAAGACACACAGTCTCGTGGGCAGGGAGGAGCTTATATGCTGTCCTGTTTTGCCCCCATCACATTTAAACTCATCCTGACTCATTATTCTCTCCTGTAAAGTGGAAATCATAATGGTATTTGACTTGTAATTCTGTTTTAAAGTTTAAATGAGTTAAAGCATATAAAGCACTTAAAATAGCAATCAACACTTTTCAGTACCCAGGGAAGAGCCAATTATTGTATTCACATTACTCTTGCAAGTATCTTATTTGTGGTGATTATTATTTGGTCCAGGGCAGGTGAGTCTGACTCTAGTCTTGTTTTTTCCTCAGACCTAGGTATTAGTGATTTAAAGATTTGCTCACTGCCTTGTATTTTTTACTGAGATACTGGCCCGCTGTAAGGGCATTTAGAGAAACATAAGGTGCTGGGTTGTTTTGTTTTGTTTTGTTTCTCCAAAGAGCTTCTGGTTTAAGTGGAAAGACAAGAAGTACACACACACAGACACACTTGCAATGTTTAATGACAGAGCACAGTGAACACAAACTGATTGGATAGAGTGCTTTTAGTGCTATGTGGTACAATAGCCATAGTAAATGCTTCTAATCTGTTAACTTTATAATGGACTATGTAATCATGAATTGTGATTACACTATAACTTCCATCTAATTTTTCCTTTTCTCTGCAGTTAATAATTGTCTCTTTTTTTGTTTAGTTTTCTAATTCACTCCCAATAGATTACATCATTTCTAAATATAGTTTTAGGTATCATATAATAAACATCAGTTGAACTTTTTTTCTTTTTTTTGAGACATCTGTTCTTCAGCACTCTTTCCCCTTACTTCAGTCTAGACAGGACATAATCTAGACAAATCTCTAAAGTTAGGATTTCCCTTCAACATCATCTGGAGAATTCCATTGCCTCTTCCTCTGCTGAAGCCCCATGTCCTGGATTATGTGTTTCCATCTTTTTTGCTTAGATAGGAATTTTTTATAGCAGCTTTATGAGAAAGGATGAATGGGACATACATTTTTTGAATCTGAAACTCAGCATGTCTGAACATGTGTTTATTTTCCCTTCATATTTGGTTGTTTGGCTGGATATTAAATGCTAAGTACAAGATTATCTTCTTTATAAAAGCTTATGAAAGCTTTTCTCCATTCTCTTTAAGCTTCAGATATCTCCTCTTTAGAAATGAAATGTGAGTCTGTTTCCAAACCCTGCCCTTTTATTGTCTATAGAAATTTAAGATCTTCTCTTTAGCCCCCCAGTTCTGGAATTTCACAATGATATCCTTTGTTACTTTGCTGAGGGTTCTATTCTCATTCATTTTATATAGGTGGTGGCCTCACTTTTTTTTTTTTTTTTTAAGACAGAGAGAATGTGTACATGCACAAGCAGGGAGGGGCAGAGGGCGGGGGGAGGAGAGAGAGAAAATCTTAAGCAGGCTCTACTACCCAGAGCAAAGCCCAACACAGGGCTTGACCTCATGACCCTGAGATCATGACCTGCGCCGAAATTAAGAGTTGGATGCTTAATGGACTGAGCCACTCAGGAGACCCTGGTGGCCTCATTTTTTAAAATCTGGAAACATGTCCTTTAAATCTGAGAAGATCTCTTGCATTATTTCTTAGACAATAAATTGATTCAGTTTTGTCTCCATTTTCATAACTGTGTCCATTTTCATAACTCCTATTACTCTTGTGATGTAACCCTGGACAAATGTTCTAGTTCTTATATATTTCCTCTTTTATTTAACCTTTATCTTATTATTCTGTCTTTTAGAAAGTTTCTTTAAAGATTTATTTGTTTACTTACTTAATTTTAGAGAGAGTGAGCACATGTGTTAGTGCAGTGGGACAGGGCAAAGGGAGAGGGAGAGAGACAAAGAATCGTAAGCAGACTCCCTGCTGAGCATGGAGCCAGACAAGGGACTCAGTCATGACCTGAGCCAAAATCAAGAGTTGGGTGCTCAACCAACTAAGCCACCTAGGCACCCCTAGAAGGTTTCTTTAATTTCTATCCTTGGGTTGAACTTTCACATTTCTGCTCCAATTTTTTTTTTTTTAATATCCAATAGCCCTTTCTTTTCTCTGAATATTCCTTTTGTGAAACAATCTATTTTTATTTCATAGATGTCTTCACTCTTCTCTCTGGAAAAAAAAAAAAACCCATTTTAGACTATTGGAAGTTTTGTGGGTTTTTTTGTTTTTTGTTTTTTTGTTTTTTCTCCTTACATTTACATTATCTCTGTTTTGTTGTTGTTGTTGTTGTTGTTTTGTTTTGTTTTGTTTTTCTGGTCTTATTTTATCTCTTTGCTTTGATCTTTCATTCTTATTTTTCAGGTCTTCCCCAAACACCTGGTAATTACTTTTAGTACATTCATAATTAAGAATGAAGCACAGAACACTGATCTAGATTTCTGTGTTCAAGAGCAGGGACTGTCAAATGGTAGATGTCACTCTAGGTTTATTGGGGCCATGGCATTTTCTTCTAGGGCAGAGTATCAGACACTGACTTGAGAGACAAAAAGCTCAATTTCCTGGCATTCTGAAAGATGATAAAGAAGAGTAGGCCAGGATCTGATTAATTTGTTATGTGGACTTTCATTAATAATTTGTTTTTGATGCAACATTTTACTTTAACTTTTAGTTAAGGCTGCTGTTTCTAAAATCAGAGCTCTATGGTCTCAACATTCCAGAAGACAAACTTACAGTCTTCTGACTCCATTGGCACATTGAATCTCCTGGCTACACAAGATGAGGACTGGCATCTAGGTTTTTCATTGCCCCTATAAAGACTTTCAATGTATCCTTCAGTTTTAAGCCCTAACTGGTACTTTCATCATCCAAGATGCTGGTATCTCTAAATTCTAAACATTTCTAGGCTTCTGCCATGAACGGTTTTGCTAATATTTGGCTATTTCCTAGCAGGCATTCAGGTTTCAACTTCCTCTGAAATGTTCAGCCAGTCAGACCCTGCTTATCTCATTCCAGTTCCTGAAGTTTTTTGACACCTTTCATTGACTTTTTTCATGCTGTTTCTTCCTCCCTACCCTC
>NW_019154092.1:32310432-32349105 GCF_002288905.1 Enhydra lutris kenyoni | reverse complement strand
TTCCTTTCCTTTCCTTTCCTTTCCTTTCCTTTCCTTTCCTTTCCTTTCCTTTCCTTCCCTTCCCTTCCCTTTCCTTTCCTTTCCTTCTTTTCCTTCCTTCCTTTCTTTCCTCTCTCTTCTTTCTTCCTTCCTTCCTCCCTCCCTCCCTCCTCCTCTTTCTTCTTCCCTACTTCCATCCTCCTCTTTCTTTCTTTCTTTCTTTCTTCCTCTCTTCTGATGTCCAGTGTAGAGGAGTTTCAAGAGCAAATAGGAGATAAATGTGTCTCTTTAAATTCACCATGTTTAACTGGAAATCAGGATAGGATTTTAATGGCCCAAAGCAATGTATTGTGGAAGATATTTAAGGGTTAAATCATTATATGTATGATTTTCTAAATCATAATACTTGAGATTGCACCCAGGAGTTTTAGATAAATACCCATTGTTACAATTAAATATTTATTTGCCTGGGGATTGTGAAACCCAATATTTATTAACATATTTCAAGAGTCATTGGAAAGACAATAGTAGCCATCATGTTTGCTTCCTAGTCTCTGGAGTAGTATCTTTATAGCTAGGAAATTTATTTACCAGCATCCTCTGATACTTTATTTTTGTGAATAAGATTACAATCTTAGGATTAATTATACCAAGTGAAACTGGAAACCTTAATGAAAAACATGGTCACCAGAGACATCTTACAAATATTTTCTCTGACAGATCCAGTTCACCTAAATATTCACCTTGCTGACATCAACAATTTTGAAAGACTCAGTTTGAATGTATGTACACACCTGGGAAAATGCATATCCAGAAAAGATATGAATTTTATGGAGGCTGCAGAGCTTGCAATATGTACAAGAGCTTTTCATCAGGAAGTATCCTTCACCTGGGATGATAGAAGACTAAAGTCATGGAGCTTGAAAAAGACCCAAGAAGTCAATGGGTCCTTGTACCCCACCGAGGAACTTTAAGAGGACCCCTTTTCCACAGCATCCTTGATTTCACCAGTGTTTATAAAATGATAGGACATCCATCCATTTGAAGGGTAATTCTTCCTTTACTGAACAGCTAAAATGGTTAAAAAGACCTTCCTTGTGTTTAATCTGATCTTATTGATTACCTTTACATTTCCTTTCTTTTCTCTTCCTTATTTCTTGTCTCCTTTTCCCTTTTATACTAACATTAAAAAAAGTCATTGATCTGGCTATGAACAAGCAAGTATCACAAATAGATCCATGATGGCATCTTCAGTGAGATCAAGGATTTCAGGATTATCAAGAAAGTTCTAAGGACCTAGCATCTAAATTATAGGATACTTCTTTCACTGAGGTTTCATTCAACATTCAGTCATCCCAGTGAAGACCACAAAGTTTATTCCTGCTCACACATATACACTAAAGTGTGTATGCAGTGAATATGTGCGCATGTGTGTGAGAGAGGCAGAGACAGAGAGAGAGTGTGTAGTCCATTGTTCTCATTTTGTTACGGGAAAATTGTGAAAAACTAAGGCATAAGTAGATCTGTGGACAGTGATATTAAAATATATGCAAGAGCAGTTTTAACATTGATTCTGGACTTATAAACAAGGAGCATCACTTGTGATAGACTCTGTTGTCATCTTACAGTAAGACCCCAGCCTCTTACCTACTTAGGTTTTCTTGACCCCCACAAATTCTCATTTTTTAAAAATCCTCCCAGCCTCTCAGAAGGGTGACCTCATATATGTCTCCATATTAAAATATTAGGCACTTAATATATCACTTCTCCCAGAGGGGTTCACACTTTAAAGAAAAACCTTATAAGGATCATATCCAACCTTAAAGATCAATCATGACAGGCTTTTGCACATTAGTATCTGAAAACATCTTTTTTGACACCCATTACGCAACCTCCATAGCCTTTTGCTTGATGCTTTTCCTTTCTACACAGGAGCTTGGCCCTGTTTTGAAAGTTACTTGGACCTCTTTGTCTCTTTGTACAATGGAGATGATAAGGTTTCCTTTTTCCCCAAAGGTTTACACTTCAAGAAGGGCTAGGTCGTGCCAAGGTGTTAGAGGTGACATTCCATCTAGTCCTGGTTGGTCCAGATAGGTTGCTCCTGAGAACACTGGCCTCTATTGGGCTGTCTCTCCCTTATGTTCTGTTATTCTCTCTGCATACACACTGTATATAGGCAATACCCACACCACACTTTTTGGGTCATGAAAAGTTGTTCTTGGCTACATGTCACAGTGAGCTGACCATGGCTGTTTCTCCCTAGTCTTCCCTTACTTAGGCACGGTCTGATAATCTACCAGGTAAACAAGGCATAGATCTTACTTCTTTTAAATATCACTTACTTATATTGGCATTTTTCAAACTCTTCAGGTTTCTCCCTGAGGTACAGATTCCATATTCCTCTTTCTGCAGACATGATGTCTCACTCTCACCATTTGTCTCTCTTGGAGGCCAAGATCCTTCCTCCATTTTGGGGTATTGCTGCCCAAAATTCTGCCTTCACTCAGTTTCTTCTCTTTTCCCGTAAAGAGATAGACTTTTCAAATATGAACACTAGTAGCCCCTCAATTAATCAGTAAGTATCACTTTAAAGAAGGGAAGTGGTAAGAATCAAAGATGACATGACTATTTTTCTCAAATCTCATAACAATTAAAAAATATTCCTCAGTTCACATGATGTAAACATATGTAAAATTTTGGAGCTTCCTTATGTAAAAACTTTTCACTTGTCCACTCTCTTATAGTGTTGTATCTGTCCTTGTTCTTTTTTTATATGGGATTTTCACTCTCTGTTTATGATTCATTTATTTACTCATTTATTCTACCCACAACTTTTAAACTGCTATAGTCTAAAAAACACTTAATAAAAAGTTTTTTGGTTTACCTCTCTGAACTCTAGCTCTGCCTCTATATGTTTGTAAGTTCGTATAAAAGTTGGAAACCACCACCAAAGACCATAGCAATTACTGGCGAAAGATACGTGATATAATGGGAAGGAAATATGATTTTTATCTTTATATGATATTTTTCCCCTTTAGACACTTCTTAGGCAAAGCACTGCCAAAGAAGAGGAAAGAAAGCCCAGGGATGAATATTAGAAGTGGTGAGTAGTTAGCACCTTTCAAATAAGGGCTCAAAAATGTGTTTCTTCGTTTAAATTAAAGAGCTTCAGAATTGCTGAGCATTCACTGCATCATCAAACAAATAAATCAACAAACCAAAGAACAAATAAAGGGGAGGGATCACCTGTCCTTGAATATGAGAACCAACAGGTCATACAGGTGAAATTTATTTCTGTCTTATGGAAGTCTAGAGGTAGAAAGGCTAGGGCTGACATGACTACTACATGGTATTTTCAGACCTTCTCAATATTTCTACTTTCTGCAATATTGCCAATAAGCTGAGCCAATAGGAAGTCAGAGGAAGTGGGCGGAGCAAAGGGAGGTACCCAATTAAATGAGCTCAGAGAGTCCACTGCTGAGAAATGACGAGCAACAAGGATGGATGAGGTAAGGAGCATTGACATGAAGCCATGCATTAATTAACCCATAGGCGTTGGGAAGCTTTTTCATTCTCTTAACAGCAGAAAGACAAGGTAGTGCTACAACTATTATTTTACGTCTGACATTGATGTGAAGAATGGTTTTTAAAAAGGTGAAGTGGGAATGAAGAGAATATAAGGAAGATTGAAATAGCCATAAGGAAGGCCGTGGCATTTGGAATAGAAAAAGAGACCTGGAAGCTTAGAGACATCTTGTGATTTTATTTCATCTTCAATATAATTATGATCATGAGTTCCATGAAAGAATAGGATGGGAAACTAACCAGAAAAGTAAACACACTGGTTTAATTATTTTCCTTATCATTTCAGCTACTGAGTTTGTCATACCTCTGCCCACAACTTGCACTATGCTTATGATTGTACTCAGGCTGGAAGAATAAGCAGCCACCACATGATGCAGTGAGAATCGATCCAGGGCCAGTCTTCTAGTTCCCATGAGAAGGCAAAAGTTTTAAGGCCCTAATCCCTCTAATGCCTCTAATTTTAAGGATGGTTCTTTGTCTCATAGAGCCTTTTTGATCTTTAAGAGTCTACTGTTAAATGAAAATACCCTTGTGAGGAAAAATAGCTTAAGCAATAGTTTTCCCCACTTCATCGTGATAATTTCCAGGTAAATTCAAGGGTTGGCGAGTCCCTGGGATCCAGGCCAGTGGTATGGGTATTTTGAAAGAGGGAAAACCTTGTACAGTACCCAAAGGGAGGAAAAATGTACCAACTTCATGTTTCTCCTAAGATCTGGAAAAAATTTAATGTGTTCATTCATTCAACATGGATCAGTCCTATCTCTGTCTCTGCCAGGGCCAGGTGAAAAGTCACAGTTAGTGTATAAGTTCACAAAGTTTTCTGTCTCTGGATCTGTCTGGTACTTGCATGTGACTTTCAGAAAAATCTCTCCACTCCCTATACCTAGCTTTGTTATAAAGAACAAGAGTCATGGGTTAAATGGGCTATTGAAGAATAGAGTGAGTGATTAGAACAGCTTGAGATTTCTGTGAGATTTAGGGTGTTAGCTATTGACAGAATGGCATGGGTATTGTAGATCAGCAGTAATCTTGAATACTATGGTAAGAGGGACTGTCCATATTTCTCAGCACTCTGCAGTATGTTTCTGTCAGTCTGAATTCTGTTCCTAAGGAGGAAGGCTTTAGGAGTCACTGGGATGCTCTTTCTTACTGCAGATGATATAGAAGAACAGCCAACATGTGAGCAAGCATGTCATTTCTCTATAGAGTGCATGGGAAATACACAACACTGTTAAGGCTTTGCTCCCTCCGAGGGAGAAGTATTTTGTTTCTTACAATAGCTTGCCATTCATTTGGAGACAGACAGAATTGTTACAACTGAATGCTGAAGTTGGAGAAAATGTTAGCTTAATTGTTGACATACTCCACCATCTCATCTGCTAGAGCATAAAACTAGAGCCCACCAGAGTGTGGGGAGGGAAGCATCCATGTGGGCAGGGAGGCCCAAGAAAGGAAGTGTTAGGAGGGAAAGGTGCACATTATGAATAAGAAGGACATTCTGGGGAGCGATATTTCTTACAGTCTAATTGCTCTATGTTTTATGGAACCTGATCATTAGGGGATCCTAGGCATGATTCCACAGAGATGTTCTTGTGAAATAAAGCAAGAGGCTATTAAACAGAAAGTTTAAATATAGCTACAGGGAGACATACTTCCTGACAACTTGACAGATGTCTTGGAGTGACGACTCCTTCCTTCATCGCTAATTACAAAATCATTTGTCTTAAGGAAAGGACAAAAGAGAAGTAATTATGAAAAACATGATTCTTAAGGGATAAAAAGATAACATCAGTTTAAAACACAGAAGCAATCATAACCACTTAGAATCATTATTAGTTTGGTGGAACCAATGACAGGTTGCTTTTTAGAAACCAGAGGGAATGGGGCTCCTGAAGCAGAGGGAAGAAAACATTCAGTTTCTTGTTATGCTAAACTTATCCCCAGACTCCCGAGACTTCTTTGATGAACAGTTCATTAAAATTTCCGACCGCAGATGAATTTGAGCTAAAATACACAAATGTTTTAATTATACATTCCTTTTTAATTACACTAATGACTTGTAATGTGTTTATGTTGGTTTAGAGTTTAATTTCTTCCCTTAGATTAGGTGGTTGACTTACAGACTGTGCTTTTCAGTAAAATAGCATGATTCATCAATGTTTGATTATGAATTAATGCCCAAATGCAGAGGAGCTGCTGCCCTTGGAGGGATAGCTCTGTCCATGAACAATTGCCTCCCCTCTGGGACAGAGCAGATCTTGCCACCTTGTAGGCATAAGGAATGGGAGTTGTGAAGGAGAAGCTAGGACTAGTTCCCAGTTTAGGGTGGTTTGAAGGACGGGATAGAGGAGTGGATGAATGGGGAAAGAAAGACCCCACTTAATGAAATAGGTCCATTTACCAAGGGTACATTTACAAGTCAGACCTAGCCCATGAAGAATTTATGAGGGGCTAGTGGTATCTTCCTATTTTTACCTTCTTTTTGTATTATCTTTGGGACTTTTCATTTTGAGACCCTCTAACTTTCTCCCCCTAAGTAACCTCAGCCACTTCCAGCATAAAGAATAAAATGTTAATAAACCCTTGCATGCTAATATGTGATTCAGTGTGAATATTTATTCTTGGCCAAAGTTCAATATTTATATTTTAAAAGGAAGTTTTTAAATGGTCAGTTCTTAACTCATAGTGCCCTCCTTGTAAGGGTGGGGAACTACACAAGCATACCCCTTTATCTGCCTGTCCTGTGCAACAGAAGTTGGTGGTCATTTTCCTTTTCTATCATCCCTCTGCCCTACTCTAATAAAAAAAAAATTCCTTTGTTTTTCCTGCAGAGAAACCATTCCATGTGGTATGATTGAAGACAAAATCATCAACCATTCCACCTCACTATCAGACATGACCTCATGTGACCCAGTCTAGCCAATCAGAGTATATAGTCCTCCTAGGCACAGAAATTAGATCACTCAAAGTTCTTCCTAGGACTTTTTTTCCCCCCCCCAAACCTGTTGTGGTAGGCAGAATAATGGCCCTCCAAATATATCAATATCCCAATATCCAGAACCTGTGGTTATTTTACATGGCAAAAGGGATTTTGCAGGTGGACTTGGTTGAAAGTCTTGAGATAAGATTGTGGGGAATTATATAGGTGGATCTAATGCAATCACAAGCATTCTTATAAGTGAAAGAGGAAGGCAGAAGAGTTTGAGATGTGACAAGAACAGCACAGAGTGATAGAGTTATGAGCCAATGAATGCAGGCAGCTTCTAGAAGCAGGAAAAGGCAAGAAAGTCCCAAGAATCTTCAGAAAGGAATGCAGCCCTGTTCACACTTGATTTTAGCCCCACGGGATCTATTTCAGATGTGTGACCCACAGAACTGCAAGATAATAAATTTGTGGTGTTTTAAGTCACCAAGTTCATAGTAATTTGTTGCAGCAACAGTAGGAAACTAATACATCTGTCGAGGAAGGTGCTGTCTCCATGGGCCCCTGATGATGCTGTTTGAGCTGCTTTGTCAGTTTGTACTTAAACGACACCATACTGTACTTGCCATTGTGTGAGGCAAGACATTCTTCACAAAACTCTGGCTGGTGGTGGTTTGAGTTAGATTTCTGTCACTAAAAATTGAAGCTGTTGGTTATTATACGTCCTTAATATCTTTGTAGCAAGTGAAAAATGCAACATAGATAAGACTTCCTATTAGTTCTTAGTGTTGCAAAATTTCATCTTTGTATACAGGTTGATATAGTTGGATTAAATCAGTAAATGGTATATATATTTATGAAGTTTTTATATTCTTGCTGTTTTCTCTTCAAAACTGCTTGGAATGTTTCAAATTGTAGGGTGGAGACTGGGTACCATGCTCAAGTGGAAATAATGTCACATTTAATATTAATGCAGAAACGATACTTAAGTACAGACATTTTAGATATTTGAAATTGAACCATTATGACATCTTCCCACTCTGAGAAGAGACGTAGTCATTTTGACCAACAACATTATTTTGTCTAAACTGTATGCTGTAGGCATTAATCAGAGAAGCCAGGTTAGAAACCATGAATATAAGACATGTCAAGTCTCCTAAATGTTGAAGGAAGGGAATTTAACATAAATACAACCTATATATAGCAGAGTGACAGTGTTTTACCTGTGGAAGGATTTCCATATGAAAGGTAAGGGGTTTTTGTTTTGTTTTGTTTTGTTTTGTTTTGCAAATAGAGACCAAGTAATCAGGACATTGGACTTGGAGCATGGTGACACCCACAGGAGGATGGTAGCACATGGCCTTCTTCACAATCTGAAAAAAATTGGGGTTATCTGCAGGGTCTGATTCAGTGGTTCTTTTCTTGCCTTATGGCAGGGTAAGACAGAGTAAGTTTAGTTAAAAGTCATTTGTACTTATAATATCTAGGCTTTTAAATGGGAATCAAGGGGCCCCAGATGTAGGAAAGGTGGGATATAGTCAATTGAGAACCCTGCTGCATAAACCATTATTGCTCTTCTAAATATCCCTCCTCTTCTGTGCATGTAGCCATTAAAATTGGTCTTATTTGGCAATGGGTTATCCCATATCCATTTCTTTTTTTTTTTTTAAAGATTTTATTTATTTATTTGACAGACAGAGATCACAAGTAGGCAGAGAGGCAGGCAGAGAGAGAGAGGAAGGGAAGCAGGCTCCCCGCTGAGCAGGGAGCCCGATGCGGGGCTTGATCCCAGGACCCTGAGATCACGACCTGAGCCGAAGGCAGAGGCTTAACCCACTGAGCCACCCAGGTGCCCCCCAGATCCATTTCTTATAAGGGAAATTCCTTTTAACATATCGATAATCATTCATTTATTAGCATGTATTTGGTTACAGATTTTCCTCTAGAGCAGAGGTTTTGATGGAGTTTTGAGAGATCATTCCTTCAAGCAACATTTACTGAGTGGTTGTTACGAGCCAGGCTCTCTGCTATGTGCTGAGAATACAAACAAGAATCAGAGCAAATCTGCTTCCTTCCCTTAGGATTCCATGATCTGATGTGAGGGTGGCAAGAAGCTTTAATCTGCAATATTAGGCTAAAAAGGTTAGAAACAAATGTTTTCTTATTTTCCAATTTTACTGAATACAATCCCACTGTATCTCATCTTTTCATGGAAATTCCACCCCAGTCCTTCTTGCCACTTTCTAGAACCCTTTTGTCGCTTTGCATATAGCACCATCACTCCACAGTCCATACACACATTTCACAATAGAAACATAAATGATATTTTCACTCATTTTGCTTTGATTTATTGATCATTTATTGATGATCTAGAAAGATGAATCAGAGGCAGGTATCACAGAAATTCAAATCTATGAGTTCCCTAACTATCAGTTCAGAGCCCTTTCACTACATCATTGCTGTGCAGACCAGCCATACATTCACCCAATCACAGGGTACATGAACTTCAAACACATGGGCTGTTCTCCAAATTCTACTGAATGCAGCTCAAACAACATGGCCTGGCATCCTGGGCTTTCTAAAAACTTGTCTTAACTCCTTCCCCAGGTTTTTTTCATCACTCAACTACTAAAATTATATGGCCTTAATTTCCAGAATAATCTCTGTGCTTTCCTACTTGCATACCTTTGCTCATGCCTTTCTCTTCACCACAATTTCCTGCCACTTCCATCTTCCTGTAGTGATTTTCCAGTAAATCTTCAGTGCTTTCTCAAGTCTTTCCCAATTTCATTGGCCAGAAATTTCCTGTAGCAACTTACTGAACTTTGTTGCTTGCACTACTCAAATGGTTTGAATTGTATTCCACCTTCTATCACAGGTATTTTATCACACTCTTATCTCTTCTTAGAAGACAGAAATTCTAACCTATATCTGGGGATCCTGCAGTTTCTAGCACATTAAAAGGAAGGCATCATAAATATCTGATCAATGATCAAATGAATTGAATTGAATGTAGATTATTAGAAGAATAGGGAGACCAAATCAAAGGTATGTAATTGCAAAACAGCCTATCTGGGGTAGGCTGGGTAGGGCAAAGAGTGGAGAGTCTAAAAGGAGCCTGCAGGGGAACCAGTTAAGAAACTTGCACAGATATTCTGGTGTAAGGAGATAAAAATAGACTCTTTCTGGTAGAGTTGGAGTAAAAAGCAAATGAGTAAATTGTAAAGGCATTTCTATCAAATGCATGGTGCATTGTGAGAGATAAATAAAGAGATTTTTACTTGGGAGACTGAACATGATAATTCCATAGACAAAATTTGCAGACTGTATCTGCTTCCTTGTTGGTGCTTCCTTCCTTTTTGGTATAAGGTCTAAGCATTTTTTTTATAATTGCACACTTTTGTTACTTTGCTGAGAGTTTTGGAAATTCTCTGGGGTGCAGATATCTGATATCTAAGCTGTTGTCCCCAAGAGCACTCTTGCTCTGTGTGGTTGCCTCTAGGCTATTAAGACCAAGAAGAGAAAGTAGAATAGGCAGTCTTAGGACCATCAACAGCCTCCCAGCCAGTCCATGTGGACTGATTTTTATTACTGTAGTTACCACAAAAGTTGACTTAAAGTTTTCTGCAGTTTAAAATTATCTTAACACCTTTGCTTTAGAGCAGGGATAATCAAACCATGGCCCATGGCCCATGACCCAAGAATAGCTTTTATCTTTTTAAAAGTATACTTTCAAAAAAAGTAAAAGAAAAAGAAAAGGAGAACCGTATGCAACAAAGTCCACACCTGGTCCACAGAACCTAAAACATTCACAATTTGGTACATTGAAGAATAAATTTTCCTAGTATAAGTACTTAAAAATAAGTTTTCTAACATTTTATCTAGATTGTTATTGTTGTTGATATTTGATGGCATTATTCCTCCATACCACCTAGGCTCATTACTAGCCTTCTTGACCTACATTGGCCAACTAGAATCCTTGAATCCTGTGTTTATAGCAGTGACCAGCATCTCCCATCTCACAGTGCTTATAAACCACTTCCGTATTATAGGCAGAGCACTTGAAAATATTTATGCAATAAACAACTAATTTTTCAAGATAGTTATGGTTATACATATTGGGCAGAGGATATCTTAAAATTCCAAATAAAGTACCTCATTTTAGTTATATGGCTTGACTTTCCAATCACAGCAGTCACCTTTTCATAGAGGTACATCAAGATAAATAGAGCAATATCCATATTTTACAGTCTATAAAATTCAAATCTTTGCTTAAAAAAAGAGAGTTTACATGCAATGCATATACCAGCTTGCAAGTTTATTTATCAACATATATTTAAGCAATATGTGCATTGTAAAGTTAGGGCATCAGTTTTAGGGTCTGGGCAAATATTTACAGCTCAGATCCAAATAGGGGTGAATGCCTATCAAAAAATTTTGTGACAGGCAGTTGTAGTTCATGAAAGAAAGTGTTTTACAGGGCCAGCTCTTCACAACATTGGGAGAGTGGCAGATTTCATCTTCAGGAGCTAAAGTTTCATTTTATGCTCAGAGGCACTTTTTTTTTAACCTCAGGTGAAGTCTGGAGGTTGAGATCTTCATTCTTTTACCATACCTCAATAGTCCTACCATATTTTTTAAAAGATGTAAAAATGTTACTTCTATAGACATGTACCTGTTTGATAATTTGTAAAATTTACCTTTTCCAGGAGTGTGTATATTTTAAAAGCAATCAGAATCTCCATGTAAGGCCATAGGGACTTAAAAGGAATTTAAGAATAAGGTAGGTAGAGACCTTGAGCAGTTACGTGTTCACCTTAGAGCTAGTCCAGGCTGAGGTTGCTATGTGAGAATGTAGGTTGGATGTAGGGAGAGGCCAGTGAATCTGGCCTATGGCCAGAGAGCATGGGGGCAAAATCCACATGACAGAGGCAGGAGTGATTATACTCTCTGAAGCTAATCAAGAAGTATGTGGAGCACTTGGCTGGCTCAGTTGGTAAAGCACGTGACTCTTGATCTCAGGGTTGTGAGTTCGAGCCCCAGGTTGGACATAGAGATTACTTTAAAAAAATGTAAAAAAAAATCTTTAAAAAAAAGTCCAAAAGAAAGGTCCATTTAAGAAGGAAGGCATGGGGCATCTGAGTAGCTCAGTTGGTTAAGTGTCTGCCTTTAGCTCAGGTCATAATCTCAGGGTCCTGGGATTGAGCCCTGCCTCAGACTCCCCACTGAGTGAGCAGTTTGCTTCTCCCTTTCCCTCTGCCCTTCCACCCATTTGCGCTCTCTCTCTCAAGTAAATAAGTAAAATCTTTAAAAAATAAGTAAATAAAGAAGGAAGGCAAAAATTTCTACTGAAAAATATGGAAGAGCAATTACAACAAAAAAGGAAATGGTATTGAGTCAGTGCAAGTAATCATTAAATGAATGAGTTTTATATGAAGAAAAAATCACGTGGAAGGTAGAGATTCTGAAGGGCCCCTCTCCGTGATAGAGTTTGCATGTTTGTGGAGGGTTCACCCAGGGACTCCAGGTGAAGTTACTTGGGATCCAGTCATAGATCTATCCATCAGACTCACATAGAAGGGTTTGGCAGTGATAGCTACTTGTACAAGATGTAAACAAATACAAACTGTATTTGTCTTTGATCCACTAACCTAGAGAAAGAAACACTCTGAGCAATTCTGTGAATTTGAAGCAGGATGTATAAATTCTGTAAAACTCCAACCTATGGAGTCACTTCAACCTATGGAGGATTCTCAGAGACCTTCCCACCACTCTTTCCAAAGAGTTGTATTCATCAAAACTCAACAATCAGAGAGCGAGGTCCCTACAAGTTAGCTGTCCCTGACAGAACTCATGGTATCGTTTGGTGACATCTCCTTCCAGGCCAGGCTGATGGGCATGGTGCTCTTACTGTGAGCCCCTGGACTCAGCCAGAGCAAGACACTCAGGGAGCAACACTGGCCAGGGAAGCTGAGTTTGTGGTATTCCTGGCACTTGACAGTTGGATCATAAAGAATGCCTTTACTTTTAATGAATACCTTGTATTTCAGATCAATATATATTTCTTTATGTACGCTGATGTTTTATTTTATAATCTTTATAATTACCAATGAGTAGACATTATTAATATCATTTTTTAAAGATTTTATTTATTTGAGAGAGAGAGAGAGAGAGAGAGCGCAAACAGGGGAGCAAAAGGCAGAGGGATAGAGAGAAGCAGGCTCCCTACTGAGCAGGGAGACTGATGCAGAGCTCGATCCAGGACCCTGGGAACATGACCAGACCCAAAGGCAGACACTTAGCTGATTGAGCCACCCTGACACCCCTATTAATCTCATTTTTAAATGGGACAGTTGAGGCTCAGAGTTATTAAATATTTGTCCTTGATTACACAAAAATGAAGGAAAAATTAAGGAAATACATGTTAATACCTCTGAATGGATAATAAAATGACAGTATTTACAGATGCTGAGTATTAATAATTTGTCAGGCATGTGCTATGGCTTTTCTTGCGATGGTAGAAAGTATCTGATTATCTCATTTATCATGAAGTATTAGCCATTGAAAGTAGCTTCATGAAGTCTTGCTCTCAGACCTGTTTCTACTTTAAGAGAGATATATGGGGGAAAAAATGTGTAACCTAAAAGAACAAATGACTAACTGGAATTTTAGGCCCTATAGTAGGAAGTACAAGAAAACTTTTTAACTCAAAGATGCTTTTACAAATAATTCTTTTTTTTCCATGTTCTACCAAATCATGGGGTTGGTTTTCCAGCCCTAGGTTTAGTTGCAATGACCTTGAGGCAAAACCAGATCTAAAGAAGAGGTTGGTAGATCGAAGTTATTGAAAAGGCTTGGTATGCATAGATTCAAATAGCCCAAATCCAGTTATTATAATGTCTAAAATTCCACTATCGGGAATGAATTTCTTGGATTCTCCAATTAATTTTATCTTAAAACTCAAATATTCTAAAAGGTCATTTGCATTTTAGATATTATCAACTCTACTGTGGTGTGAATGAGCTTATTGTTTATTGGTTCTGAAAGTTAGTTGGAAGATTTCAACAACAACAAAAATGTAGTTGACTGAGATCTTTAAACAAGCCCTCAAAGGGAAGGCTTATAGGACTACAGTTGGCCTGCATGATGAATTCTAGAAGTGGTGGCACAGTTAGGAGTGATGTAGATGAAGGAAGTTCTGAATGTTCAGACCTAAATCCATAGGCCATAGGCAGGGGTAAAGGAGGACAGAACACAAAGCCCACTACCATGAAACCTAGGGTAAACTGTACCTCTGATATTTTCTCCTGTTTGTACCACTTGCTGGATTTCTGTTTCTTCAAGTCTAAAGTGAGAAAAAGTAATGATTTGGAGGGAGGGGAGATTATTTTTTGGATGAGATCAGATATGATTATGGAAGTCATTTGAAGAGTGTAAAGTACTATACAGATATTTGTAAGAGTCATTGAATGATGAGGACCAGTGAGAGTGTCTATGGTAGTGAAGTTGAGAGACTTCAACAAGGTCTTAGTCTTGGTGAGAGAAGCAGCAGCTTACCTCAGAAATTGATGCTGGACTATTTATGGATTAGCTTTTCCATATTGATATGAACCCAGACAAGTCACATACCGGTAGTCTGCAGAAAAGCAATGCAGGCCAATGAAAACATGATGTTCAAACTCTGGAAGCCTTGAGTATCCATTGCCAGTGTACTAGGTGTTTATAAACGAGAACTTTAAACTTCAAGGGGACTGACTGCTCTAAATTTCAGCTTCAAGTGACTGCTGTTTGGAATAAATGACTGGAAACAATGACTAGAGAAACAGTCTCTGAGAAGATTCCTCTTATGTTCTTTTCCTTCCATAATGTGGCTGGGTTCAGTGAAGAGGTAGGAAACATAGTTTAGACATTTCAGGTACTGATTTTGAGTCAAGACCTGTTCCAGTGGTAGATATTATATCCACAGAGGAAAAAAATCCAGCTATGATTCGGAATGTGCAGCATCTTGCCCACTAAATGGACTTGAACCTGTGTTTTGTATGATTAAATGATGGCCAACTTTACTTCATGCTTTTTGAATTCCTCTTCAAGATTAAACCCAGGATCATGTTTATAACTCCTTTTTGTTATAGAATCTCCCCCATTTCCAGGTAACAGAGTCTGCTGCAATATGTCGGCAGGTGGACTTGTGTGGTCAGTAGACGAGCTGACCTCTTGACTGTTTTCCCTGACCCATGAGCATCACCAGAGATCATGCCATTTATGTTGGGTTGATCTGTGATCTCTGTTGTATTCCAGTAAACACCCATGCCTCACAAATCTCAGGTTTGTATCTGCCATCCAAATTTTAATGCTATTTACTACAAGTGCAGCCTCAGGAGGTGGGGATTCTAGGTTTAAGTATGCCCAGATGAATATACTGAATAGCATATTCTAGTACATGAAGAATGATATCCAAGTGTCTGTGTTGCTCAAAAATGCAATTTAAACTAAATTATATTCCCCCCCACCCCCATACCACCATCCTACACTCACATCTGCTGTCCAGAAAGCAGTCACACTTGAAATAGAAGCAAATAAAATCAGAGACTCAATCAAAATTTCAGGTTTTGAGAAGAGTCAGGCATATGGGACCACAGATTAGAAATTGTTCTTACCTGCTTAATAGGTAGGTGCCAAGGACCTTTTCCTACTTCAGTCTGTGTCAAAGCCTGGGAACCCCAGCATACTGATGCCCCCGAAATAAACTTTTGAAAAGAAACAAAGTTTTCCTTTTTTCCTTCCTTCCTTCTTTCCTACCTTTCTTCCTTTCTTCCTTCCCTCTATCCCGCCTTTCTTTGCTTCTTTCCTTTAGTTTTTTCACTCTGCAACAAGAAATCAGACACAATATAAGAAACAGAAAGGCAGCATGCTGAAATACATTAGTTCTGAAATCAAACAGAACTGAGTTTAAATTCTGGCTTGACTCCCATAAGCTCTCTAATCATGAGTAAGTTATAAAGTATCTGAATGTCCATTTTCCTGTCCATTAAATGGGATTAAGAACATTTGCCTCATAGTGTTGGTAAGCATGTTATCCAGAGCCAAAATAGGGAAAGTGTATTTGGCACTCATGATGTACATGTTTGATAAATAGAAGCTATAAGAATAGCACATATATAAAGATACAACGGCCCAGGAGGTGAAGTGAATTGGCCTATACACATGACTCAAAATTGGCAAAATTTAGCCTTAAAGCCAGATCCTTAAGTGGGCAGGGCATGTGAAGGAGAGATTGTTACAACAGATAAATCCCACATACACAGAGGGAAGGGGGCAATTTGCCTTCGTACTAAAATGGAAGTAATTAATACTGGCCAATATCATTCACTTTTTCAGACCTAATCTTGATATAATGTCAACCCCTCTCTTTATATATTTATAATGTTTTTACCTGCTGCAAATAGGGAGATGTGGCTGCATCAGGGCTGATACTGCCTTTTGCTCTATGGGTCTAGGCCACGGTTCCTGAGACAGCGTTTAGAATAAGGGAAACGATGCAGAGGCCAAGGAGGATTTTTGTTCTCCATGTATTCTCCCTTTAGAGAGTGTCTCTTCTCTTTTAGTAGATTCCTTTTCCCTCCTCAGAGCCCAGGGCCCAGGTCGTTGCCTACTAAGTGCCTAACTGCCCACTTCATATTTTCCCTTTTGTGTCTCTTCATTTTCTTCTTTCCGTCCTAACTGATCAAACCCCTGGTCCATTCTTTCAAGGAAAGTCATTCCAGCTAATTATAGCCAGGTGTTTTATCTCGATAAAGTTCTCTCTGTTCACTACCAACATGTTTCTTCTTTAATTCTGACCTGTAGAAAGATTGGAATCCAAAGATTGGAAATTCAAAACCTTGACTGCAGTCCATAAAGAAGTTCTTGAGCCAAGGGAACTTTTCATGACTGTCTGATCATTCTCTATATGCTCTCCCCTAGTCAGGAGAGCCAATTCTGGTCCTAAATGAAAATAACTAGTCAGGTGAATGGTGAAAGACTAATCAGGGTTTAAACATCACTATCATCTCCACACTCTAAAACTAGGCTATAGGATAGAATGGGCAGTAGATGTGTGGAGAACATTTTGCATAATGTAAAACTAGAGAGGCATTAGATATAAAGGTTATGAACTTGGCTCTTTACACCAGCTACCAGGGTTGTAATCCCAGCTCTGTAACTTCCTAGCTGTATGACCTTGTACAACTTATCTCTCTCTTTGCTTCTGTTTCTTCATATGCAAAATAGGAAATAATTGCACTTGCCTGACAGTGTGGTGTTAAATGAGTTGTACTTTCACAGTGCTCTGAATAACCCAAATTATGGTAAATACTCAGACTGAGCTTTTATTATCAATAAAGACTGGAATCCAGTGTTTTCAACATCAGTGTTTCCAGTGTTTAAACATTGACTCTGTCATCTATGAGACCACAGACAAGTTATTACCCTTCCTGTGCCTCAGTTTCCTCATCTGCAAGAAAGCAATAATAATGATATTCACCAGCTCTATGGAGGAGTCGTGGTGATTAAATGAAATAATTCCTCTACATTGATGAATATAGTGCCTAATGCACAGTAAGAGTGACTACCAATTATAAATGAACTAGACTGATGTTGCACAGTGAACCCATTATCTGTCTTTAGGGCAAGCAACCTTCCTCCACTCAGAAAGACCTGTGGAAATGACACATTTCAGTCCAGCTCCAATTTGCCCTTTTCTGTAACCTGCTTGACCAAACAACATGGGCTTCCCCTAATCCTCTTGGGGAATATTCCACATGATATATGTTGTACTTGTTTTCATATAGTTTATCTCTCCTAGAAGGAAGAGACCATCATATATACTCTTTTTTGTTGTTGTCGTTGCCCCACAATTTGGCAGAATATCCTGCGACAAAGTTGGTAGATATTAGCCCTTTAAATTCTCCCTTGAATCCCATCAATTGTCTTCCTCCATAGCTGTTTATTCAGCTCCTGTTTCAGTGGCATGCTCTAAACATGATTAACAGTCCTTTCCTTTCAGTTACGAGCACAGTAACTTCTCCGTGGCACATGGAAAAGGCACATGGGAAAGGTAGGCTCCTTCAGGTACTTCATTTTCTTTTTTTTCCCTTTCCTTTTCTTTCTTCCTTTCTTTCTTCCTTCCTTCCTTCCTTCCTTTCTTTCTTTCTTTCTTTCTTTCTTTCTTTCTTTCTTTCGTTCTTTCTTTCTTTCTTTCTTTCTAAATCAGATCACCTGAACCAGAAGTTTAAAAACTGGCATTAGTCCCAGGATAGAGTGGAGCTCAGTCCGCAGGATCTGTGCTTTTGCCAGTGAAGTTCTCCATGGATCTGATCAGCCTCGACACTGATTTCTTCTCCCTGCCTCAAAATGACTGATTTCTTCAGAAAATGGTGTCTGTAGGAGTTAGGACAAAATGTCTAATAACCAGTTCAAATATTGCTAAGGGAATATTTTGACTTCTTCAATTTACTGAAATCTCTTAAGGCTAGTTCTTGCCTGAAACATTTATTCCCATACCATGTTTGTTTCCCCCCAAATTTGGAGTGCTGTCATCACTGTAGTCTGAAATTCTCTGTAATATCTCCAGTTGTTGCAGTCCGACAGTGAAGGTTTTTGTTGGGTGAGCTCAGACTTCAGAGTACAAGCACAATAGATCTATGCACTCATGGTAAAAAATGTACTCTTGGTACTAGTGTAGGAAGATAATTCTACTTGAGGTATAGTTGGAGACATCACCTTCCTAAGTCTCTTACAGAGGTCATCAAACGAAATCCAAGTGTAACCTGTGATCCCATAGAGTTCAGTCTTAGCATGTGTTGGATTCAATGAAATATAACTCAGCAACAAAGAGTAAATTAAATGTGATTTCTGGGGGTGCCTGGGTGGCTCAGTGGGTTAAGGCTCTGCCTTTGGCCCAGGTCATGGTCTTAGGGTTCTGGGATCGAGCCCTGCATTGGCTCTCTCCTCAGTGGGGAGCCTGCTTCCCCCTAACTCTCTGCCTGCTTCTCTGCCTACTTGTGACCCCTCTCTGTCAAATAAATAAATAATATCTTTTGAAAAATTAAAAACATGTAAATGTGATTTCTGTCCTTAAATTGAATTTTCAAAGACCATAAAAGAGTTTCTCCCTAATAACCCATAGAAATATCTTATAAAATTCCTTTACCTCCAAGTTTGGTACCAAGTAAACTGCATAACTGGACAAAAGTGTTAGTTAGAGGAATAGAAAAAATGGAAAACTTGTAAAAGTGGAGGTAAAATTTTCCCTAGCATGTGGGGACACAGAGGAAGGATAGTAGTAAACCTGGTAATACTGGCAGTGTTCCCCAATCAGCATAATTTTATCATTACTTTGCATTATTTATAACAATACGGAATACTCCCCCAACATGTATACACACACCGTAGAGACCCCAGAGGGAAATCTCATCAAAACTAAGCATTGTTACTGATTGATTGGTTTAATAAGTGGAAGCATGTACATCCTCTAAGGTTGTTTTACTGTATGAATGTGAACACAGTTTCATGACCAATACACCTGGGAAGGGAAATGAGGTATTTATTTATTCATTCATCCTTTAAGAAATTCTGTTAGACATTTACTGGAAGTCAGGTACTTTTGTAGGCACTGGGGATGTAGTGCTGAACAAAATAGCAAACATCCTGCCCCCATGCAGCTTACATTTGTTGGGAGGAGGAGGGACAGTAAACAAACATAATGTAATGAAATGCTATGAAAAGAAGGGTAAATGGACAGAGAGAGAATGGGGTGCTGTTTTACCTGAGGTGTCAGGGAAATTTCTTAAGAAGTAACACCTGTGCAAAGACCCGAATGAAGAGAAAAGTGAGATTGGTGGCAAGATAAATGGGTTGTAGGAGGCACCAACAAGCCAGCATTGTTTTTTAATACCTTCATTCCATTTATGAATGGAATGCTTTTTTGCTCTTTTTCTTTCTTCTTTTATTATTTTTTTTTTCTTTATGAAATCCTGTGCTTCTTGAAATGTGAAATAGGTAAAGGAAAATACAGTTCGGGACCATTAATTGTGCTTTCTTATTGAGTATATAAATTTGATGTCAAACGGGCCTGGCTGAATGGTATATATTTATTTCAAAAATATCATTTCTGTGAGGCATTGCTGCATCATCCTATTGATTTAGGGATTGGTGTGATTGTGCCTGATGCTTTTATGAAAGGCAGGCTATTAACAAACTAAATTGAAAAACTAGTGAGTCTGCCTTTCCGGGCCCAATCCAGCATGCTGCCCATGTGAGGCTTAAATGGGAAAATACTGTAAAAAGACTTATTTTAATGCGACAGACTCCTCATTGCAATCCATAAACCTTATTTGCTCTGAAGAAAAAAAAAAATCCTACAAGAGAGAATTCTCATGCTCGGGCAGAAATCTCCCTCTGGTTTCTCTCCCATCCATGGAACATTAATCTTTTCATTTCAGAATCTTTTCATTTCAGAAGCTAATCATTTCATTTCAGACTGTCTTCGACCTTGTTGGACATTAGGATTAAAATCTTCTGTAAAACAAGGTAGCTTTAAGAGAGTCAGAGAAACCTTGGGTGCTAATGCATGAATCCCTGGAGGTGTCTAGGGATTGAAGTTTCTACCCTATTCCTGGTGTAGGCCTAGGTGTGAAGACTGGAAGTCATTAGATTTTACCTAGTTTGTCCTTGTTTTGCAGATAGAAACTGAGGCACCAGTAAGGAGTGACACCTACTATCACACAGTCAAACTAGTAGCAAAACTTACATCTCCGAGCTCTTTCCAATCAGTTTCACTGTTTCATTTCAGTCTCCGTGGCTTCTGCCTCATGGAGGATCATCCAACGGAGTGTTTGAAAAGAATTTGAGTCCTAAATACAGCAAAATGGTTATGTGAACTCACAGGAAATAAATGGACTTGGATTTTTAAAAGGAAAAAAGGGTGATGGCTCTTTTCACCTGCAACATTGTGGGCCTGTCTCCGAGCTCTGTTCCTCTGATATCAAATGGCTTTGATGCTTTTGGACACCAGAGGGGGGTTACCGTTAAAGGATGCAATGCCACTGAACACTTTTCAATCATTACAAAGCTTATGCATCACTTTTTATGATAGAGCTAAAACTTAGATAGTGCATGGAATTGTCTTTTAGAAAATCTGTATTGGAGGAAATAATCACTCCACAGACGTGTACTGGAAACCTGATGTGTTCTCAAGCCTTCATCATGCTACTCATGAATTTACAAAAGAGATAATGCAGTCTCTACTTCCTGCTTTAAGGGACCCATGCTCAGCTGGAGAAGGATATGAAGGACCCAACTACTGGGAAGCAGATGAGTCTGGCTGTGTGCCTCATGGTGTCAGAGCTGGGAAGGACCAAGGAGAAAGAAATTATGAGCAGAGTGACATGGAGCCTCTCCTGTGGATGAGTTCATGTGACTCCCTCTGTAGTCTCCTGCTTAAGGATGCTCTGGGAATGAGGTGAAAGTCTATGTAAAACTGTGGAGAGTGAGACTGGCATCACAGTTACATGGCATGTGGCAATCAGTTAGGCTAACACTTCCTCCCTCCCTTCCTCCTCTTTTGCCCTCCTGCCTTCCTTATTCCCTTCCTTCTTTCCTTTTCCCCTCCCCATTCCATCCCTTCCTTCCTGCTTTATTCCATTCTCTTCCCCTTTCTCTCCCTCTTTTTTCCTTTCTTTCTGCACACTTGACAATCATTCTCTACAAAGTCACTCCCAGGAATAGAAGTCTCTGAAAGAAAGGTATTCCAAAGGCAGCATGGAAACCTTTTTTCATTGCTTTAATAGACATGTGTCCTTTCTGGAAAAGGGAAAGCAGCACAGTAAATGGCAATTCTTCTGTAAGGAAAAATGCATTTTAGAGATGTGCCTGTGCTCAATTTCTCATTCTTCAGAAGTTGGGTAACCTTGGGCTTCCCTGCTGTGTGTGACCCTGGCACTGTGGATTTGTTTTGGTAATCTGCAGTGGGAAGTATATGCTGGTCCATTACCCTACATTTTGTTATACTTTGAAGTTAAACTTCATTAAAGCAGAAGACTCTCTGAGTTTCTCTCATGTTCCCTCACAGAATCTTTATTTTACCCACTCCCAATGTATCCTCCCTCTCTACTTTGTGCCCTTCTCTTTCCCTACCTCCTGCAATACACACTCATTTCTACTTGCTAGAATCTCAAATGACTTCCAACTAGAGGAAAAGAAATCCTGTTTCTATGCACAGACAGCCTTCAGACTGATGGCCCCATTACATTAGCATACAATAAAAGCCAGCAGGGGGTGCATTGCCATGCTGTTATCCTGGGTCTCTGTGCCTCAGGGGGCTGGGAAGGTTCCCAGGGTGCAGCTCCTCTCTCTGGTAATGAGGCAATTGCACACTTTGGTGACAGCTCCTCAGCCCCAATGGAAGCTGCAGTCTTAGTGAAGGGCGAGGGGCGAAGTTGTCACCATGCATTCTGTGATCTGATATGGGCTTCCCAGTTTCACTAGCCTCCTTAATCTCTCTTCCACGGACCACGGACCTAAGAACCACTGAAAATTCCTGACTTTTGTCTCCATAATAAGTTAGGCAGTTTTTATTGTAGGGAACATTACTTCTAGAACTTTTTCATTAAAACTATAAAGGGTAGTTAGTGAGACATTTATAGTGTTCCCACTACTTGCCAGTTCTCTATGAAAAGATGTGGGACAGAGGTTACAGGAGAATTGAAATAGGATCCCATCTTTTGGCCATGAAAATAGTTTTTCAAACTAACAGTACAACACGTTGCCAGTATTCCTCCTGCATTGTTCTAATGTCTGGTGCTGCTTCCTGAAGCCAGGACTTCAACACCCAGAGTTCAGGTCCCTTCTGGACCCATGCAGGGACACAAATATAAACTTCACCTGGGCCATGAACTCAGGTGGGCCCCTTCCACTGACACTGGGGACCAGCAGCTGCATCATTGCCATCATCTCTGAAGCTGGAGCCTTTACTTCAGCCTTCACTGGTGTGGAGACACCATAGCCACCATGCTTGCCAAGTGGCGATTAAATAGTTCTTTGTTTAAACTCATGGGTGGCTCAGTCGGTTAAAGCATCTGATTTCGGCTCAGGTCATGATCCTAGGGTCCTGGGATCCAGCCCTGCATCAAGCTCTCTGCTCAGCAGGGAGCCTGCTTCCTCCTTTCTCTCTGCCTGCCTCTCTGCCTACTTGTGATCTCTGTCAAATAAATAAATAAAATCTTTAAAAAAAAATAAAAATAAAAAAGTAAACTTGTGGTAAAGGAGTGTGCAGAGGAAGGTGAACTGAACACAGCCCATACACATGCCCTTCCTTCCACCTTGCAAGAAACCGGAGAAAACAGAGCAGAGAAGTGGGCAAGTTCCATTCCCCGCTCCCCCCCCCCACCTTATGGTACTGCCATTGTTTTCTCTCCAGAGGGGCAGTGGAAGGAAATTGGCTGGTTAATAGCCCACAAGAAGGGACTGTGGATCCTGTATAGAATTAAGACAATTGATATGCAGGCCCCTTTGTGATAAAGTCATGTAACTGTATACCACCTTAAGCTCCTTGCCTAAAATCTACCTTCTGTGCCACAGTCAATCCTAGTCTGAATCCATCCTCTGCAGACACATGCAGATCCCTTGAGGCCATATAGTCTTATAGCCTCTTCTTTATGAGAAGTCACTGACTGCTGGATTTCAAATCACTACTTAATATGGTATTAAAGCCCTAATCGACCAACTTCTAACTAGAGAAAAAGAATGTTTAAATAAAACAGGGAAGACTGTGGTTTGGTGGGGTAGATGTCCCTGACCACAGCTGGGGATCAGATTCTGAGAAGGACAACCAAAGTAGGGCGTAAGGTCCCCGCTGTCAGCCATTCTGAAGAGGAAAACTGATCATTAAATGTGCAAGCTAGTTTGTTCCCACTGGGTCCCAAGTCAGGCATTCTGAGGCCCTCCCTCATCAATCTGTTCTTCCATCGGTCCCAAAGGGTGACCCCAGAGGGTCCCAAAGGGTCCCAGAGGGTGACTTTTGATGGATATAATGTTTTCTTTAGTGTTTTAAAAAAATTATTCTTGCATCTGTCTCCTCTTACCACGGTGCTTGAGGGTCTGACCAGTGCTACCCCATACCTAAACAACTGCAATCACCCCCTCACAGGGGTCCCTACCTCCCAGCCACAATCCATGCCACTGTAACATCAGTGTTCCTACAAGAGCATTCTAGAGACTTCCTTTCTTAAAACACATTCATGTATGGTGAGTGCTGTGAAGTGTGTAAACCTGGCAATTCACAGATCTGTACCCCTGGGGACAAAAATATATGTTTATAAAAAAATAAATAACAAAAACAAAACAAAACAAAAAACACATTCATGATCCCATCTGTGTTGTTAGGTAGAGCCCAAATTTCTAGGCTAGGCATTCAGGGCCATGTGCTGTATAGCCTCCAACTTATTGCCTTTACTCTCTTAATATGTCCCTGATTAGGCAGCACTAAGGGGTCCTACCTTCTGCTGTACACCTGGCATTCCTTCTGCTTTTATGCAGAATTTCATAGGAAGAGAGAAAAGATATGATATAGTAGAATGACCTCGAGATCAGCATTGGGCAGATGAGTTTGAATACTAGTTCTGCTACTTCCTTGCTCTGTAACATTTTCTTAATTATTTAATATTTTTCTGAGGCTGCTTCTTCAACTTGAAGAGGAGGTAATAATTTCTTTGTTATTTGTTTTTGTGCAGACTCAGAAGCTAGTGAATATAAAGTATCCCATACATAGTACAGACTTAATACATTGTAATTCTCTTTCACTTTTTTTTTTTTAAGATCTTATTTATTTATTTGAGAGAGAGGGAGAGAATAGAAGCTGGGGGTGGAGAGAAGGCGAATTAGGCTCCCCACCAAGCAGGGAGCCCAACACGGGGCTCAATCCTAGGACCCTGATGTCATGAACAGAGCCAAAGGCAGAACTTTAACCAGTTGAACCACCCAGGTGCCCCCATTTTCACTTTTTTATGTTCCCTCTGATACAGCCAACCTATCCTTGAGGACCCTGTTTAGATTTTACTCACTGCGTGGAACTCCTCTAATAGCACCGACTCTGATTGGCTTTTGTTTCTTCTGAAATCTTTTAGTCTATTTTTAAACACACTTACTGGGCACTTAGTTATTTGTATTAATTACCTTTTCATGGACATACAGTCTGTATACGCAACAGGACTGAGAGTGACTATCTCCTTTGTCTGTCTTCCCTCCTACGCCACCTAAGGGAGGTATGCTACATTGGTTCTTGATCCAGTCCCCAGTGATTCAGAAAATTCTTAAGATGTTTTAACCCTCCATGCCATAATCACTTTCTCTGGTAATAGGACCCAGATGTCCCTAGTATTTCTGGGTAAGCTCCTTGTAACTGTGACCTTAACCTATCAAACCATAGGTGAAACCAGATGCTCCTCAATGCATTTCCTCCTTTCTTAAAGGCTCTTGTTTTCAGTTTGTTTGAACTTGAATTTTCAAATGTGGTATCCCCCAGTTCTTGTAAATATGCTTGAATCAAATCTCCTATGTATGAATCATTGCTCTGGGACCTGCCTGGTAACCCAGGTGTTGTGTAGGAATGAAGTCCAGCCTGTGAAGCCCAGCTCAATGACCTGGGCTGTGCTATCTAGGAAGACATTCCTCTCAGGGGCTGTCCCAATGTTCAAAGATCAACAAGCTGTCCAAAACCCTTATTTCTGCACTCTTACCATCTGTCGACATCCCTTCTGTGCCAGGCTAAGTCCCTCGTGCCGGTTGTGATCTACACTGGAAAGAGAGGATGTAGCCACCTTGAGTGCTAAGCCTAATTCTTTGCCAGCCTGCCTTTAATGCTGTTTTCTAGGTGCCACTCCCCAGCTGCCTCGCTCTATCAGGGTGGGTGCACTGTGTGCCACTAACCACCAAATCCAAGACACAAAGTGGCACGTTCTCTAAGGTGGTGCATCACAGTATCTCCACCCCTACCCAAGAACTTTGCATTTCCAGCCACGGATGGGAGGATTACTAAACAGAGATGGTCTCACTACTAGACTAATTAAGCAAGATGGTATAATGGAAGACCCAGACATGCAATTATAAACTCATGGTGGCTCGGTAAGCCTGGATTATGTCAGAGGCGGCTTTGTGGCAGGCAGGAAAGTGGATTGTCTTCAGAGCAGGAGCAGGAGAACTCAAGGCACATGCCTGCCCCTGACATTCACTATTCTGTGACCTTGGGAAAGTCACTTATCCTTGTGAGGATTAATGAGTTAATCACAGGAGAAGTACTTTGAGATCATTGGCTGACAGGTGCTGTATAAGTACAAAGTATTATTATTAAAATGTCACTGTGCTGGCTGCATTTGCTCTTGAGGGCACAGAGGCAGGAATGACAGCCCTGGGTGAGTGGATAAGGATTACATAAAACAAGTAGAGTTCTGTCATGGAAAGTTCTTTCTGCTAACACTCCTCCTCCTCACCTCCACCCCCATCTAGCAATCTTCTGACTTATCTCTGGACAGAGGCAAGTTTTATTTTCCTAAAATAAACTCTGCAAAAGCGTTTTAGCCAGAGGCCCTATGTCCATAGATCTTCCTGGTCCTTAGGATAGCCTTGGAAGTAGAGGCCGAAAAATCTTATTTTAACATCTCCACAACCCCATCTTTCTCCCAACAAACCCAGAAACTTTCCTCTGGCTTTTCTCTAAGATGAACAGAAATAAAATACAAAGAGAATTGGTAACCCTGGGGTCTCAAACAGTAATGGTAGAAATTCAAACTACCTTTGTTAACAAAATCTTCCATCTTCTGTTTTTCACTTTTCATTTATCTTTATTCCTGGAAAAAAGAAACTTTTGAAGAATTATGGTATTGTTTATGAAAATCCCACAACATAGTAGATATTCAACAAAATTGATGAATGAGTGGTTCATATTCAGTTAGCCTAGGTGTCAGTATTCCAAGGCATATCAAAATATCAAAAAATGAAATAGTTATTAGGTCCTAATCCTTTGTGATGCTCCCCTCAAAGAACATCTTGTGTTTTAGGGGAGGCATGATTCAAGAATTGAAACATGCCAAACCTTGAAGCATGTGGGAACATTTGCCTGAGGAAAAGGCACGCCTCTTTTAGGGGGAGGGTTTCATGGTGAAAAGATATTATCAGTGATGAGACACCAAGAAACATGTAGTTGAGGAAGGAGGAAAAAACAAGTCAAGGGACAAAACCTACAACAAATAAGGATTCAGAAAGGGTCTCAATGCACAAGAAACCAGGTGAGATTTACGAGATCAAAGGTGGATTGGACTGTACCCATATGTTATCGATTACCAAGAGGATTTCTTCCAACTGAGGAGAGGTAGAGGAGCCCCCAGTGGTCTTTCTTACCCCCAATTGTGGGCCAGGGAATCAGAGGGGGGTTTAAAGTAGTTGATTTTTTTGTTGTTGTTTTCTTAAAGTTAGTACATTTGGGGCTCTATAAAAGGGACAAAGGCAGCCAGAGGGATTGCTACCTAGCACTTCATATTCATCCTTTCAAGACTCCTGGAAAACTATACCCAGTTCTTGCCTGAAAAGAAAATCCAGTTCCAAGGAAGAGAATGAAATTCTGTCCTCATTATTGGCTGTTACACATGGTAAGGTCATCTTGTGGAAGATCAAACCTTAATCGGGAATAGGGAGAGGGCAGGTTGCACAGCCCTGGAGAGTAACACAGCTGGCCCCTGAGATTTGACATTCAGAAGCAGGATGTTACCTGTGCAAGCTCTAGGTAGAACAGAGAAATAGTTATTTATTAAGAGATTATTATTATTATTATTATTATTACCTTAGCAGTATTATTATTCTCTATGTAACTTTCCTTGGGAACACTGTAAGACTTTCTCAGAGAGAGAGAGACAACTACATGGATGGATAGTAAGACACAGAAAAATACCCTCATTTTGTGAAATAGGTCTTCTTGTCTCCTTATTGGACCCCTTCTGCATCTTCTTTCTTCTCCTCTCTCAACCAGGTGAAATCTGTTGACCTAGGTTCCCCCACAAACCTCTAGGAACTTGTCTTTTTCAACCAACCTTCCTCTCCAAAAAGAACCCCATCCTCATTATCATTGGGTCTCATATTCTCAACACTGCACTATGTGATTAACTAACTTCATTAACTGATCTTTGCTAGGATATTAACAACCAGTAATATCTCACCTTCCTGAAAGTGATTTTATTTTAAAATTCATATCAATATGTTTCTTTAAAAGAAAATACAATCTTAGCCACTAACCTTGGCCTCTCAGCAACTACTGTTGATAGAGGGATGACATGAATAGGTACATGCCTCAAAAACTCTATAACCAACTCTCTTAAAATACCGACACGGACTGAGTTCTGGGTTAAATGACACTCGGAGACCACACAGCTGATCAGGAGCGGAGCTGGAACTCAAGCCCAAATTCTGAATGTGATGGGAGCCATATCCACAGCACCAGGCTCTTCTGTAAATTCCATTCTGTACCTGTCTTGCTGTGAGAGAATGCACAGAAAATGTTCAGTCTCTGGGTTTCTGTTTCACACCCTGTAAAACAGAAGTTGTATTAATGGATCTTTGAAAGGAGGGGCTCTTTCGGCTTCTCAAGGATTCTTGTTCTGTGTATGTGGAATCACACATACACATTTTACATTCATATACATATATAGAGCCTGGGGAACTTGACATCATCATTTCTTCAAGTTTCCCTACGCCATGATGCTTCACTACTGGTATAATGATCTTTAGCATGTCAATGATTCAAATACGAGGACATTTTCTTGGGCCCTCATTGTTTCAGAGTGAAATTGAAAGAGGGAATCCAGCTGTTTATATGCAATATGCAGCAATTATGAAGTTCATTTCCAGAAGCCACTGTAACCATGGCAACCTGTAATTCTGGAAGAATAGAGACAGGCTGTAGACTGACTTCCAGTGGGGCCAACTTTTAACCAGAGATGGCTCAGGAAAAGCTGATGAGGAGCCTGAGCTGTTTACTTTAAGTTAGAAGCAGTTTTTGAAAGTCAGACTCCCTTAATCCATAACTTCAGTCCTCCTTTAAAGTTCAGTAATCGGTGAAACTCAAATTTCTAGATTTGCCCGAGTCTGCCCTAGAGGGCTAAATAGTTCAAATGAAACAAGAGCCAGCATTGTATTGATGTTTATTTCATAGCGCCTTAAACACCAAACTCAAAGTCATAACATCAAACTGACTGAACTTAAGCTAGTGTTGCAGGAACCTCAGAAAGTTCAAATGAGAACCAGAGAACCCAGTCTCTTGATATATGATGTTTCTGACTTCTTTGATATTTCAAAAAAAAAAAAAATCTGATAAGACTCCTGTTAGAATGGATGATTTTATGATACTTTGACCCCACCAGGCCAGAATGGAAACAGAAATTGCCAAAGGGGTGGAGGGTGCAGTGGGGAGGACAGCAAAAGGGCAGAGATATGGTCATTCTGAGTCAGAAATTATTTAAAACAATTTGGTCGGGTTACTGAGTTGATTTTCTTCTTATTACCCCCATGGGTATCCCCTCTGACTAATGGTGTGACTTTGTGGATACTCAGAAAGGGAATGGGACAATGGGCAGCTAAGGGTCAAAACTTAAATGCACACAACTCTGGAATGCACCCTGGGAAATTCATGGAGATGAAATGCTAAATGACTGTAAGCCGTAAAAGCATTGGAATTGGAATTTTTGCTATTTCTGCCTCTTCTGACTCTGTCTTTGATCCCTGCTGGCAGCACGCTGGGCATGTGTGAATACCACAGCTCAGAGATACTGTACCCCAGGAGAGGGAAAGGAAGCCCAGGCCTGACAGCTGCAAGTTTTCCTCTCTGAAATTGCCAGGGGAGTTAAAATCAGGGGAGCCCTCTGAATAGGTTGGGATGTACCCTCTCTGGTTGAGGGCATTGTTTTTCACTCATTTGCCTGATTGATGAGCAAATGGTCTGGCACACATCTGAAGCAGAAGAAAGGCATGAATATGTAGTCCCCCAGATGAGTTTACTCTCACTCTAGGGGCAGCACCTAGACATGGGAGGAAACTGGATAGACAGTATCCAAAAAGGAATTTGATTGTGTCAAGATGTAGGCATAAAGGGAGATTAGTGATAGGAGGTAAATATATATAAGGCATACCCATGTAAGGATTTTCAAGCAGATTTTGAGCCCATTTTGCAGGGTGCACTACCTGTAGGGCAAAAGGAAGACCTTTGATAATGATTTCTAGGACCCTGGCTCCCGGCTCCCATCTTTGCCCTTGTGTGGACTCCTGCCAGCTGTGACTATATTTGCCAAGAGTCCTATGCTCATTGTGCTGTGCTGTGTCTCTTCCTTCCATAGTAGCCTGTTCTTCTTGTACCCTCTTCTAAGTCCTAACTCTGAAGCTAAAGCTAGCTCTGCTCATGCAAGGGAACACAGATTTTGGAACCTGAGAGCCCTGACTTTGCCCTTAACCTGCCAGACCCAGAACCATTTACCTAACCTTTTTACATTATTTGTAAAGGGCTAATAATGAAACATTGCTTCTACGATTATTATATATAATATGCTGGGGACAGTGCCTAGCAGGGGCAGGTCCTTGCTAATGGCAATGACATATATCTAACCCCTGTTGAGATAAGAATTCACAGGAACTATAGAACACTATAGAACACTGCCTCCACTACTCTGCTGAAAAAGGGTAAGGTCAGGAGCCCAGAAAATCAGACAGAGAAAATGAGGTCCAGGGGTAAGGTAATACCAGTCTCTCTCTGAAAGAAGGGGCAGCGGATGACATTCTTTCACACATGAAAGAAGAAAATATAGCAAGCATGGCTTAATAAAAAGAATACAGCTTTGGGGCTCAGAAGGCCAGACTCAAATATGAGTTAGAAGAGCAGGGCTGATGACACTGGCTACATCCTGCTGGTGTGTCCTGGAGCAGCTCCATTAGGCCCGGTGGTCAATGGAATGCTCTCTGCACGGGCGAGCTGGTGGGATGATCAGGCAGATATTGAAGGAATGGTCCTTGAAAACTGAAGTATCACTATCACAGAAAGGATACCACAAAGAAGGTCAGAGTGAATAGGAAGCTCTTCATAAAGCAAATGAAATTTGAGGGGTTCCTTAAGGGAATAGTTGAAAAGAAGGGGGGTCAATTATGTGGGTGAGTGTGGAGGGTTAAGTATAGGGCAAGGGTGAGAGATAACTTATGAAGAATCAACAACGAGATCACCAGAAATATCAGTTTGGTTGCGATGGAAAGACCTCATAAGAAATAGTACTATTGAAGGCCAGGAAAATAGACTGAGGTCGCTAATGGGGGCTAAATATTTATTATTTTTATTGGCAGTGGAGGACCATTAAAAATTACGGCCGGATGGGGCGCCTGGGTGGCTCAGTGGGTTAAGCCTCTGCCTTCAGCTCAGGTCATCATCTCAGGGTCCTGGGATCGAGCCCCACATCAGGCTCTCTGCTCAGTGGGGAGCCTGCCTCCCCCTCTCTCTGCCTGCCTCTCTGCCTACTTGTGATCTCTGTCTGTCAAATAAATAAAATCTTTAAAAAAGAAAATTATGGCAGGAGATATAGAACTAATGTTTTACATCTCCCCTGCCAATTCATATCAGACCCCATTATTCCCTCCCAAGGTGACTCATGTGAACAACTTGATGAGGGTACCCTTCCATGTTCATATGAACATATGAATGTAAGTGTGTGTGCAAGCATGTGTACATTATATAGACACAAATACATAAATGGGTTGGATTACTATTTAAAATGGGATTGCGGGGCCCCTGGGTGGCTCAGTCATTAAAGGCCTGCCTGCAGCTCCCTGCTGAGTGGGGAGCCTGCTTGTCCCTCTTCCTCGGCCTGATGTTACCCCTGCTTGTGTTCTCTCTCTCTGTCTGTGTCAATAAATAAATAAAAATCTTAAAAAAAATAAAATAAAGATGGCATTGCATGTACATGTTTTTGCATTTTTTTTCACTTATAGAAATCCCATTTAATTAATTCTGACTCTCCTGATGCACTAATTTATTCTAATAGCTGCCTAATATTCTGTGGTATGGATAGACCTTAAGTTATTCAACCCATTTCTTATTTCTTAGTATCCCTTTTTCCCTCAAGGATTTTTTGTTTCTTGGATTGTTTTTCTGTTTCAAAGCTGTCGACGGCAAATACCCTTGTGCATATGTGTTTAAGTACTAGTGGATTTCATTTTATTAGATAGATTCCTGTGAGTGGTATTGCTGGGTCAAAACATCTGTGCATTTTCAATTTTTACGGATTATGCTAGATTGCTTTCAAAAACTGCCCACTGACATTTCTACGTGCTGTATATGAAAGAAAAGTTTTTCCTTCATCCTTCTCAGCATTAGCTGTTTTTGTTGTTTTCATTTTTTTCCTAGTCATAAAGTGATGTCTCATTATTAGTTTAATTTGCATTTCCCCAAACCATTAGTGAATTTGAGCATCTTTTCATATGTTTCTCAGTCATTTATAATTTCTCTACTGCCAATTTCTTGTGCATAAACATTGTTCATTTTATGTCAGGCTATTCGTCTTTCTCTTGTCAGAAAGTCTTGTATTTTAGAGACATTAACCTGGGCATGTGCTTGGCAGAATTGCCTGGAGGAGGGAGAGATGGAGCCATCAGGAAACAATCACATTGTTCAGAAAATGAGGTGATATGAGCCTTCTTTAGGCTTGGGTCCTTGGCAGTATAAAGGATAGGCTGGGGAAATGTTTGAAAAAAGGAGCAACAGGACCAAGGAATTGATTGGATGTGGCTGCAGTGAGGAAGGGTGGGGAGAGATTGTAGTTATTTTGTGGTTTGGCAAGTCTGATTGTTGGGAAATTGGTCATTGCATTTTAAAGACAGGAAATTCGGAGGAGGAATAAGAATTGTAGGAAAGAAGAGTTTAGTTTACAAATGGGATGAGTTTGAGGTGACAGTGAGTCATCTTGATGACAAGTAAACTTATAGGACAAGAATGTGGAAGAAGGGTCAAAGATTTTCAAGCACATAAAAGCACTAAGTGAAGAAGAATGACACAGGAAGCAAATGTGGAAGAGATCTGGGTTTTTCCAATCATGGGAAGCAGAAGGAGGCACAAAATCTTAGAGAATTAGCATCCCAGGGTGTCCCAAAAGCATCCCAGACCATATCAGGTCACAAAGGGAGGCCATACAGAAATAGTATGTGGGGTAACAGTTGGGTTTTAGAGTGGGCTACCAGATTTAGCAAGTAAAAATACAGGATCCTCTGTTAAATTGGAATTTTAAGTAAACGGTGAATAACATTTGAAGATAATTGTGCCCCATTTGATAAATATGTCAATATTTAGAACATACTTATCCTAAAAATGCTCAATGTTTGATACATACTTGTCCTAAAAATATTCATTGTTCATCTGAAATTAAAATTGAATTGGGTATCTGTATTTCAATCTGACAGTCCTACTTTGCAGCATGGGAGGGCTTACATCTTTGCTCTACCATGTCTTAGCTTTGGATTGCCAAGCAATCATTTCACCACCTCTAAATAAAAGGTATTCTTTGGGATCAGAAATCTTTTTATGGTGATATTCTGGGCAGTGATGTATCTGACATTCTCTTTACTAGCACTTTACTTACCTACAGTAATGCAATGATTATTGATGTCCATTCATGTCTTAGACATTCTACCAACAAATACCTATTAAGCATATGTCATGTGTAAAAGCAGGTGCTTGATGAGAGGTTCATAATAATGACCCCAAAGTAACTTGGACATCATATACTGACTGCTGAACCCTCAAAGATTTAAATTGTGCTCAGGAGATTTTAATTATTTAAATTTATTTTTTATATGTCCTTTTAAAAGAATAGCTTTCCCATGTACTTTTTTTAAAGTATTTTTTTAAAGATTTTATTTATTTATTTGGCAGAGATCACAAGTAGGCAGAGGCAGGCAGAGAGAGAGAGGAAGGGAAGCAGGCTCCCTGCTGAGCAGAGAGCCCAATGTGGGATTTGATCCCAGGACCCTGAGATCATGACCTGAGCCTGAGCCAAAGGCAGAGGCTTTAACCCACTGAGCCAACACCCCTCTTCCATGTACTTATAGAGAGATACTGTTCATCAAAAGTTTTAATTGTGAACTCGGCAAATGGTAGTTGGGAGGATACATTGTGGAGACTTTTATCTCTAATATATAATACATCATTTATTATCCCTCAACCAGTTTATAATCCTCAAGGATCATGCAAGTCTTCATTTCCGCTACAAGCATTGGACAAAGTGGTTCTCTCTTCTTGAAATGTTTTATTACTAGTATTTATAGATGGCATACATGTGGTCATTTAGGCCTCATAATAAACCTTTGAAGGAGGGACTGTGATTATACCATTTTACAAATGAAACTAAGACAGAGACCTTGAGTCATTTACCAAGTTCCCACAGGAAGAAAGAGCTGAAGATGGTCCAGTCCTGTTGACTTTGCTCCAGTGCCCATGCTCATAGCGATAATGCATGACTCCTTAACCTACACTAAGGAAGGAGTGATGGATGGAACAGGATGACATTCTAAAGAATTCAGGTCTTGGTTAAGGTTCAGAGGAAAACTCTAAGCTTAAAGAAAGTGTGGGACATTAGTAAGGAAACAATAGATGTGGGACCGTACCAGAACCTACTTCTGATGAACCACACTGCCTCCAAGACCCATCAGTAGAGTCGAGTCTGGTGGACAGCAAAGGTCAGTTGGGTCAGAGTTTGTGGGAGATTAGGCATGTTGAGCTGACCTCAAGTCCTGGACCTGCTGCTGCGTGTGAAGGACTATGAAAGGATAGAATCATATACATGAGCACTACATTTTGCAACCTCCCAACCTCCTGGTACTGGAAAGCCTGTCTGACATTTCAGACCCAAGGATGGACCGTAGACTTCTGGTCCTCTTCTTACCTGTTAAGACAAATGCATCCCATCAGCCCTATTGTGGCAGACAAGACATAGAGAAGCAAATTAAGGAATGGCACATGAGCAGGTATTGAAAAAAAATGCATGTGTTGTAGGAGCAGGTCATTATAAACAATGTTCATACTTAGAAGATTGAAATTAAATTTCAAGATTAAGATTGAAATTTAATTTAAGAAGATTGAAATTTAATTTAGAATGAAATTTTATAGTTAAAGCATCTTTAAATATCTTTAATAGAATCCATTATGGTTCTGAAAAACAAGACAAAAAAATTAAAACCAAAAACAAAAATCTGGATCATTTTGTACATTTAAAAAATGTATTTGCATTATTACACATCTCAATAGTGCATATGTAGTAGAAAGAAGTTGGAGCTTTCAAATATTGATAATCTGATTGAGTTCCTAATCCTTTATACCAGATCCCAGTGCTTTTCTAAACAAAGTCTGTATGTCTCCAGGAAGAGTTATCATAAAGTTATGTAGAAATAACTATTATTTCCCCCAACTTCTCTTTATGCCCTGCCAGTCAATTCCATTTCTTTTCTACTCCATGTCAGTTTGATGGTTTATAATAGTCAACTATCTATCTAATGTTTCCACAAATTGCTAATCCTTATTAAAGGGCACCTTAGCTAAGTAGACACCTGGTGATGGAGGAAATTTCTGCTCAGTTGGCATTAGCAGATAGGACATCATTCAGAAAAGGGTGAGAAAAGCACATGGCAGCCCATCAGGGAGCAAGTGGATGATGGGCAGGAGACAGATGTTGGGACTGGAGAGGATAGTATACTGTGATTAAAGGTGTTAGGAAAGCTTCAACCAGGCTGCTCTTGAACTAAGAAGGGAGTGCGGGCTCAAGAATAAGTGACCTAGGGACACCTGGGTGGCTCAGTCAGTTAAGCAGCGGCTACCTTCAGCTCAGGTCATGATCCCAGGGTCCTGAATTGAGTCCAGCATCAGACTCCTTGCTCTGCGGGGATCCTGCTTCTCCCTCTGCCTGCTCTGCCTGCAGCTCCCCTGGCTTGTGCGCTCGCTCCCTCTCTCTCTGACAAATAAATAAAATCTTAAACAAACAAAAGAGACTAGGTGACACTTACCTCTCTTCTCTAAACTGTGCTGAATTATATCCTTCATTCAGCAATATTTGTAGAATATGGGCCAGGCAGTGTTCTAGGGGCTGGGGACACAACAGTCAACAGAACAGATAATAATTCCTTCCTTTATGGAATATTCATTATAATGCATATAAAGATAAATTCTCAACACCTCACAGTTCTCTCTAGAAACAATAGAGTGTTTAAAATCACTTCTGTATAAATGCTTTCTCTGAAAAAACTAAGATGGACAGGTAGTTATTGCTATCATATTGGTATTGTCATGCCCAATACTATACCCAAAGTATTTGGCTTTTGCTGCCAAAGAATTTAACTCTAGAGCTGCAAAGATGCAAGCCAAAATGGATATTTAATGAAAAGAATACCTTTTTTTTTCCCACTTAAGTTTATGTCCAGATACAGAGGGGGATAATTATCAGAAACAATACAGAGGGGGTAAGTATCAGAAAAAAGATACACACACATACACATTCTCTTGGCTCTCAACATACATCTTTTTAAAAATGTGTATTTTATTTTTACAAAGTATCTGTGAGTTAGGTAAGGAGATGAGGAGAATTCATAGTCTTCCCTTTTCTTTTTTAATGGATCTTATGGTCTTGGGAAATCATAGTTTTGGGTTGGGGGAGTGGGAGGGTCATGATTTATAAATAGAGGAGACATAAATAAATGGAAAGATGGAAATTAGAGCTCATGGGTGACTTAAACCCTCATCTGACCCCCTCACCTTACAGATAAGGAAACTGAGGCTGAGAGTGATTATCATAACTGATCCACTGACCCACGAAGCTAATTTGTAGCAGGTTTGGGAACAAACCAACCTCCTTTGACCCTCAGTCCATGGTCCTCTCAATTATACCACATTCTCCCTCCTGTTAAAGAGAGAAAACCTATACAAATCATGCTCACGTTTAGTAGGAATGTTTTTCAGAGCCAAGGCAGGAAGCCAAGACCGATACTTTGAGAACTGCTAGCTGTAGAAAATGATTAAGCAGCCGGCCCTCAGGCCATTTGCCCCAAATGCCTATCCATAAAGGGCCCTAAATTAACCACCATAAATATAACCAATGGAGAAAATTGCATTTATGAGGGAAAAGCTTAAATGAAATATCAAAAGATATCTTGATAGGCAGCCTGAGTGTACACTCCAAGAGGAGGGACCCCTGTAGAGCAGGCTTCCATACTTACAGGTGACTAGACGGCCTTCCTGGATCTTGTTCTGCTGGCAGAGCCCATGCCTTTTTTGTGCACCTCAACTTTCACTCCAAATAAAAGATAAGCCAGTATGTAGAGACCGTGTCTTTTTTTTTTTAAGATTTTATTTATTTATTTGACAGACAGAGATCACAAGTAGGCAGAGAGGCAGGCAGAGACAGAGGAGGAAGCAGGCTCCCTGCAGAGCAGAGAACCTGATGTGGGGCTCTATCCCAGGACCCTGGGATCATGACCTGAGTCGAAGGCAGAGACTTTAACCCACTGAGCCACCCAGGTGCCCCGAGACCATGTCTTGAAAGAAGACCAGTGTGTTGGTCTGTCTGGCTAACCACATGGTAGCAGACTATCTTTTCTAATAAGAATCTAACTACCAGGGATAGAAAAGTGGTACTACAGAGAAACTCGCTTGTACTGAATGTCCACACCCTGGGCTGACTGAACAATTGTCTCTTGTTATTCAGAACCCTCTGGCCTCCAACATACATTTTTCTGGTTCTCAGGTGCCTCCCCGCAAGTTTCAGTTTCTGAAGCAAGATCATTTTTTCAGTACAATTAAGAGAAGGTGTCAACTGACAAGGAAGAGAACGGTTATACTTTCTTAAATTCATAATTTAAATGAGTAGATGAATCAGGGACTCGGGAAGGCTATGTGTTGGGCTCAGATTTGCATAGGTGGGAGTCTGAACTGGTTTGCTCCTCTTGTGCGCCTCTACTCAGTGTTCTCTGAGGTCACCATCTCTCTCTCTCTCTCTTTTTTTAAACTGTAAAGAAGCTATGGTCTCTTTGGACAACTTACACACATAGACATGTACACTGTGATGTCTGGATTTAAAATATAGACCCTGAGAGTTCACATTTTGATAAATTATGAAGTGGCTTTCCTGCTTGCCTATTGAGTTTTCATTTTGAAAGTAAAAAATAGAAATAAGAGAAGATGATAACTATCAATATATTTTATGGGTAGAGTATCATGTACAACTTTGTGTTTATGAGAATCAAACAAAAACTTAACAATAGTATGTCTCTAGGAAAAATTCCAAACTTTTATCAGGTTCTCATCTGACCTCCTCTTTTCCATTGCCCATTGCCTACCTGGCTTCTGTGCCTTTCTTCCAGAGAGGAATTTTGCTGTGGTTAGAGAAGGATAACTATTATCACCTCACTTCAACCTTTGGCCCTACTTAGCCCAAGCCAATCCTATGCCCCTTACCTTGACAGTCAGTTCAGGGATGGATATGTAACCTAAAATAATTAATAATTCAGTATGAGTAAGAAAAAGAGAAGTCCTTTGTCCCCGTGACATGAACGTGAAAGAAAGCCTCTTAGTTTGGTAGAAGAAATTCTGATGCAACCACCGGGAGAGCCAGCCCTGAGCTAAAGCCAGCACCTTGGATATCAGAACAGAGAGAATGAAAAAAAAAAAGAAGAAGAAGAAGAAGAAGAAGGAAAGAAAAGACAAACAAATGACTTTTGACTTGTTTGTTGGATACATCATCAATTAGCTGCTAGATCAACTTTTTCTTGAAACCTGGAAAACTGCACTTCTCCATACATCAATAAATTATTTTGTTTTATTTTTTTTTTGACATTTTTTTAAATTTTATTTTTTATAAACATATAATATATTTTTATCCCCACAGGTACAGGTCTGTGAATCGCCAGGTTTACACACTTCACAGCACTCACCATAGCACATACCCTCCCCAATGTCCATAATCCCACCCCCCTCCCAACCCCCCTCCCCCCATTAAACCTCAGTTTGTTTTGTGAGATTAAGAGTCACTTATGGTTTGTCTCCCTCCCAATCCCATCTTGTTTCATTTACTCTTCTCCTACCCCCTTAACCCCCC
>NW_019154092.1:32019772-32305432 GCF_002288905.1 Enhydra lutris kenyoni | reverse complement strand
TAGATAAGCTATCTAGCTGATCTCCCGCTACCTGAAGTCGTCTCAGCCTGCTACTTCTCCGCCATCTTGACTCCTCCCTGTTTTCTTTTGTTTTTAAATAAGTGCAAGATTTTAATGTTCTCTTCCCTTGTAAGAAAAGAACCTTAAGGTTGTTGCCCATTCAAGGTCTATTTAGTAAATATGTGCTGCTTTACCAGTTGCAATACTTTTTACATCCAGACCACACATGGTTTTTTACATGTAGAAAAATAGCAAAACACATGCTATTCTACATGATAGACATGTCACATTTATATTAGAATGTTCACTGAAAGATAATGACTACACCTAATATTTTTCTGGAACCTGCCTCCTAAATCTGTATTCTTCCTTTTCCCCTTTCTTTATCTATTTAATTTAATTTTTAAAATTTATTCCTCAGGGACGCCTGGGTGGCTCAGTTGGTTAAGCAGCTGCCTTCAGCTCAGGTCATGATCCCAGCGTCCTGGGATCGAGTCCCGCATCGGGCTCCTTGCTCATCAGGGAGCCTGCTTCTCCCTCTGCCTCTGCCTGCCATTCTGTCTGCCTGTGCTTGCTCTCTCTCCCTCTCTCTCTCTGACAAATAAATAAATTAAAAAAAAATCTTTAAAAAAAAATAAATAAATTAAAAAAAAATTATTCCTCAAATGTTAGTGACATACATTGTCCCATAACAAAATGTCCTTCTTTCCTTCAGACTACATTGTTAGCCCGGACTATAATAACCTCAGTCTCATCTGCATCAAATTGCTAAGCTCTTGCCTCATTTTATTTTCCTTCTGTGGTTACATTCTTAGTGGCCCTGGCTCCCATGACACGATGATGAGTTTGGGATCATTCACGGTGTTTAAACCTTTAAGGAACATTTTCCACTTGAAGAGTCCTCTTAAAGTGAATATATACATCATTGAGCATGATTATCCAGGCTTAGAAGAACAATACACAGAACAATATGGCCTCTGTGGAATTTGCTGGCAATCTTGCCCAAGAATCTCTATTCACATTTTCAATTCAGTTTTAGATGTGTTGTTGATTGAATACCTTGTCCTTCTCTTCTGTATCTTAGAATCAAAACCTCAAGATTGGAAGGGACTTTAAAGATCCTTCTTTAAAGGATCACAGGATCTCAGGGCTGCTCAGTCTGATTTGGGAACACACTTTGGAAACCATCAGTCTAAACCAATAGATAATAAGGGATTAAGTACACATACTCAGACCTCACTCTTAAAGAACATGTCAAGTTTTACAAGATTCCCAAATGATTCTAATATGCATTCTGATTTGAAAATCACAGGAGAATCAGTTTATAAATCATTTAGAGATTTTAATTCATTTTATTATTTCTATATCTGACAACCCTCAGTAATAGGTAGTTTGCTACCTTTTAAGGCGATCCATTGAAGCTATGGACAGTTTTTTTAGAAACATGTGTCTTGAATTGAACCTGTAATCTATATATTGGTATCCACCAAACATCAATTTTAATTCTACTCCTCAGGAACCATATGGAAGTCTTTTCTATCTTCCACATATATAGAAGTCAATTCTATCTTCCAAATATATAAAGAGAACTATTATTGACCCCTGCCACATTGTTAAGTCTTTTCTTCTCCAGAAGAAATAGCTCTATTTCCTTCACCATTTACATCATGGTTTCAAGTGCCCTTACCATCACACTCATCTTCATCCTCTAAACTTCCAACCTGTTTCCTGTACAAGCCACTGTTCTTGGATAGTGGAGAAAAAAAAAATAAAGGGGATTAACAATTACATATGAATTTAAGTCTTTGGGGCTGAAATGATATGTGACATTCTAATCCCTATAACCTGTGAATGTTACCTTATTTGGAAAAGAGGTCTTTGAAGAGATAATGAAATTTAAAGATCATGAGATAAGGATACCATCCTGGATTAGGCCTGGGTGGGCCCTAAATCCAATGATAAGTGTTCTTACAATATACACACAAAAAAAGACAAGGCATATGAAGGTGAAGGCAGAGATTGAAGTGACACAGCAACAAACCAAGGATAACTGTGGAGCCACCAGAGCTGGAAAATGCGAAGAACAGATTCTTCACTTGGGTTCTGGGAAAGCACAACTTTACCAATGTACTGATTTCCAAGTTCTAGGCTCCAGAACTAAAAGAGGATAAATATCTGTCATTTTAAACCACTTTGTTATGGCAGACCTAGGAAACTAATATGGGTCTTAATATCTCAAACTGAGGTTTAAATACTTAGGTTTAAAGACATCATTGATCACTTTTGATTTTCTATAAGAAGTTTTAATGATCAGGTAATGTATCAGTTTAAACCAAGGGGCAAAAAATTTTCTTTATATCCAAAATATAAAGCTATCTTTACCAGGTAATGATGTCAAATTTATTAATCTTTCTTTCTATTTGAACCTAGACCATTAATAGAGCCCTAAAAGGGTGAACTATCAGAAGGATTATCAGCACAGATTAAAAAAAAGGATTCCTAAGAACACTCTAAGTGCAAATACAAAATTTATAAGCTTTACTTTTTTGCTTGAGAGGATTAACAGCCATTCAGTTTAGGTGGAGGCTATAGATAGGATATATCTTGATTTCTGGCAGAAATTTGGCAAAGTCACAATACTGTTAGGGGAAAAATGCAGGAAGGTGAACTGGATGATAGTAGAATTCATTATGTATTTACAAAAGATGAAAATGTTAATGGTTCAGGGACAAGAAAGGAAACTTCAGGGATGCCAATGTCCAATACTTTGAACTTGCCCTCTTCCTTTATATTTTGGTGATTCAGGTAGATTGAAATCCTTCTGATTATGAAATTTATGGAGAACGCAACAGTTACCACATAACCTGGAAAACAAGTTAGGATCAAAAGGTTAAAAAATATATCTCCATTCTTTTTTCAGAATCCAACATCACCAGAGATGCTTTCTGGTCTTCATGGCATGTGTGGAGTGAAGTTCATTTTAGTTACAGCTAGATGTCTGGACTTTTATCCCAGTTGTACACAGAGCAGTTCTTTTATTTATTATGTAGTGGTGCTGCATGGTATTTCTTCCAACAAAAGGGCTCATTCTGCTAAACAAATATTTATGAATTATTTATGAAATATTTATGAAAAATTAAAAGATAGAAAAACTGTCCCAAAGCAAACTTAAGAAATTTAATAAAACTATGAAGACTTAGATTCAGCCATATCTTTAATGAACACTGTTGGAGGAGGTCATCAGGTGATGGGACCTCCAGTTGACTCACAAGCTGGCTGTGAGCATTTGGAGGCTCCTAACTGCCTCCCCTGTCCTAGAAAGTACATTTCACCCACCATTCCCACATGGAAGCCATTTTCAAGGATGCAGCCTTGAGAGAAAGCACAATGTTGCTGGAACCATCTGGATGAAACACTAAATCCAGTTAAGGCCTCTATACACACTTTTAAGATTCTGGCAAGTAATGCAGAGATCCACCCACCTTGTGGCTACCTCATTTTACCCTTATATGTAAGTTCTTTTTCCTATTTAATTTTCCATGTATCAGTCTGTTCTGCTGCTTTCATTGGCCTCTCCTTGCCCTCTGTGTTCAGGGGACAATTTGGGAACCAACAGACACTTACAAAACATTGCTATGTGTCAGGTATTGTTCTAAGCATTTTACAAATTGTAACTTAATACATTTTCAATGCAATGAAAGGTAGGTACTATAATTACCCTCATTTTACTAAGGGACTGACACAGAGAGGTCAAGTAATTTGTCTATGGTCACACCATTGATAAAATCACTTGAGTAGTGGTTTCCTTATGGTTAATCAGTATCCTTCATTAGCTCTTAAATATATTATAGGAACACAAGAAAGAGAGTAGTTGACTTTTGGGAGCAGATCTGTGGTGATGATGGTGCCACTTCTATTCTAGAACATATTGTCAAGTTTGAAAAACTATGCATTCACACACTGAAGCTCTTTCAAGTGAGAACGTCCAGAGCAGTGACTGGTAAGTAAGTTATGCTGTATCTGGGGTTCTTGAGTGTAATAGGAATGTTGAGCCTGAATCAGGGGAAAAAAAAATGCAAAGGCAAAAATAAACATGTGCAAATATTTGATAGACTAAAGGTGGAATAGTAATTAGACACATCCTGTGCTATGAGAAAGCAAAAATTAATCTGATGGACAAAATTTTAAAGAGAATGTATTCAGTAGAGCTATCCTACAACTACTACAAGTGAATTCGGAGCCACACATTTTGTGTAAGTGAAAATTGGTGACCTACTGATGGAGTTTTAGTGGGAAAGTTTCCAGTATTGTGTAGGAAGCTGGATTAGATAATCTGTAGGTTTCCTTTCAGATATTAGATTCTATATTTCTATGTTTATTCTTATGTAGGCATGCTGAGAAATTGACAGAGCAATCAATGAGAGTTTTTGCTTGAATAAATATTTCAAAGTTAAGCTCATCTTTCTCAAGTATTCTATTGTATCTCCTTTCTCCACCACTTTCTAAATGTATATATTTCAGAACTGAAAGAAATCCACAAAAGCAATTTCTTTCTAATTGCATAATTGCTGCATTTTGGTATAGTACTAGTGAAAAAAAATAGCTTGACATCCTGAGATTTCAATAAAAAATTACTTAATAAAGAATCCAGACTCAAATAACTGTTTACTTATAAACTGGAATTTACTGAAAACCTCAAACACTGTTTCCCCCTTACTACTGCCACATAATTAAATAATTTCACAATTAATTACTTTCAGGAGAGATAATTTGTTTTCATTAAAATATGTAAATATGCATCCCTTGCTGTGCTTTTTTTTTTCTTAATTTTTTTTTCACCCACTGTTGTGATGGTGCTCTATGATAAAGGGTTTCACCATAAGTTTCAGATCGCAGCCTAGAGATTTGTCCGTCAGCCCTCTAGAGCACTTTTCCCCACAACATGGTGTCCTCTGCCCCAGCTAGCCACAGTACAAATTAAGAACAATCACAAAATTTAATGTTTTGCTCTCTATTCCTGCATTTGTGTACCGTAGTCTTCGCTTTTTGAAGCTCCAGTTTATCTTATGACATCATTGATAAATTAATATGTTGGATTCAAGAAAATCTAAAGAACCAATCCAGCAGGGGTAAGGGGAGGAACCACACAAAAGCAAAAAAACAAATAACAACCCCACTACCACCACCACCACACACAAAACCTTGCATTTTAGATTTAGATTGGGATCAAAAAAGCGTCTAATTTATGAAATTTTAGAATATAAGTGAAGTTCAGTGGGGTGGAATCCAGAACCAATGACCAAGAAAGAATTCTTGAGATGTCTTTAGTGCAAAATGGTGATTTGTTAAAGCACAGGGACAGGAACACTTGGCAGAAAGAGATGCTGCCCCCAGGGTTGTGAGGGGTGGCTGATTATATACTCTGGGGTTAGGGGAGGTAAGGAAAAGAGAGGGTTTGAAAGAACTTTCGTTGTATTAAATAAAACATACAGGATGCCAGAGGCTTTGTTATTTGTCAAGTTAAGGTTGTTTTTTCTTTTAGTAAGGTATTAACACTAAGATAGTTGAGAGCTTCATGGAGGAACATCATACTCCTACTATCACATGTCCTTATCAATGAGCTTTACGTTTAGAAGAAATTTAACTTTACTTACATTTCTCTGTGCCTCAGCCTCCCTCAATTTTATGGAGGGGAGAGTGATGTTAGGGCTTCAGAAACTGAGCTATAGGTCTCTGGAAGTTAGGCTGTTGATAAGAAAGCCTCTTCCTTGTGCATCACTAGGACATTTGTAAAGTGAGGGAGACTCAGGTTTTGCAGGATTGTGATCTCTACAAGTTAACTATTTGTTTTTCCTTTAGGGTAGCCAGGAGTGCCTGAGGAACGTCATACATACTGAGGGGGTGCAGGGGGGGGGGGCATGCCAGCTTCTGCTTTGTCCTTGGCTTGCCTTCTGTTCCCTCATCATAATGATGTCAAACCAGTAGATATCTGTGCCCACTGTGTTCAGGGCACTGTGGGTATAATTGTGAGGTATGAAACAGGCAACCAGAAAAAGTCACTTTAAAAGGATTTGTCTTTCTTATCAAAACCAAATATAGAATCTTCTGGTTTTGCCTACAGAATATGTTTATGTAGGGAAAGGCAACAGGATGAAGCAGTTTTCACTATATGTCTGAGTATCACCTTAAAGTAGTGCTACAATCATTACATCAAATTATGGAAGGCAGAGCATAAAGCAAAATTTCTCTTGGCTCACCCTTGCCTAATGGGACAAATTATAGTATTCAAAAAGACTACTAATGAATGCTGTAAAGGCAATAAACATGAGGAGTACAAGTGGCCTAAACCCAGAGATTCAAAGTTAAGAAACCAGATCTTACTATCGAGTGATTACTCCCGGTGGCTGCAGATCCTGTCTGTCACACATACTGCCTGAGAAGCCTCTGCCTCTAAACAGTCAAAATGACTTCGCTGGCCGTCTTTCTCGGGCTTTTTAGCTCATCTAGATATCAATTGATTAAAGAAGAGACAGAGGTGGGGCCCCAGTGTGTTGGGCAAACTGGGTCTTGGTTTCAGGGTCTTGGTTGGTCTCAGTGAGTTCAGACCTGGTGTTGGGCTCCATGTTGGGTGTGGAGCCTAAGTAAAAAAAAAAGGGGGGGGTGGGCACCTGGGTGGCCCAGTCATTAAGCCTCTGCCTTTGGTTCAGGTCATGATCCCAGGATACTGGGATTGAGCCCCGCATTGGCCTCCCTGCTCAGCGGGGAGCCTGCTTCTCCCTCTCCCTCTGCTGCTCCCCTGCTTGTGTCTCTCTCTCTAAAATAAATAAAATCTTTAAAAAAGGGGGGGCGAGAGGTATATGGTACCATTTCTAAATACATGTTCAGGTGTATATTAGTAGCTACAGGATCACCACTTTTCTTTTTCTTGGACACCATATCTCCTCCTTGTTTGTTTGTTTTTTAAGATTTTATTTATTTATTTGACAGAGACACAGCGAGAGAAGGAACACAAACAGGGGGAGTGGGAGAGGGAGAAGCAGGCCTCCCACCAAGCAGAGAGCCCCATGTGGGGCTGGATCCCAGGAACTCAGGATCATGACCCAAGCCGAAGGCAGATGCCCAACGACTAAGCCACCCAGGTGCCCCTCCTCCTTGTTTTTATTTTAAGGAAAGGAATGGCTTTTTGGTGGGCTTGCTACTTACTCCTTAAACACATACATACATGCAAACTTATGAGAGAAATGTTTCTCTAGGAAACAAAATAATCTTTGTTTTGGTGAGGCTTTCTTCTTGGATGATTGATTACACACCATTGGAAAAAGTGCCTTAGCTGTTGGCTATTCCACACTTGGAATCATGGCTTTCTGACCTTTAGGGGTTTTTTTGTGCCCCAAAAAATAATTCTCTAAAATTGAAAAGGAAGGGTAAACTGAAACACAAGACAAAAATTTGTGTTTCAGTTTACCCTTCCCTTTTGTATTTGATCAAAAAGATGATAAGAATCTTCAAAAGGAATTAACTATCATTCGTATAGAGGAGTTTATTATTATCAGGTGTTGAAACAACTACACATTACCAGAAACTGATTTGTCTTAGAGATTTTATTTTTAAGAAGAACTGACCATATTAGGGGGGAACATGATATTAGAGATGATGCTATATTTCTAGGTGAAAAACAAGTAAATGAAGACCTTTAGCTTCTCTTGCCTTTTTTTTCCTTTCTTTTTCTTTTTTCTTTTTTTTTTTTTTCTTTTTTTTGGGTTTACATGGAACTATTTTTAAGGAGCCTAATCATTTGGTGTTTTCTAATTTGTTTTCCAAGGCCCCTTTCCAGGGTTAAGCCCTCTATCCCCAGGCCTTTAAAATGAAATGCTAACAGACCATTAACTGCAGTGGAACTCAGAGGCCTCTCCATTAGAGCCTCTGCTTCGTTAATTAAAGACACGCCATCAAGGCTGCAAGGGTCTGAATCATGACCTACCTTTTGAGATCAGTTTGCAAATGTCTCTTGGCTACTTTATGTGCAACTTAACTTTCAAATAAAAGCCAAGAAATAATGAAAACCTTTCTCTTTCCACAACATCTACAATAATATATAGTGTATCTGAAAATGGAACAAGGAGGAACCTCATTTATCTCCTATCATTAAGGAAGATAATGCTATGAGATAAATGGTTCTGGAAAAAAGAAGCAGCCTTTCTCTGTTAATTATTTGAATGAGAATATCTTATACGATAGCATACTATATATTTCTGATATTTTTAGTCATTCCCTTTTGTTGTGAAATAAAACATTTGTAGAATGCACAAAATACAAATGTATAGTTGAATAAAATATCATAAACATAGTCTTTTCTAACAAGCCTCTTTCCCTGCCATTCAGGACATAGAGCCATGCCAGCAAACCTTCTGAAAGGAATTTCTATTCTGACTTGTATAGTAATCACTTCCTTACTGTTATTGTTTTATTTTGACCACTCAGTTATGCATTAAAAAAAAAAAAACACCCTATTATTATTTATCAGTTTCTTTAGTATTTAATAAAAGTATTCAGAGTTGGGGCTCCTGGGTGGCTCAGTTGGTTAAGCGACTGCCTTTGGCTCAGGTTGTGATCCCAGGGTCCTGGGATTGAGCCCTGCATTGGACTCTCTGATCAGCGGGGAGTCTGCTTCTCCCTCTCCCTTAGCCCCTTCTCCTCCAATCATGCTCTGTCTCTCACTTTTTCTTTTTTAAATAAAAACATAAAATCTTCTTAAAAAAAGTATTCAGAGATTAAGGATTTATTTGTGCCTAATTTCTTTTAGTCTGCATCATGATTTTTGAATTTTTCTTATTGTTGTATATAATTGTACTCAATTATTTTCATTGCTATATAGTTCTCCACCATATGAATATATCAACAATTAATTTGTACATAATACCACTGGAGAACATATTTCCAAGTTCTGTCTATTAAAAAACTGTTCTTAATAAACATTTTCGTTTATGTACCTGATATGCATGTATATATGTTATTCTAGTATGTATTTCTTGGGGGAAATTGCTGATTTGCTGGTTAGATATGAAAAATGTTTTTCCAAAGAGATTATAGCAGTTTCCACTCTTACTATCAGTGTATGAGCCTCCCATTGTAACATATTCCAGTCAACTTTGGTATTTTCACATTTCTTCGTTTTATCTAAACTGGATAGTGAACAGTGGTATCTCATCATTATTTAAATTGCATTTCCATTGTTATTATTTAATTGTAACAGCATTTCATATATTTATTGATCATTCAGATCTTTTCTTTTGTTGAACACTTGTTGAAATCTTTTGCCCATTTTCTACTGTTTTGCTCATCTCTGTCTTATTGATTTGTACATTCTTTCTGGATTTTGGGTGAGTCTTTTGCAAGTTGTATGTATAAACAGATATTCCTTGACTTTATGTGGCTTAACATTTACTCTCTTAAAGGTGTCTTTTGGTAGGCTAAAGTTCCTAACTTTCATGTAGTCAAATTTCTTGATTTTTTAAATATGTTTAGTGATTTGGGTATCTTTTTAAAGCTATTTGTCCATCCTGAAGTCATGAGGATCTCTTACATTATTTTCTAAAAGACTTATGTTGTTCTCTAAAAGCTTCATTGTTTTAGTTTAATGGTTAGGTCTATAATCTATAAGAAGGTGTTTTTTTTATTGATGTGAAATACAAATGGAGTTTCTGAATTTTATTTTTTCATATATAAATATTTAATTTCCCTAGCAATATTTATTGAAAGTGCTGTTCTTCTACCATTTCACTTTGTCAAAAATCAAAAGTTCATATATGCATGCTTTTTTACCAGTCATGATGTATGATTTGTCTGTACAATGATAACACACTATCTTAACTTCTATACATCAAGTATTTTCACATTATTCTCTTACCGTGTTTTGGCCCTTTACAGTTTTCATGCAAATTTCAAAATTAGTCTTTCATGTGTCAAAAATAAAGTTACATCAAAACTTTGGAGATTGCACTGAATTTGAATAAAATTAACACAGGGATAGCATTAGTCTTCCAATCTGTGATCATATAATATTTCTCCATTTATCTAGGTTTTGCTAATGTATCTCATTTTTAGGTATTCTTATTAACGGCCTCATAAGTGTTTCATTAGACTTATTCCTAGGTAACTGAGTTTTTGATCTATAAAAATAATATATGTATGTATAGCTAGGTAGACAGTTATTTAATTTTTCTAAATATTTTCATTGATATTTAAAAATAAAGTTGACTTTTGTATTTTGAGTTTATATCCATCAATCATGCCACATTATTGTATTGATTCCAATAGTTTATCCATAGATTCTTTTGGATTTTCTACCTATGACATTGTATCATCTGTGAATATCATTTGTGAATAATGACAATCTTCTCTTCCCCCAAAAATCCAATTTTTTAAAAAATATTTTATTTATTTATTTGACACAGAGACACAGCAAGAGAGGGAAAACAAGCAGGGGAAGCGGGAGAGGGAGAAACAGACTCCCCACAGAGCAGGGAGCTGGGTGCGGGGCTTGATGCCAGGACCCTGGGACCATGACCTGAGCCAAAGGCAGATGCTGAACAACTGAGCCAACTAGGCACCCCCAGAAATCCTATTTTATAACATTTCTCTGTTTGTCTATCTATATCTGTTTATCTGTCTATCTATCACCCATCTATTTATCATCTACCCATTAATGTATTGCCATATGTATTGGTTAGGGTCTCCCTAGACACAAAAGTGATAGTGGACATATTTTTCTTAACCTCAAGCTCAAGGGGAAAGCTTTCCACATTTTACCAAGAGTTAGAGTTGACTCTTTTTTTTTTAGGTAGCTTTTATCAGACTATGTTAATTCTCATTCTTCCCTTCTATTCCTGGTTTCTTGTGTATTTAAAGCATGACTGCATGACTAAATGTTAAGTTGTATTTAAAACATTTTCTTCTTTTATTAAGTTATGTTTTATTTTTCTCCCATAACCTGTTAATATAAATGATTGCTTATCTAATGTTAAACCACACTTAGCTCCCTTGTTAAACCCACATTGGTGATGATATGTATCAAGTTTTGTCCTGCTGCATTCAGCTTGCTAAGTGCTCCTGCAATTTTTGCATATAAATTTCCATTCATAAAATTTTCCTATAATTTCCTTCTTTTATAGTCTCCCTGTCTAATTTTGGTATCAAGGTCATGTAAGACTTACATAATAGGTTAAGAAGTACTCCATCTTTTTCTATATTCTGAAGAACATGTGTATGATTGGAACCCTTTCTTAAATCTTTTTTAGAAACTACTTGTAAAACCATCTAGACAGTTTTCTTTGGATTAATGTTTTTAATTACTGAGTCAGTTGTTTTAATGGTCATAGGACTATTCATAGAACTACTCTTTGTTCCACTATAGTTTATTTTTCTAGAAATTTGTCCATTTTAACTGGATTTCTAAAAATGTTGGTTTTTTTCCCCATAATATCTCCTTTGTTTAATAGTCAGCAGCATCTGTGGTGATTTTCTCAGTACTGATATCTATTTTTATGTCTTCTTTTTTCCCCTTGGTATTTGTCAATTATGTCTTTGCACACATCCAACTTGTATTTTGCTAATTCAGTCTTTTTTATTATGATGTCTCTCTATTTCATATAACTGCTATTAATTTTATCATTTAGCTTGCTTGAGTTTATTTTGGTTATGTTGCTATTCTTCTTCTAATTTATTGAGATGGACACTTAGCTCATTAACTTAACACTTCTTTCTTATGAATGGATTTGAGGCTTTTCTCATCATAGCCAGAACCCAAAAACAATTAAAATACCCATAAACAGGAGATGCAAAAAGCATATCCTGGCATTTTCACACAATGGAGTATTACTCAACATTGAAAAGAGTGAGCTGCTGATACCTACAACAATGTGCATGAACATCAAACAAATTATGCTGGAAAAACGAAGCCAGACAAGAACCAGAATAGATACATGTGATTTTTTCATATGAAGTTCATGAACAGGCTAAACTAATCTGAGGTGATAGGAATCAAGGCAAAGTTTACCCATCAGCTATTCCCCTAGCTTGATTGTGGTGCTGATTGTATGGATTTATACAAATACCACAACTCATTGATATTTACATTTGTATTCCATGTCTGGCAGTGTAAGAAAAATTTTACCACCATAAAAATTGTTTTTAAATAAAGAACATAGGGACGCCTGGATGGCTCAGTTGGTTGAGCAGCGGCTGCCTTCGGCTCAGGTCATGATCCCAGCGTCCTGGGATTGAGTCCCACATCGGGCTCTTTGCTCAGAAGGGAGCCTGCTTCTCTCTCTGCCTCTGCCTGCCACTCTGTCTGCCTGTGCTCGCTCGCTTTCTCTCTGACAAATAAATAAATAAATAATCTTTAAAAAAAGTGTTAAAAATAAAGAAAGAAAGAAAGAACATAAATTATGTATTATGTTGTAGTACTGTGATGACCACAAGACTTACTCAAATGTATAATGCTGCCTGCTCTCACTTATAACTCTTTATCAATATTGAGGCACTGTCCTATATCTTAATTTGTTGGTTTTGATTTGTGATGCAGTAGGAAATAGGAACTTAGGTATGGTAATTTAGGTGAAAGATTTTCATGGTATGAATGGCCTTTTGTGTGTAAAATCAGTGGATTTTAGTAAATGAATGATTTTTGGTAGGTATTTAATGAATTATAGTTCATGGTGGTTTGAAAACATTCATCAGACTGAAAGATTTGGTTTTCTAATCTGTTAGATACTTTCAACACCTTTTCTTGTCTCTTCCAGGTCAAGAGAGTCTGTGCCTCAGTTCCCAACTCCTTTGAATTCAATAGGGGAACGTCCTCAATTCCCCATCAGATATGACTGGATATTAATTTTCATCTTCATCAAGACATTTGCCTGCTTCAAGGTACTTTAGCAGTTCTGTTTGTCTCCTAGGGGGGCCTTGGCTCTAAGAGACATTTGTGTTGGAGTCTCTGAGGTTATAGAGAAGGCCAGGACCAACTTTGATCTGTTTTGTGTTTCTGTACTTGTGAGTGCCAAGGTGTCATCACTGTGATTCTGTTTTCAAAATGTAGGTCCGTACTCTGGGTTTTTTTGGCTTGTTGGTTTGTTTTGACAGGTTCCTTTATGTAAAGGGCTCTAGGTTTGAACTTACCTTATCAACTACTCTCCGCAACTCTGAAGTCCCAATTCTAGCCTTCAGGAATGGAATCCAAAAACTGAACTGTGTAATAAGTCAGCAGTTTCTTAGCGATACTCTACCCCAAGTGCTGAGGTGACCTTGCCGTTTTACCTCTCTGAGACAGGATTTCCAAATGAGGAAACTGAATAAAATAATTGTTATGGGGACTTCTTTCACAGCTATGTACCTTCTCTACTCCAAAGGTGTTGCCGGTAGAATGGGCCCTTGGAAGCTCTCCTGTCCAGACCCAGCCTAAGGTTAAAACTGGCTAAGAACATGAGAAATTAGATTCATTTGCTGTGAAGGGATTTCTACATGTCAGCATTTTCTATTACTTTGTCATTGACTTCTAATGCATTCCCAGAATGATTTTTTTTTCTTGAGCAAAGAAGAAAAATGAAAATAGGAAAGGAAAAAAAAAAAAAAACCTCGATATTCATTATTATGCAGCTTTGCTTTGCAAAACACAATTTATAGCCAACAGTCTCCTTTTTTGTATTACGTGCCACTTCAGATGTCCAATGCTAAACAGAAAGTGCTATAAAAATGTCTGTCCTCATTCAGAAAGATTCAGATGCTTGACAATAAAGTGAGAAACAGTTACACATGTAACCTTGGTGCCACTTTCATGGAATATGTATTTGTGAATGATTCTATTCTTAGACCAGTTTTGCAGTTGTATTATTTCCAGTTATGGATGCTGGGACTCTGGTATCACATCTTCCTGTAGGGGCTTACATTTCATTGTCAGTGTTACTTCCCATCTCTCCTTGCATCTACCCACATCCTACTTTCACTTGGCTTCAAGTCTCCTGATTCTCTTTTATATTGTAATATATCATGTGTAACAGTATTGTTAAGTGGTTTAAATAGATACAAGTTGTAATCTATTTTTTAAAATCTGATTGATCAGCTAGCTTTTGACTTGTCCTGATTTGACAAACAGAAAAAGAGAGAGACAGCTATTTAAAAAAAGATATTTGGAGGATGGAAGGGGAAATTTGAATATGAACTATTAGACTATAATAATGAGGATATTATCATTAATTTTATTAAGTGATTATGACATTATGATTTCTAGGAGAATGTCTTTGGTTTTTGTAGAGGCATGCTGAAATACTTGTTAGTAGAGTATTAGGATTTCTAAAATTTGATAAACATAATGACTTCTACATTGTATTTAACATTATTTATAAGAGAGAAAAAACACAGATATGGCCAAGTATTAATAACTATATAATTCGAGGGTAGATGGTCTGCCTATTGTACTATTCTTTCTACTTTTCTATATTATTTGAAAATATTCTACCAAAAATGTCAGGGTTAGGGGAAGCCACATAACTGAATCACTTATTCACTTATAAATCTTGAGAATTTTGACTGGCACCAGCTAAATGAGAGTGGTCCTTCAGGTAGTCCAAAAGGGATTGTTTTCCAGAAGAAAAAAAAAAAAACAAAAAACAACTAACTCTGAGATCTATAAACTAAAGTGAAAGAATAATGATCCCAGTGTAACTTGACCTCAGAAGTCACTAGTGGCCTGAATTGGACCCACAAGTGTGGCTTCTTTGGTTTGCTTCGTATCCAAAATATCTTTGCATCCAAATCCAAATCCCTGTGTATTACATATACATTGTGATCACTAGTTCCTTCTGATGACTTGTCCCATGTATCATTATGAAATATCCCTTCTTATTTCTACTAAGAGTCTGTTTTGTAGTTTACTTTGATGTTAATTTAACTGTACCAACTTTATTATGATCATTATTTTCATGGTATGTATTTTTTCATTTTTTTCTCTTTTAACATACATTTGGGTCTTTACATTTAAAATAAGTTCCTTATAGATAGCATGTAACTGGGTCTTACATTTTTATCAGTATATCTGTCTCTGCCTTTTCATTAGAGTGTTTAGTATACTTACATTTAATGTGCTTATTAATATATTTGAATTTATGTCAATATGTCCCTTCTGGGTGTGTGTGTGTGTGTGTGTTGTCATTGTTTTACTCATTTACTGATTTCTTTTTGGCTAATTAATTCTTGGTTAATTCTTTACGGTTAAGTGATTTTTCTATTAGTATTTAGTTTTTTTCTTCTGCTGAATTTTTAGCGGTTTTTAATTCTAGATCATAGGTTGGCAAACTTTGTCTTCAAAGGGCCAGGTAGTAAATATTTTAGTTTTCTGGAGGCTGCATATGGTCTCTGTTGTACATTCCTTTTATTTGTTTGCTGGCTTATTTTCTGACCATTTAAAAAATTTTTAAATATCATTCTTTGCTCATGGACCATACTAAAATGGATAGCAAGCCATATTTGGACTGTGGGTAGTAGTTTGTCGGCCCAAATTCTAGTGGTCAAAATATGCATCATTAATTTATAAAGGCTATTTATAGTCGATATCCTACTGATTCATACTTAACACTTTCCACTTGCCACATGCCATTTGCAACATCTCATGTCATGAATGTAATAATCTTACTACAGTAAGTTTCCATTTACCTGCCCCCCCTTAACAAGTACCCCTTAATGCTCTTGATGTCATATTATTTACTTCTACATAAGTTATAAACACCACCTTTACAGTGTCATTATTTTTGCTCTACATATTTTTAGGAAATTGTGAGAAATAAAATAAAAGCATTTGTATTTATTTTCATACCTTGTATTTTTGGTGCTCTTCTCTCTTTCCTATAGATAGGTGAGAACTTCCATTTGGTATCATTTTTATTCAGCCTAAAGAACATTTATTACCTTTTCTGTAGTACATGTCTGCTAACAACAAATACCTTTTTTTAGAGTTTATTTATTTACTTGAGAGAGAGAGAGAGTGAGAGAGAGAACATGAGAGGGGAGAGGGTCAGAGGGAGAAGCAGACTCCCTGCTGAGAAGGGAGCCCAATGCAGGACTCAATCCCTGGACTCCATCCCTGGACTCCAGGACCATGACCTGAGCTGAAGGCAGTCGCTTAACCAACTGAGCCACCCAGCTGCCCTCACTCTTGCTTTTTAAGACTATTTTTCCTGGGTAAGCAATTCTAAGAAAACAGTTACCTTTTCTTTTTTTGCCTCTTTAAAAATAAAATTTTATCTAATTCTGGCTTTCTATTTCAGATAAAAAGTGAACCATAATTCATATTATATGCCCCTATGAGTAATGAGTCTTTTCTTTCATATACTGCTGTCAAGACTTCTTCTTTATTACTGGTCACCAGTAGTTTGATCATGATGGGCCTAGGTGTGATTTTCTCTACATTTATCCAGCTTGGGTTTCTCTTCATGTCTTGGATGTAGAAGTCATTATATTTATCAAATTCAGAAAAAAAAAATTCAGCTATAATTTTGTTATATGTATTTTTTTTAGTTCCAGTCTCCTTTTTTTCCTTTTGGAGCTTCAATTACACATGTTAGTTTGTTTAGTATTATACAACCTGTTTGGGAAACTCAGGTGACTTTAATTTTTTTCTTTCATCTTTAGAATGAATAATTTCTATTGATCTGTCTTCAAATTTGCTTTCCTATTCTTATATCTCTAACCTATTATACCATAAACTGAATTCTTCATTTTAGGTATTGTCTTTTATCATACAGTTCTTTTTTTTATTTATACTTTTCACTTCTCTCCAAGATTTCCTGTGTGTCCATTCATTTGCCTTTAAGTCCTAGATAATCATTCTAATAACTCTTTACAGTCATGGTCTACAAAATACAGTATTTGAGACAGCTGACTGGTTGGGATTGCTATTCATTGACAGCCTTTTTTTTTTTTCCCTCAACTCTGGTTCACATATTTCTGTTTCCTTGCATATTTCATAATTTTTCATTTTATACTGGATATCATGGCTTATACAATTTGGAGACTCTGGATTTTGTTTTCTTTATCTAAAGAGTGTTTATTCTTTTCTATCAGGTGATTTAGTTTCTAGCTCATTATTTTCAAGCAGTCCTTTGTGTGGTTCATATTAATGCTTGGTTTTAAGCTATATTAGGACTGTTCTAGAATAGGCTCCACTTTGGTGTATGGAATTTACTACTAAGGTGTGAATTTTCAATTTGCAGGTAAATGCCTAGGATATTAAAATATTTCTCTGGAAAAGCCAAAATTCAAAGTCTTACAGCATTTCTTGGCTTCTGATATCTTTGCCTATTGTCAAACACAGAGCTTCTTTCTGGTATTTCTCATGTAGTTTTTTGTTTGTTTGTTTGCTTGTTATTTAAATTCAATTAGCCAACATATAGTATATCATTTGTTTTTGATGTAGTGTTCAATGATTTCATTAGTTGTGTATAACACCCAGCAGTCATCTTCTGTAGTCTTAACCTCACACAGGTGCAGCCCAGCCCCCAGTCAGACATTTATGGGGGAGACTCCACTTAAACTTCTGCCCTCCCCCATGCATCTCCCTTTTTTTCTTGCCATGGCCCCCAAAGTCCAGCCACTGCAGCAGTCCTAAACTCTCATCTTTGCTTTTACAGTTCAGTGATGCCATCCTGCTGGTCCCTATATCACTGTCAGGATACTGTCACCAGGTAGAAAGCTGGAGTGATCATGGGACTTACCTAGTAAGTTTCCCTCCCCCAGGGATAACAGAGTTTTACCAGCTGTGGTCCAATTCCTGAAAACTATTGACATGTATTATGCCCAGTTTTATGTTTGTTCATGGCAGGAGGGCTTGTGTGGTCCCAATTACTCTATTATGACTAGAAGCTGAATTATCTCTGTTTGCTCTTATTTTATCTGGTTATTCCATTTAAGCATTTGATTTTGTAAGCCATGAAAAAATTTATCTGAAATATAATGGAAACATGGGTTTAGAGTATTTTTTTTTTTTTTTTTTTTTTAAAAAAAAGATGTTGAATGTTAGGACTTGGATCTTGGAAGAAGGCTGTGAAGGACTATTGAATTTTCTGAAGCAGGAGAGGTTTATGCCAATTAATGAAGCACACTGAGATCTTGGTCGTGAGAACTCTGTAAATAGCCGTGAATGAGTTATGAGCCATGAGGTAAACCCGTCTTCACAAAACCCAAAGCACTGTAACTTTATATCCAGTTTTACGGTTTGTTCATTTGTTTCTATTTTCTATTGCTTGTTTAACTGCTTATGTTTGATGATATGGTTTCAGTTCTTCAGGGTCTATGAAGTAAACCCAGTTTAGAGATCAGGCATTTCATGCTCTTCTGAATTTAATCCTCACCAGAGGAAACTTCTCCACTGGCACGGACTCCTCAACTGGCAGCTGGTGTAGAGGCTACACTGTCACAGAAAGAAAAGCTAAAAAAGGGGGTAACCCCCACTCTTCTACCGGCACACTTAGTCTACCTTGTATAACATGCATATTACAAAAAGAAAAGTCTTCCAGGGTTTTCCAGCCTTTAAATATTCATGGTAGGTATTTTTTGCTCCTAGGACTTTCTTTTGGCCAGATACTGGCAGGCCAGCTCTCCAAAAACCTGGTCTGCCTCTTTCTCAAAGTGGACTGCTCTGGTGTATGGGACTTACTGCTCAATTCTATCATATTTACAGTTCTCATTCAGAACTTGAGAGAAGGGTTGTAATGGAAGTAGTTTCTCATTTATTCTGTTACTATTGTGAGCTCTACTGATGACTTTCTGAATAATGAACAAACCTAGAGTTTCTGGGATAGATGTTGTGGCCATGGTTTGTTGTTGTTGTTGTTAGATTCAGATTGCTGATACCTTGTTAAGGATTTTTATACCTATGTTCATGAGGAGTACGGTCTCTAATTTCCTTTCAAGTAATATCATTCTCAGCATTTGTCTCAGGATTATGCTGGTTTCAGAAAACAAGTGAAGGCTTTCTTCCATCTCTTTTGTAAAAGAGCTTATGTAATACGGATATCTATTTTTCTTGTTTGATAGAATTCACCAGTGAACCCATTTGTGCCAGTACTTTTCTTTGTGGGAAGTGTTTGATAACAAATTTAATGCAAACAAATTTTCTATTTCCACCTGAGTTACTTTGGAATGCTGTGTTTTTCAGGGAGAATATTTGTTTTATCTATGGCATAAAATTGCTTATAATATTTTTTATTATCAATTTGGTTTCAGATGGATCTGTTATGATATTTTCTTTTTAAATTTTTGAAATTAGTCATTTGTATATTCTTGATCTCTTTATTCTTAGTAATCTGTTTAAAAACTCAACTTTTGATTCGGTTTTGCTAATGTCATCTATTGTTTGATTTCTATTTCATTAGTTTCTATTCAATTCTTATCTTCATTATATCCTTACTTTTACTTAATTTAGTTTCAATTTGCTTACCATTTTTAGGTTCATCAGCTAAAAATAAGGTTACTAATTTTACTTTTTTCATTTTATTTTATTTTATTTCTTTTCAATATTCCAGAATTATTAATTTTAAAATCATTTTTATTTACATGTGTTCATTTAATGCTAAAAATATACTTCTAGGTATTGCTTTATAAAATACTACACATACTGTTATGCTGTGTTTATGTAATTGAGTTTGAAATATTTAAAAAATGTCCTTACTATTGTCCTTTGACCTATAGTTTATTTTAAATTCAATTATCAAAGTTTTAGGACTTTTTAAAATACATATTTTACATCATCACTAGTTTCTAATTAAATTCATTGGGTTCAGAAAATATACTCTTAGTATTTTTTATATATTTTTAAGTTATTAAGACTTATTTCCTGACTAGCATATGGTTTACTTTGGTGAAACATCTATGTATACTTATATAGTATACATATTTTGTAGTTTTTGCATTATTTGTGTTATTGTACTGATATTTTGTTTACCTTTTCTTCTAGTTACCAAGAGATTTTTTTGTTTTTTAAGATTTAATTTATTTATTTATTTGACAAAGAGATCACAAGTAGGCAGAGAGGCAGGCAGAGAGAGAGGAGGAAGCAGGCTCCCTGCTGAGCAGAGAGCCTGATGCAGGGCTCGATCCCAGGACCCTGGGATCATGACCTGAGCCGAAGGCAGAGTCTTTAACCCACTGAGCCACCCAGGCACCCCAAGAGATGTTTTGTAATATCCCCATAGATAATCATGTGCTTGTCTATTCCTCCCATTATTTTTTGCTTTATGCATTTTGAAGCTTTGGATTTTGTTATAAATATATTAATTGTGTTGTCTTCCTAGTGAACTTCCTCTCTCATTATGAGTCTCACAGTTTATAATATGCATCCAGCAGTTATTTTGTCTTATATAGTCATTCCATCTTCCTTATGTTTACTGTTTGCATTGTCTATATGTTTTTATTATTTTATCTCCAACCTATCTTCATCTCTTATAGACTGCATAATTGAACCCAGCTTTTTAATCCAGTGTGATGATCTCTGCCTTTCAAGTGGAATATCTAGTCTGCTCACACTTAATATTATTTGGTTTATGTCTTTTGCTATTCTTTTTTACCTCTCCCTTTTGCTTTTCTTTCTTTTTTTCTTTCCCTTTCTCTCTCCACCCCCTTTTTTGGGTCTCTATCTTCTGTTTTTCTTTTTAGTTAACAGACTATATTGTTTTATTATAATTTTGTATCAACTTTCAACTTTCTTTTATCATTTAGTTAATAAAAGTCTGCAGCAATGGGTACTCTATTACCATTTCTGTAAACAATTTTTATTTTTCATTTATTTTTAGATTTGTGTTTTTTTCCAGGTAGGATTCTAGATGGTAGTTATTTTTTTCCCCTCCCTTTTGGTACTTTAAAGATGTCATTCTATTGTCTAGTGTTTTCCATTATTTTATATGAGAAGCAAAGTATCATAATTACTCGTGATCTATAGGTAATATGTCATTTTTCTTTGGCTAGTTTTAAAGATAGCTCTTCATGTTTGATATAAATCAGTTTAACTATGATGTGCCTAAGTGTGCATGCATGTGTGTGGGGAATGGGGTGGCATGCAAGTTTTACATTAAAAACCTGTTGGGTCTGGAAGTTCATTTATCGTCAAATATTTTACTTTTTAACTTCTGCCAGTTTTTCCTCTCCTCCTTTGCTAGGACTCTCATTACATAATTTAGATTGTGATATTGTTCCACAGGTCACTGTAGTTCTGTTCATTTTTTCAATTAGAAAATTTAATTTGGGATAATTATAAATTCATATTCAGTTTTAAGAAAAATTGCAGAGAGATCATGTGCATCCTTTACACAGTTTCCCTCAATGGTAATGCAAAACTGTTGTACAGAATCACAACCAGGACATTGACATTGGTTACATTCAAGGTACAGAACATTTCCATCAGCACAACTTCCCTCATATGTCCCTTTTATAGCCATACCCACTTACCCTCCCACCTTTATCCCTGGCAACTACTAATTTATTCTCATTTCTAAAATTATGTCATTTTAAGAATGTTACATAAATTAAACCATACAATATTCCTCCTTTGGGGATTGACTTTTTCCAATCAGTATAATTATTTGGAGACTCAGTCAGGTTGTTGAGTGTATCAAGACCTCATTCCTTTGTATTGTAAATAGTTTTCCATGCTACAACAGTTATAGATTGTTTAACCATTCACTTGTTGAAGGATATCTGGGTTATTTCTAGTTTTTGAGTTTTGCAAAGAGAGCCATTATAAATATTCACATACTTTCTTTCCCCCTCTCTTGGTCAATATACAGTTTCACCTATCTTACAAGAGTGCAATTTTTGGGTAATGTATGGTTTTTAATTTTTTGTTTTGCTTTGTTTTGTTTTGTTTTAGAAACTGCCAAACTGTTCTCCAGAGTGGCTGTACATTTTATATTTCTACCAACAAAATAGTCTCTGTCTTTGTAGTAGTCCTTTGTCAGTCATATGGTTTGCAAATATTTTCTCCCAGTTTTGTAGCTTTCTTTTTCATCCTCTTAGGATGCTTTACAGAGCAAAATATTTTAATTTCAATTACATACAATTTATCAATTTTTCTGGTATGTACATTTCCTTTGGCATCAAATTTAAGAACTCTTTGCTTGCCCTAGATTCTAACTATACTTTTTCTAAACATTTTACTGTTTTATGTTTTGTGTTTTCTGTCATCCATTTTTAATTAATTTTTTTATATGATTGACATTTATGTCAAGGTTCATTTATTTTTCTGCCTGTGGATCTCCATTTGCTCCTGTACCATTTGTTGAAAAGCTATCTTTCCCCCATTGAACTGCTTATGGACCTTGTCAAAATTCAGTTAGGTATATCCGTGCCAGTCACTTGCTTTCTGGGTTCTCTCTTCTGTTCCACTGATCAATGTGTCAGTTTCTCAACACAGTCTTGATTACTGTAGCTATATAGTAAGTATTGAAAAAAGATTGATTAACTCCTCCCACTTTAGTCTTCATTTTTTCCAAATTGATTTAACGTTCTATTTCCTTTGTCTTTCCATATAAATTTTAGATATCTTGCCTATATCTATAAAATTTTGCTGGAATTTTGGTAGGAATTAAATTAAACTTCTATATCAATTTGGGAAGAATCAGTATCTCTACTGTGCTGAGTCTTCCAGTCCATGAACACAGTAGTCTTTCTATTTATTTATTTGTTTATTTATTTTTCTACATTTATTTAGGTTGTTTATTTCTTTTTTCAGCATTTTGTAGTTTTGAACATATAAAACCTGAACCTGCTTTGTTTACAGTGAGATTTCATCATTCAAGAAATAGCTTTTCACTTAATACTTTTATTTTTTAGCCTCTTAACTGATTGCCAACCCAAGCTCCATATTCTACCTTCCTAATTTATATCTATGTCTCTCATCTGTTATCATCTCCTCTCATGTCATTTTTGTATGGGTTTATATCATTTTTAATACCTCTGCTGTTAATTTCATTAATAGCAAAAACATATATTCAAGCCACTATTAAAATTAGGAAAAGTCATTTTAAATTTGATTCTATTTTTTTTAATTTTTTTAATTTTTTTAAAGATTCTATTTATTTATTTGAGAGAGAGAGAGTGAGCCAGAGGGAGAGGGAGGAAGCAGACTCCCTGCTGAGCAGGGAGCCTGATGTGATGCGGGGCTCAGTCCCAGGACCCTGAGATCATGACCTGAGCCAAAGGCAGATGCTTAACCAACTGAAATACCCAGGTGCACCAAATTTCATTCAATTTTCATACCAGATTCTTATAATTTTGAATTTAAATGTTGATATTAAATATTTAAATCAAATGTTTAAGTCAACTTAAATGTAATCAAATAAAAATTTAAAAGTTGAACATAATTCTATTAAAAATTTTAGGGGATGGTAACAGCATTGAGAATATGTATATATATATATATATATATATTTTAAGATTTTATGTATTTATTTGACAGAGAGAGAGATGACAAGTAGGTAGAGAGGCCGGCAGAGAGAGAGAGGAGGAAGCAGACTCCCCGCTGAGCAGAGAGCCCGATGCAGGGTTCTATCCCAAGACCTGAGACCATGACCTGAGCCAAAGGCAGAGGCTTAACCCACTGAACCACCCAGGCGCCCCAACACTTGAGAAAATAGTAAGTGCCATTCAAAGCTTCATTAAAGATGATAAAATATATGTGTAATAGTTTGTTAAAATCAGTTTCTCCATTTGGTGTATTTGGCAAATTCATTTTTTCATGAATTGGTTTTCATGGGTCAAGCTTTTAAAGGATTTTTCTTTCTTGTTAATTATCTTGTATCATTAAAAGCTGCAAGAAGGGAGGGTTTTTCCCCCATTCCTTACTTGGAATTCAGGGTGGAAAACATGGTGCAAGGGGTCTTGCCAGTACAGAACTATCCCAACAAATAAAAACTAGCAGCAGAATATGGTTAGGCTGAGAAAGAAGTATTTAATGTCCTGAAAACTCTTTTGGCTCCTATGTGATATAGAAGGGATCTACAGTTCCCTGCACATCTCAAAGAGGACACAGAAGGATACTGACACAAAAGGATACATGGTGCAAACATGGCAAGAAGAAAAATAGACTTCCATGTAAGGTAGTTAGGTTAGGATATGAATAGAAGTTAAATCTGGGAGTCAGAGTACTTTGCAGCTAAGATAGAGCTGAGATTGCACGCAGGTAGTGAGATAAGATTAGGAGACCCTCGCTTAACTGAAATAATGGACCTTAGGTTTGGGTCACAGACTCCAAAGGTTGTGACAAAAGCTTGGGTCCCTGTCCTGTATACCCGGATGACATCTAGGGGAGGAGTGGGAAAAGAAAAAGAAAATTATATAAAAACTGAACGAAGTTCCAAAAGAAGCTGAATTTTATGTATTCATTTACTGATTCATTCACTGACACATTGATTCATTCAAGAAACATGTATCAAGAATCTAAAACATAATAGGCACCATTCTTTGTTCTAGGATGCAGAAAGAAGTCCACTATCTCATTGACGTTCCTTATCTGAAAGAAACTGATTAGGCTGGAAGTGACTGAGATAATTAACAAGTTTTAGTTTATTGTTCAGACTATCTGGAGGTAAAGTTTTAGCAGGAAGTTTATATAGGCTAGAGAAAACTTTTAAAAACACATTTTAGCATCTTTATTGCATTGTACAACTATAATTACATCAGATTCCACATTATATTATAGTTTTGAATATAAGGATTGTCTTACTCATTTATTTAATAAATACTTATAAAGCACCTGTGGTGGCCCAGGCAGTATTCTAGTGCCAAGGATCCAACAGTGAATAATTCCATATTTATATTCCTTTTGCCTAGCATATGGCAAATACTCAATATCTGCAAAAAGAAACAAAGGTAATGATTATTGCTCTACTGCCTATGTACAGTTTCATATAATAAGGTATGTGGGGATGTCCTTCCCTATTAGAACATTCTACATAGGACCTCCATGGGTCCAAGACTTGAGGTTTGCCAGGTTTCCTGTAACTCCCATGCTGATCCACTCCCATCCTAGGACATGCCAGTAAAGAAAGGATTTTGCACACTTGTGGACTCCAATCTGACCCATGTATCATAACATGCAATGCATACTTGTATTTAGTTTGGATATATCATAGTTATCTGAGTCTACATGCATGTTGTGTCTTAAGAGGAATTTGTAGTTTTCAAGGTTACATACTTCATGAGAAACTTCTGGGTTATTTATGCTACTGAAAATAGTGACATTAAATCAATTAGAAGTTGTGAAGAAATATTCAGGTGTGAAACATTTTAAACTGACCTCTTGAGACTTGGCCAAGACTTTAAACAGTAATGATTGTCATTTTTATGGACATTTGACTAAGTGGTAAGTCATTAACTCAACAAAACTTCATTCAAAAGCTACTACGTGCACAACAATGAAGTTCTATAAATGCATTAAGAAATATTTAAATTTACAAATTGGTCAAATTTCAAAGTTACTACTTTTTCAAAAATTTTTTCTGCATTTATATTGCTTTCAAATTTTAGGGTACCCAATTGCTCCCTTAATTCTGGCATTCTTGGATTTAACAGAAAGTTTTCGTGATTTCTTGATTTACTTTCTTTATTGTATCTTTTGTATACTTTTGTCATTTCTCTCCTCAGGTTTTTTCATATTAGACTAAAGCCTTCCCCTTTAGAGTCTAGTTCAATTTATTAAATTCACTTTCAGTGGATATTCAGAAGTGGTTACCTTACCATTTTTCACTCCTCTTTTTGTCTTCTTTTTCCTTTTCTTCCTCTTCCTCCTCAAGTGTACTTCCAACTTGGGAGAATTCGTAGGCTCTGGCCATGCTGCAGTTTACATCTGTCACTAGTACTGCAGCCTCCAGCAACTTTTTATTAAAGCCAGTGATGTAGTGGGCACTTTGGCCAAAGCTGTCCACATGATGGATAGGAGCACGTCTCGAGGGGCCTTTCCCTTGCAATGAGATGAGATTGGCTGATGTTGGGAGATGAAGCCTTTCCCCTCTAGGTCAGTGCCTGCAATCCATTCCAAGTCAGAGGGGAGAGGAAGTTATTACCAGCCAGTGGCTGTTTCGTGGTCACTGGGAATTCTATGACTGGGAGAGCCTCATCCCTCTTTTCTCTCTACAGAACCACAGTTCCTATCAGCTAATACTAGTGACCATGGTATCTGTCTCAGAGGAGGTGCCCTGGGCAAAATGAACTGGAGTCAATTAACTAAATCTTGACCTGCAGTGGAAAGTGAGGCAGATAATTATACTCTTTGGTTTCCTTAGGTATAAAATGTAGTAGCACCATTGCCTTACAGGAAGATGTCCAGACATCTAAACTATAGAAGCACAACTTTGAACCCAGAAATAAGTAAAGATGGCTCCAAAGGAGTAAGGAAAAGAGAATTACAAAGCTCATGTACTTTATTCCACATACACAAATGAGAAATCATTCTCAGGTAAATTTTTAGTCTTTTTTGAGAAAAAAGAGAGAAAACTAATAGTTATTGATCACTTACTCCATACCAAGGAGTTTAAATCTGTTGTCTCAATATGATAATATAAATGTCAGCTGCTGTTTACTTTTTACTATGTCACAAGCATAGTCAAAATGTGTTAATATCTGTTATCTCATTTTATCCCCAAAAATGTCCCATGATATAAAGTTTCGTTTCATAATTCTCTTTAAGAGATGAATAAACTGATTGTGAAAAAGGTAAAGAAACTTAAAAAAAAAAAGTGAGGAAATGAAGTTCAAAGAATTTGAGCGCATTGCTCAAGGCCATACTCTTAATGGTTATGCTGCTCAATGCCAAAACGCATGCTTTTGCTTCTTCACCAGAAGTTTTCAGTGTTTTAAGAGGTACAGGGTACAGGCAGAATGGCCAGATAGAGATTCACAATATTAAAAAGAAAAAAAAAGAAAAGAAAAAAAAAATTGAACTAATGATATAGGAGAAGACAATGGAGGCAGGAAAACTGTAATTCAGAGCTTTTCCTTGGAAAGCATGAAATTACTGGGAGCATTATTCTTTCAGAGTATGGCTAACTAATATTCATGACAATGACATTGAGGTACCCAGAAATGGTTAAATTTTTTCCAATATAACTTAGTCAAGAAAGATAGAAAAATTGCAAATACAATTTTCATAAAGAAAAGTTTTGAACTCCAAATTGCACTAGAAATTGAATTCACATGCTGGGGAGCTTTCCACACAGGAATAAATTTATGTTTATAAAAACAGATTATAAACATACAATATATTGTATTTCTTGGATGTATGATTGGGTTAATAGAGCTTAGGGGGAAACTTGAGCTCTATTGCAATATAGACCCCATTACTGACAATGCTATGTAGTGTAGTTAATCTTAACTGATGTGCAGCAAATTATAAATAGGGAGTTGTTGTGCTAGAGATTTAGGATAATTTCTGTTGTTCCCATAAAAAGTTTACTTACAGAATGACATGCAGCACTATCTCCACCATGTTATTATCCCTAATTTCCTCCAAAATGAAATTCCACAGTCACCAATGTGAATATACTATGTTATAATTCTTCTCAAAAATAATAGATGTTCAGTAAATGCTTGTTGGACAAATTCATTGGTGAATGGTACATACATACATACATACTCATGCATTGCCTTTCTTACTATCAAGAGTTCTTTTTAGCTAAAAAGGGCTGATAAGATGATATGGTCTCAACTTGGTCTCATTAGCAGTTTAGCCTTACTCGTGAAATGAAGTCACTGAGTACAACATCACTGTGATCATAGTTGCTGGATGTCTATTTCCAGAAAAGTAGAGTGCAAGTTTAGAACCAACATAGTCCTGGGTCTCTGGTAGCTCATAACCAATGATAGAAATATTGCCAGAAATAAAATTCAGACATTTGCACCAAATGGATATGTAGCTTACTAAAATTATCCTGCAGGTGAAAATATAAATATTTTCTACAGTATTATAATGTAGTGTTATGCTCATGAAGAGTCATATGATTTTTATAATGATTGAAATTTTAACCACTACATTTCCACTCAGTAATGAAGGTTGGAGTGTATTCTGGACATGATATTTTCCATATGGACATTTAAATAAGGTTTTTGAAAATGCACTAACAATACAATGAAGTGCTGTTATATCTCACCACTTTTTGCAATGCACAGAATAAGTTTGATTCTGTGTTCAACTCTTTAAATCTATATTCAAATAACCTTGTTTAAATTTTTATTAAAATGCTTTATTCAAGATCATAAATAATTTTAAATATCAGTTATAAAAATGACCTTGTTGAGCCTCTGTAGAAGTCATGAGCATTTCTAAAGAATCATTGGAAGTCCATGACAATGAAGATCCAATCAATATTAGGTCTGCTTAGCCCAAGCATCCACTAGAAGTACAAACTCATTTTTCAGAATATTGTGTTTCCAAACTCCTGATTGGGGAAAAATTTACCTCCTTGGACTCACTGTCCTCTCAGTGCTATTACCTATATCTATGTCTAGCTCTTCTCATATATTAGTAAAAATAGAGCATTGATACTTTCAGGGCTGTGATCTCTATTATGTTTCTGAGGTTCACTGTCTATTTCTATGTCTTTATAAAACTTTGAAATAATATAATGAATTCAAAGGCTAATATGGATTTTAGTAACAAAGGAATTCTTACTTCCTTATGAAGCATAAAGAAACATTCATAAAGACTTTCACAGATAAGCCCCCTTTTATGTTAAAATGTCTTCTCCAGTCTCCTAGGAGTTCCCACTCTTATAGTAACCAAACAACATACATTTTATGGTAAAAGATCAGAGCTATTACCAAGAAAAACAGAAGAGAACAGCACTGCCTGCTTTACTTCCTCCTCTTCAACTGCACCAGTGGCCTTTATAAACAGTTAACAAAGAAGGAAAAAACACAAGCCTAGTTAACAGATGGATCTTCATGGTATAATGTCACCAGAACAGGTGAGTGGCTATTGTGTTAGAGGTCCACTCAAGGGGTGGCTCTGAAAGACAATGATGGAGGAAAATTCTTCCCCTGGACAGCTCTTCAAACAATACATCTGATTCTCCACTTTTTATGAAAGGGATGATTAGAGGTATAGATCCACACTCATTCATGGACAGAGACTGAGAAGTTGATCAGCTTATCAGGAATTAGGAAGAATAAGCTTCAAAGATTAGTGATCAGGAAGTCCAGAGAAGAAATAAGTGGATGTACGCAGCCAACTAGGAAGAAAAAAAAATGAATGATACTTAACATCTATGTAAATGTCTTCCTGAGAGCGTCCATTATAGAGGGATTTCTTGATAATCATGAATATAAGGATCCATCCTGAGCATGTCAGTCAGTTTTTCCCATAACCATTCCATTTATTCAGTAAGTCAAAGTACAGAGCACTAATTGCAGTAGGGATGGAGTTCATTCTTAGACCCCAAAATATGTATTTTCTTTTATATGGGTGATTTGAATGCCACCATTGCTGACTGTTAATGAGTCAATAGTAGTGACTGGTGCTGAGTTCCTCACATGGCACCATTCCCACAAAAGGACCAGCCAGCTGCTGGCAGAATGATTCTCCTAATCATTTTCATCATGAGAATAGGTATGTTCTGGATATGGCTTTGTCTTTCCTGTTTGCAATGCTTATGTCAGCAATACTATTTTTGGACTTACAGAATATCTTATTGTTCATTATAGTATCCACATAGCATCATGTCAGACCAAGGAACTAATTTCATGGGGAAGAGAATATGGCCACAGACTCATGTCCATGAAATCTGTTTGTCTTACCACAATGCCCCATTTCCCAGAATTATCTGGCTTGATAGAATGATGAAATGAACTTCTGAAGAATCAGTTATTGCCTAATTTGGGAAACAACACTGTGAGACTCAAGTACTGTCCAAAGGATACATGACTTGAATGAAGTTGCAACATGTAGAATTTTCCTGCATTGCCATATCATACATCTCTGGGATTAGAGGTGTGAAGAGGAAGTAGCTCCCCTCATACTGTACTTATTAATTCACTAAAGGAGACTTGGTCCTTTATCTGTGAATTCGTGTGCCCTGTGGCTTTGGGGATCTTTTGCCTAAGGAAAAAGTTCTTTGTCAGGAAATGGAAAATCTTCATGTTTCTGTTAAATTGGAATCTGAGAGTACCCTTTGGACATTTTGGGCTTCTTTGTTTTTTATTGAAGTAGAGTTGACATACAATGCTATATTAGTTTCAGCTGTACAACATAGTGACTCAACAATTCTACACATTACTCAATGCTTGGGCTTCTTATATTGTGGAATGGATAGACAGATATGAATTCATTTTATTAGCATGATTGATCCTCTTTACCATTTTACTACTGTACAACTTGGACAAGAGCTATTTCCAGAGCCCAGGATATTCCCCAGAAAACCTTGTAATTTCTATGACAAGTGGCAAGAGGAAATGCTAACAGAACCATAACCACAGGAACATAAAGGACTTGGATCATATGGAAAGTTTTGTGTATTCTATCATGTAAATAATATCAATAAACGGAGGTGCTGTCTGAGAGTAAAAAGGACATAGAATGGAAGTCATTATAATCCTTGGCCTTAAAACCATACATGGGATGGTGGCTATAGCAGCTTTATTGGAAGTCAATTAATTCCTCCATTTCACGTGTCATTTAAGAAGTACACATTACAGCTTAAGTTTCATATGTGAGAATGATTTTATTGACACAATAGTGACAAAATGGTGGCTTGTAGGATTCTGAGATTCAGAGGTAAGCTATTGAAGAGGTAAGCTTCCTATTACAAGTGAAGAAGGTACTGCCAGATCCATTCTTCTCTTCTCTGTTTTGTGCCTGGCGTGGTATCTGAAGATCTCCTCACCTGAGCTGCCTGCCCCTCTGGCCACTAGGTGGTTTTGACAAGGGAAGAACACAAAGGAGAGCACAGTATAAGAGGACAGCAAAAACCTGGATATTTATCCCAGCACCCCTTCCTGGACTCCCTCCTTGCTTCATTTTGGTTCTGGCTGTAGCTGCTGTCTAGGATTATAATGCCTACTAGTTGTTCCCTCTTTTAAGGCACCAAGCTTTTTCTATACTTTGCAAAGACATTCCTTGTCAGGGTTTATGATAGCTAATAATTTCCCATATTTTCTAGACTCTATGAGTTTTACCATCCTTAGCTGATTTCTTTAACACCGACCACAATGCTATTAATAGTTTCTTCTTAATTAAGTACATTGGATATGTTATCTCCTTCCTGTCAATATCCTGATTGACACACAATTACCATATACCAGGCATCAAGGATACAAACAACTCTCTGGGTGCCCCTTGACAAGATGTTAATCTCTTGGTACCATGGTTTCTTAATCTCCAAATGAAGCACGTTGTGAAGATAAAAATCAGATGGCATATTTGAAATGCTTAGAAGTAGTCTCTGGGGCACCTGGGTGGCTCAGTGGGTTAAAGCCTCTGCCTTCAGCTCGGGTCATGATCCCAGGGTCCTGGGATTGAGCCCCGCATCGGGCTCTCTGCTCAGCGGGGAGCCTGCTTCCCCCCCCCCAACCCCCACCGCCTGCTTCTCTGCCTACTTGTGATCTCTGTCTGTCAAAAAAATAAAATCTTAAAAAAAAAAAAAAAAAGAAGTAGTCTCTGGCTTTCCAATAAGTCACAACTCTTATTGTCATTACTAACATAATTAAAATTATCAGCAGCACCCTCAATAGCTTTATTATTATTGGTGATCAGTGATATTGGTAAGAATTATTACACCATATTTTCATCAGCATTCCTGAGGAAAGTAATCTTTTAAAATAATATTGTTATCAGACATGTTCAAAGTGGTTCTTATATTTGGTAGAACTTCCAATATCATCCAATTTGAGAAGACCTTTACAATGTGGAAGAATCTGAGTCTATTTTTTTCAAGACAATGAGTGCAAGGCCTGTATGGTCCACTAGGGCTGAAGCAGGTGAAAAGAAAAAAATAATAAATCTCAAATGATCCTCCTATATCAACCACCTTTATCAACTTTATAACCATCTTCTCCAACTCACTGAGTATATTCAAAAATATCTCTGAACCAACAGGGGAGTGCATCATCTTTATTTTTCATATATATGTAATGTATACATTATAAATTTATATTCATAAAGATATATATTTCATATTTTCTCCCATTTTCTAGGACATCCATAGAGGTAGCAGGAGATTACTGAGTTTTAAAAATATATTAGTGAGGTATAATATATGTAAACTGTACATATTTATAGCATAGAATTTAATATTTTGAAGTATATGTACACTCATGAAACCATCACCATGATCAAGAAGCATATCATCACTCTCAAGACTTTTCTCAAGTACTCTTTATAATCTGTCCCTTCTACCCTTCTTTCCCCCAACCATCCACAGGCAACCACTGATCTTCTTTCTATTACTATCAATAAATTAAATTTTATGTAATTTATACAAATTGAATCATACAGTCCATCAGTTGAATCATACAGTATGTTCTCTTTTTTGTCGGAATCATTTACTTTTGCATAATCATTTTGAAAAAATTCAGTCTTGTTGCATGTATCAATAGCTCACTCCTGTTTTATTGTTGAGTAGTATTCCATTTTATAGGCATACTATAGTTTATTTTTGCATTCAACTATTAATGGATATTTGAGTTCTTTCCAATTTAAAGCTATTTCAAAAAAAAGCTATTTTGGAGGGGAGAGGAGTGGAGGATTGGGTGAGCTTGGTGATGGGTATTAAGGAGGGGATGTACTGCATGGAGCCCTGGGTGTGGTGCATAAACGATGAATCTTAGAACACTGAAAAAATTAAATAAAAATTGAAAAAAAAGCTATTTTGAAAACTCTTGGTATAAGTCTTTGTGTGGTCATGGTAATCATTTCTCTTTCATAAAAACATAAGAATAGAATGACTGGACCATATAATACATGTATGATTAACCTTTTAAGAAATTGTCAAACTGCCTTCCAAGGTGATTGTACCAGTTAAGATTCCCAGGAATGGTGCATGTGAATTCTAATTTCTCCAGGTCCTTACAACATTTGGTATGTTCAGTCTTTTCCAGTTTAGCCATTCTAACATGTATATAGCAGCATCTTGTTGTAGTTAAATTTTCAATGATGTTGAACATCTTTTCATGAGTTTGACACCCATATGTCATAAATGTCTGTTTTAATCTTTGAAAAATATAGATTTTAGATTTCTTTAAATATTCAAGATACAAATCATTTCTCATATATAAGGTTTGCAAATATTTTCTTCCAGTCTATAGCTTATCTTTTCATTTTCTTCCCAGTATTTTTGAAGAGATTTTCTTTTTACAAATTCTATTTTATCTTTTTAAAAAATGGATCTTGCTTTAGGTGTTATATCAAAGAAATATTTGCCTTGTTCATGATCACAAATTTTGCCCTAAATTTCTTCTAGAGATTGTATAATTGTAAGCTCCAAATTGATATCAATGATCTTAGAAGTGTAATATCTGTTTGGAAGTATGAATCAAAGTTCATTTTTCTTTGCATATAGATATCTAGTTGTTCTAGATTGATTTGTTAAAAAAAGACCATTCCTTCTTTATGAATTTCCTTTGTGCCTTTATTGAAAGTAATGTGTGTGTGTGTGTGTGTGTGTGTGTGTGTGTGTGTGTGTGTGTTGGTCTCTTGCTGGACTCTCTCTTCTGTCCCATTGATCTACTTTTCTATCATTGCACCAATACCATACTTCCTTGATTCTTAGAGCTTTGGATAAGTTGTGAAACAGAGTTCATCTTCAAGTATTCTTCCTTTTCAAAGATATTTTTGGCTGGTCTAGGTATTTTGTATTTCTATAAGAATTTAAGAATCAGTTTCCCAATTTCTTCAGAAAAGCCCACTGAAAGTTTTATTGAGATTGCATTGACTCAAAAGATCAATTAGGAGAGAATTGGTATCTTAATACTATTGAGTTTTCCGACCCATAAATAGGATATATAATTCCATTAAAGTTTTTAATTTCAACAATATTAAAAAAGGTATAGATCTCATATATTTTAATAAGATTTACTCCTAAGTATTATATATGTTTTGATGCTGTGGTATTGTACTTTATTTCAATTTCTGACTATTCATTGCTACTATATAGAATCATAATTAATCTTTGAATATTATCTTTCTTTTTAAAAATTTTTAAAGATTTTATTTATTGCTTGCTTGCTTGAGAGACCTTACTTGAGAGACCTTGCTTTATTTATTGCTTGCTTGAGAGACCTCAAGCAAGGGGAGGAAGAGCACCAGGAGAGGGAGAAGCAGACTCACTGCTGAACGGGAAGCCCTTTACTGGGCTCAGTCTTAGGACCCTGGGATCATGACCTGAAAGGAAGCCAGACACCCAACTGACTGAGCCACCCGGGCACCCAGATACTATCTTTCAATTCTGCCACTGTGCTAACCTCACAGATTAGTCCTAGAAGCTTTTTTCCTTAGTTCAAGGGGACTTTTGACATAGATGACCATGTATTTCATAAGTATAGATTTACTTCTTCTTTTCCAGTCTACATGTGTTTTATTTGTCTTGGCCATATAGAAACTCCAACACAGAAGTGCATAAAAGATAGACATACTTGCATTTTTTCCTCATCGTGGAAGAAAAACAGTCTATCACCATTAAGTATAATTTTAGATACCAGTTTTTCATAGAAATGTATGCCAAATAGAGGAATTATTCGTTTATTTCTCATTTTCTGAGAGTATTTATCAAGAATTGATTATTGTCAAATGCTTTTCTGAATAACTGAGATGATAGCATATTTTTTTCTCTTTTAGTATGTTAATATGTTGAATCACATAGATTGATTTTCTGATGTTAAACCAACCTTGCATGATTGGGATGAGCTGTATTTGATCATGATATATCATCCTTTTCATATATTCTTAGATTTGGTCTGTTAATACTTTTTGAGGATTTCCATATGTACATAGATATTCTTGGTCTATAATTTTATTTATACACATTAAGGTTTTTTTTTCCCTCTTGGAAAACTGACCCTTTATCAACATGATGCTTCTCATTTCAGTAGTGTTTTGCATTGTATGTATTTTTCCATCTTTTATCTTTTACTCTATATATGTCTTTAAGTGGGTTTCTTATAGAAAGCATATAATTAGATCTTGCTTTTTTTAAAAGAATTTAATCTAATAATATCTGTATTTTAATTGGTATTAAAGATCATTTATATTTAAAGTGATTATCATCATCATTGGATTATAGGATACCATCTTTCTAGGTGTTTGAATTTGTTCCCTTTTTCTCTTTTCTTTTTCCTAGAATTAATTGAGCTTTTTGCCTTTTTTTTTATCCTACTTATTTCTATTTACTTATTATTTAAACTTTATTTAGGAAAAAAAGTTTTAATGGTTGCTCATGGGCTTACAAAATAGACTTTAAAATAATCTGAATCTATTTTCAGATCATAATATAGTTAGTTCACTCATAGTATAAGGACTTTAAAACTGTTTATTTCTAATTTTTCTTTCAGCCCTATTCCTCATGTTATTATTATCAACAATTTTACTTGTATATGTGCTATAAATATACAACAGATTTTTTTTTTTTACTTTACACTATCCATTACCTTTCAGAGTATAAATAGGAATAAAACTAATTTGTCTTTGTTCCATTTCTGATGCTTTTCATCTCTTCACACAGATCCAATTTCTGACCTGCCTTTATAACTTAGTTTAACATTTCTCATAGAATAAATTTTTTGGCAATGAATTCCCTACTTTTTTGAGAAATCTTGATTTTTCCTTTCCTTCCGAAGTATTGTTGCACTAGGTAGAGAATTCTAATAGTTTTTGTGTGTTTGTTTTTGTCTGTTTTTCCATTACACATCTATTCTAATGCTGTGCCAAACAAGTATTTCTGCTTCTACCCAGAATAGATTTTTTCTTATCTCTTTTCTTCTTTCCCTGCGACTGTAGGTTTCTCTCAGGCTCCAGTTTTTGTTGCCCACCACTTGCCTTCAGATTAAAGCTTTTCCCCCATAATTCAGGTAGCTGCCTTTTGTATCTCTACAGGCTGTGTTTCTACCAGTGCCCATTTTAGGCTACACTTTTTGTGATTCTTCCTCTACAGAGACATTTGGGCAATCAAATGTCTCATGGATAGTTGGGCGTAGGTGGCATTTGACATTCTCCCATCCAGCAACATAAGGGATTATGAAGAATCTATGGATTCTTCATATCCTACCTATGAAAGGAAGGTGGGATTCCTGGAAGAAAAGCCAAGAGCAGAGGGCAAACAAACCTTCCTATGTGTTTACCCATCAGGAATTTTACACGCTTAGCTAACCCACACTCAGCCTTTAGCAATCTTAAAATTTCTAGTTGAATCTTTTTAACAGTTTATATGGCATTTGGTGGTTTACATTCTAGGTAAGCAAATGTTTGGGTCCTGTTTCTTTTGTTTGTTTGTTTCAAGTTTTTATTTAAATTCTAGTTAGTTTTAACATACAGTGTAATATTAGTTTCAGGAACAGAATTTAGCAATTCATCACTTACATATAAGACCCAGTGCTCATCACTACAGTGCCCTCCTTCATGCCCATCACCCATTTAGCTCATCCTCTCGCTTACCTCGCCTCCAACAACCCTCAGTTTGTTCTCTATATTTAAGAGTCTGTTTTATGGTTTGCCTCTTTTTTTTCCCCCCATGTTATCTTTCTGTTTCTTAAATTCCATGTATAAGTGATATCATAGGTATTTGTCTTTGTCTGACTGACCTATTTCACTTAGCATAATACACTCTAGTTCCATCCATGTCCTTGCAAATGGCAAGATTTCACTCTTTTTTATGGCTGGGTAATAATGGTATAATATATACCACTTCTTTTTTTAATCCATTCCTCAGTCAATGGACATTTGGGCTCTTTCCATAATTTGGCTGTTGTCGATAATGCTGCTGTAAACATTTGGGTACAGGTGCCCCTTCGGATCACTACTTTTGTCTTTGGGGTAAATAGTAGTGCAATTGTTGGGTTATGGGGAGGTCTATTTTTAGCTTTTTGAGGAACCTCCATACTGTTTTTCAGAGAGGCTATTCCAGTTTGCATTCCCACCAACACTGTAGGAGGGTTCCCCTTTCTCTGCATCCTTGCCAACATCTGTCATTTCCTATGTTGTTAATTTTAGCCATTCTGGCAGGTGTGAGGTACTACCAGTATCTCATTGTAGGTTTGATGTGTATTTCCCTGATGATGGGTGATGCTGAGCATCTTCTCATGTGCCTGTTAGCCATCTGCATGTCTTCTTTGGAACAATGTCTATTTGTGTCTTCTGCGCATTTCTTAACTGGATTATTTGGTTTTTGAGTGTTGAGTTTGATAAGTTCTTTACAGATTTTAGATACTAAACTTTTATCAGATATGTCATTTGCAAATATCTTCTCCAGTTTAAAGGTTGCCTTTTAGTTTTATTGATTATTTCTTTTGCTGTGCAAAAACATTTTATCTTGATGAAGTCCCAATAGTTCATTTTTGCATTTGTTTCCCTTGCCTCCAGCAATGTGTCTATTAAGAAGATGCTATGGCTGAGGTCAGAGAGGTTATTGCCTATGTTCTTCTCTAAGATTTTGATGGTTTCCTGTCTCACATTTAGGTCTTTCATCCATGTTGTGTCTTTTTTTGTGTGTGGTGTAATAAAGTGGTCCATTTTCATTCTTCTGCATGTGGCTGTCCAGTTTTCCCAACACCATTTGTTGAAGAAACTGTCTTTTTTTCCATTGAATATTCTTTCCTGCTTTGTCAGAGATTAGTTGACCATAGAGTTGTGGGTCCATTTCTGGATTTTCTATTCTGTTCCATTGATTTATGTGTCTGTTTTTGTGCCAGTACTGTATTGCCTTGATGATTACAGCTTTGTAATATAACTTGAAAGCCAGAATTGTGATGTCTTTCATTTTGTTTTTCTTTTTCAGAATTGCTTTGACTATTGAGTCTTTTATGGTTCCATGCAAATTCTAGGATTGTTTGTTCTAGCTCTGTGAAAAATGATAAGGATTGCATTAAATGCGTAGATTGCTTTGAGTAGTATACACGTTTTAACAATATTTTTGTTCTTCCAATCCATGAGCATGGAAGGTTTTTCCATTTCTTTGTGTCATCTTCAATTTATTTCATAAATATTTTATAGTTTTCAGAGTACAGGTCTTTTACCTCTTTGGTTAAGTTTATTCCTGGGTGTCTTATAGTTGTGAGTGCAATTGTAAATGGGATTGTTTCCTTGACTTCTCTTCCTGCTGCTTCATTACTAGTGTATGGAAATGCAACCCATTTCTGTATGTTGTTTTTGCATCCTGAGACTTTACTGTATTCATGTTATCAGTTCTAGTAATTTTTTGGTGGAATCTTTCAGGTTTTCTACAGAGAATATCATGTCATCTGCAAAGAGTGAAGATTTGATTTCTTCCTTGCCCATTTGGATACTTTTGTTTCTTTTTGTTGTCTGATTGCTGTGGCTGGGACTTGCAGTCCTATGTCAAAAATGGGAGTGGATATCCCTGTCTTGTTTCTGATCTTAGAAAAATAGCTCTCAGTTTTTTCCCACTGAGGATGGGTCCTATTTCTCCTTAAAAATTCCTGTCTCTCTTCATAATTTTGGTTAGTTGTTTGACCTGTGAACTGTTTTCTGGTATGTTTAGGAAAAGTCATTCATTTGTGGTTCACCTTTTCTTTTTCTGTGTGTGAGTGATGTTCTTTCCCATTCTTTATATCTTTGAGCAGACACTGGAAGTCCCTAAGTTTCATTATATATAATTTATATAGAAAAAGTATTTATGCAACTTTCATATGTTTTTTGTATGTTTTTAAATATAAAATAGAAACATTGAACCAGACACCTAATCTAAAGACTAGAAATTATCAACATCCTTACATCTAAGGAGGGGATAGCACAGGACTGAGACACAAAAGTAAGTGAATTAACGTTCATCTTTCTTTAAGAGGGGTTAATAGTATCTATAATTGGCATCTGCAAATGCCTAAACTTAAATAATGTTATTTAGAATAGAATAGAGAGCAAAATCGTACTAGATCTGCCCAATGGCCGGTGCTTAAACCTTTTCATTTTGTCATTTTGTGCCAAAAGACCTAAGATTTAAAAAATCTGAATCTCATTTTAAATTCACCATCCCAATCAGCAGTTAGTGAGCTGGGAAAAGCAGCAAATTTTGGGTGATACCAAGAGTCCTTGTCATACTTCAAAATTTCCTTCTTTGTGAAGAGAATTAGTGTCTTTGGTAACTATGTTACTCCCTACACTATGTTATTATCTGAAATTATATCCTGGGCACAATGTTCAATTGGAAGAGTATACTAGCTCCTTTACTACTTTTTTTTTTTTTTTTTTTTTTTTTGCCTTCAGCTTAATTTTTGAGTGATATAATTGTGTCTGGTCTATTGAATAAATAATTCCCTAACTTACAATCTTATTGATTAATAAATCATTTCACCCTGATTAGGAAAGCAGTACCTACTTTAAGGTGGGGGGGAGAGCATTTTATTAGCTTTCAAAATATTTAGAAAAGTAACATGGCTCCTCTCTTAGCTCCCTTCCCATTATATTAGCACATTTTATTTTTTCTAATAGGGTACAAAAAACAGTAATATGATAGGAAGTCATTAATACAATATAATCACAGCAGAAGATCAAACTCATCTCTTTCTCTTTGCATTGTCAAGTGTTTCAATATATTATTTTATAATGTAATGACCAGAACTGATCATGGTAATCTAAGTGTGGATCTGACTAATGCATTGTATAATCAAAGATTTCCTTTTAGATTATGATTCTTTTACATTCCCTGGCTTGTGCATGTCAGTCAGGACTAATGGAATCGCCACATTATAATATTATCCCCAAAAGAAATCAGGGAATGGATCAACTATTGGAGAGTGCCAATAATGAATAGGGGGTGCCTGGGTGGCTCAGTCATTAAGCAACTGCCTTCGGCTCGGGTCATGATCTCAGGGTCCTGGGATCGAATCCCACGTAGGGCTCCCTGCTCTGCCAGGACCCTGTTTCTCCCTCTCCTTCTCCTCCTGCTTGCATTCCCTCTCTCACTGTGTCTCTTTCTGTCAAATAAATAAATAAATATTTAAAAAAAATAATGAATAGGAAAGCCCAAGTTTGAGCTGTATTTCTTCACTTGCTTGTGCCTCAGTTTCCTTGTGAATGCCACAAACTCGAATGCCTATAAGATTTAGAAGAAAGGAGGAGAGTGATCAAAAAACAGTGTAGGATTTAGAAGAGATTCAGGAAACTGGAAATCACTCTGTATAGAAGGGTAGTTCTCCCTTAGCTTCAGGTCATTGCTGCCATTCAAGAATGCAAGCTAGTCTTGCCAGGGGGGAAAAATATATATAATTTCTCAACAGAGGCAGGAAGTACAGATTTTCATAGGAAAGCTCTCATTTTTTTTTAAATGTGGAAACTATTTCAAAACCTTATAACACAAGAGGCTACAGAACAAACAAAGCAGTCTGCAGACACAATCACTTATTTGTGCCTACCTTATTAGAGGGTCTCCAAGGATCCTTCTGGCTCTATCGTTTTGTGTTTAAAGATTGTGGGTCAGTATGGTTTTTAAAGGAATCAACTGAATTAATTGTTTAGGCTGAAACAATTTATAGAACCAGCAGCAGCCTTATCCAAAGGTACTAATTAAGTGTCAAATCTATGTTCAGGATACTTGAGAAGTTAAAAGGCATAGTCTTTCCTTTCTGGAGCATACAAGTTATTCATTGGCTCAACAAATATTTACTGAGTAATGAAAGGTGAATAGGAGTGAAATAATTCAATTTACCTTCCATTCTTCTCCAAACTTATCTATATTTTTTTCACATCTTTGGTGCTCTCAGACCTCCACAGGCTGAGCCCTAGCTACTTTTTTGTATATTCTTAAATCAACATTTTCAGCTTCCTTTGGGACCTTTCTCCATTAATTACTCCCTCAGCCTCTTGGTTTTTAAGTCCTTTTTGTCTCCACTTGCTCTTTATTCTCAATTAAAACTACATTTATGATTTATCACAAATGAATTAATACCACACCTTTCACCACACCTGCCTCCCTGCACCCATTCATTTTCCCAATAAACTTTTCAGATGAGCATTACAGGATAGTTCTACTCAGAGTCACTGCCCATGCTGAAGGTGTTAAGAAGATAAAGGAGAGGTACAGTGATCGTTGGATAACAGGAGATGAGTAGTGAACTCATTTAATACCTTCCTCTCCAACAGCCCTTTGAGCAGGGAGGTGGACCTCTACAGGAGGCAGAGCAAGTAAGAGCAGTGGAGTCTTACTACCTGGATTTGAAACATAAGTGTGACTCTGCCATTCTGTAGCTGTGTGACCTTGTGCAAGTTATTTGATCTCTTGTGCCTCAAGCTCATCTGTGAAATAGTAGAGCTGTTGTAATAATAGAACTAATAGGGCTGCTATGAGAATTAGATATGTTAGAATTTTTAAAGTCCTTAGAACTTACAAGACACATAGTAGACTCAATACAAATACCAAGAAATCATAATAGAGGTCCTTAGTCTTTTTTTTTTTTTTTTTAGATTTTATTTATTTACTTGAGAGAGAGAGGGAGCAAGACACAGAGGGCAGAGGGAGAGGAAGAAGCAGGGAGCCTGACTTGGGGCTCGACCCCAAGATCCCCAGATCATGACCTAAGCTGAAGGCAGACATTTAACCGACTGAGCTACCCAGGCGCCCCCTACAGGTTCCAGTCTTAAATGAGAAAACTGAGGTCGAGGGAGATTAAGGAAGGTCCCAGGGCTTAAACAGTTAATGAACTGCAGAGCTGAGTGTGCAACCCAGGCTGTGTAGCTGTGAAGCCCAGGCTTTCAACCACCATGCTCTTCTGCTTCCCAACTATGCTATACTGCTTCAAACAAAGTAAAAACAACATTGCCATAAATAAAGGTCATATCAGTGGCATTCTATACATCTTTAATTAGTAATAACGGGCATTGTGTTATTAATTTCCATTCTCTATCCCTTGCTTAATAGAAACTTTTCATGATTTCCCTCCCCAGCAGTTTCAATAAGATGCTTGAAAATTTGTTTTGCTTTGTTGCAGATAATATGCTTACTAAGAGGCATTGTTTTCTTTATGGGGCCAGTTCTCCTTCTAAATGTTCAATGCCTTTCTGATTTTATGACTCAGAGTAGTTGATTGTTGACTCTTAACTCTTCCCTCCCACTCTCCAGGTCCTGCCTCTTGCCTTCTAGATTTCACTATATTTATTCCCAGAGAGACTAGCTTGGATTCTTGAGATAGGAAATGCTTTATGTAACCTATAGTTAACTTGCTTATTGTCTTCTCCCACCCCTCCCAAATGACCATTGTTATACTGTTATAATTTTTGTACAATAATAGAATTTCCTCCAGCAGCTCTCCAATAGTCCCTGTGTAGGCCGATGGTTGAACTGACTCAAGGTTTGGGTTTTGCAGAAGGAAAAGGAATTGAAGGGCTGGCAACAATTGGTTAAAGTTACTCCTCATTTCTTCTGGGCTCAGCAGGCAAGGAAATGAAAAATGGAGCCATGAGTATAGGAGGAAATAGGAGGAGTAAGAGGCTGTTGGGTTCACTCAGGTGAAGCACAGTTAAAGTGAGAGTAAGTGATGAAAGGGAAAGTTGGGGGTTTGTGATGAGGACCTGGGGTATAGAGCTGTAAGACCTCAGGGGCAGAGCCATGCAGGCCAACACAAAAGTTCCAGGTGTAGCTGTGAGAGTGCATTTCTGAAGTGCCCTGTCAGTCTTCCCTCTCACATTGGCAGGCACATCCAGCCCAAGGCTGCAGGAACAAGGTCCTTGTACTAATTAACTCCAGTGTTTCTTCAAGGTTTTGCTTTTCTTCCTGCTCTTCTTTCACCTGGAGTTTTTAGTTTTGTCTAATAGTCACTTTCAGGGTGGGGAGAGTCTTTGTTACTTTATCATATTGTTTGTGGTCTTAAAAACCACATGTATCATTAATCCTTTTGATCAACTTCTTCCTGAGTCTCTGATACTCACTAATATTCTCAGTACTGTTCAGAGTCCATGGCCCACACTTGATTATCTTGGAGAGACTAGGAAGACATGTATCTGAGGTGAGGGACCTTGGAGTTTATGACATAAAAAGAGCTATAAAGGCACAGGCCTCCATCAGATCTACCGCAAGGGTGTTTTAGTCGTTCACCATAACAGAAGATAGGGTACTGGAGAAGACTGAACTAGGTTGCCAAGTCTTCACCAAATGTGAATAAATACCTCAGCCTTCTACAGAGAACACCAAAAAGGTTGTATAGTCATATGAATGGAGTCTCAAAAGAGGATTTCTTTTTCATAAGAATAGAAGAATGGCCAGGACAGAACAATGGGACCCTTGCAGAGATTATGATGCAAGGGAAAATGAACAGCCTGTGTTTGGGATTTGACCAATCCAGAGATGCATTTTCCAAACCCTAGACCAATGAATCAGGACCTCCAGGAACATCTGGGATTGTGACAATCCCATTGTAATTCCAGAGAGTATAAGAGAAAACAACATTTTGTGATGAAGCTGAGAATGGAGGAATGTTTGCTTACAAAGCAAGGAGATTTCAAGAGATGGGCATGGAGAAAGTGAAGGGAAGAGAAAAGTTGAAAGACACAGAGAAATATGGCAGTGGCAATAATATGGAGGGAGTTGAACTCTAGCTTAGTGACATGCAGAGAAATTGGATTGATTTCTCTGGATAGCAAACTGGTACTGGTTGAAGAATTTTCATGAAGTTAAAAGATTGAAGTATTTGTTCAGTAGTTAGATTAAATTTTGCTAAACTTTTTTTCTGGTGTTTTTAAGGAGAGCTCTCCCTACAAAGAAAGGTCAACTTGCTTCCCGGTTGCTCAACCTTAGGATCCCAGCAGCTGGCAGAGGTGAAGAAGGTCAAAAGTCCCTTTGGGTGGACTGGAAAGACCTATAGTATTCCTGGAAATCTACATTTGAATTTGGTTCTTTCCATAAGTTGCTAAAAAGAAGCGCTGTTCCTTAAATTCTTAACTGCATAGGAGAGATTCATGGGGACGTCCCTGCCGGAAGTCTTGGAACTGGAGCACCTGAGCTGGCTTAGGGACAGTGAGCCTGAGTAGAATGTTCCCATGTGGTGGGGAGGTAGTTAGGAGCATTCCCAGGTATATATTCCCTCTAGTCACTTGTTCTGATCAGAAGGCATCAGACAAAAAGGATCTAGGTATTATCCTTAACTTCCCTCCCCCTAACTCTAAAATGCCATGAAAAATTTTCCTCCCCCCCCATTTTTATTGGTATAAAATCCCAATGTTGGTTTAAAAAAAACAAACAACCTCTCCCCAAAAGTTTTAAAAAACACTCATTCAAGCTTTTCCTGGGCCAGCCCCAGAAAAACAATTCCATCTTGCTCATATTTTGCTATTTCTCCACCCCTATATCAGTCTTGTCTTTACCCCTGCACCCACCCCATGCTCTAATTTGTCTACTTACATTTATGCAATTACAGAGGTCCTCGTGTGTGGTGATATCAATCCCTCACAGCCCCCTTACACTTGAAGTACCACTCATCCTTCATGGCCAAATGTATGTGCCACATTCTTCTTAAGCTTTCTTATGTACTGAAGTCAGAGCCATTTACTCTATTCAAGTTCCCATAGCACTTACTACCTCTAACTAGAATGCTTTCTACAGTCAACAGCAGTCATGCTTTATGTTCCTTGTTATTTCATTAGATTAAAAACCCTCCGAGGGAAAGATTACGGTTTAGTACCATGTTATTTTCCAGAACACCTGTCTTAATACCTTGAGTACAGTGTGTGCTTAACTAAATATTGGCTGATTGAATACCCACTTCCAGTAAATAAAATAGGTTTCTTCAAGCCTTAGAAGCAGACTTGAGCCACAAAGAAACATTGCACAGAAATCAAGTATCAATTTATCAGTAGTCCCCCCAGTGGCTTGAATAAGTAAATGACCTTTTCCAAAATATGGGAACTTCCTTACCTCCTATTGCTTAGGAAGAATCTTCGCTAGTAAAGACATCAATGTATTTCTTTATAGGCTGGGGCTAGTACATGTAGTCTTCCGGTGACTTAGAGTCAAACGTCCTCTTGACTTTCAGAATAACACAGGGAGATCTTCCTCCAGGTTCAGAAATGTTATGTAGGCTGGAAGGAAAAGCTTGTGACCTGCCACCAGCAAGCACAGATGCTAATATATGCATTGTGGCCTAAACGAATGTGAGCTGACTGGAGCCAGGAAGCTCTCAGTAATTATCCCTGCACAAAAACAGCTTCAGTCCTCTGGAACCCTGTTTTGTTTTTGTTTTTGTTTTTTTTCTGTAAAATATGGACAAACATACCTTCCCTAACTTTAAGTACTTAGATACCTCTTATTCACCATTTCAGAATATCTCTGCCCTAGCTGTCTCTTTTTCTGGCCATTACTGTGGGGACTAGTTCTGCCATCTTCAAGAAGGTTCCTGCAGGTACAGCCTGACCATCTGATTTCAGGCCTGTGCCTCCGGCCCCAGAATGTCTTTGTTGACGAGATGTGGGAAGCCACAGAAACACACTCAGCTTGGAGTCTAGGCATGCATATGCCAGAAGTGCAGGGAAGTTAGGGTAAGAACCCACAGGATAAACTATGACCAGTATAGGTCCAGAACTGTTAGAAAATTCCTCCTCTCTGACCCCACAGAGAGGGTCCTGAAATACACATTCACAGAACCGAGCAAGCTGTCGTCTATATCAGTGACCAGCTGGTAATGCATCCTTGTATTTGACTCTTTATTTTCACATCTGTCTTCTATTGTTCCTGATCCTTATTTTTTTTTTCCCGAGTCTGTATACCTCAAATAGCATAATTACACACAAGCCTTCATCTCAGCCTCTGCTCTCTGGGGAACCTAGATTGAGATATAACCCTGTTGCTACAACATGGGTAGGCAAGCACAAAGAAAAGGTCTCTAATAGAATATGTAAAGTGATAGCAAATTTGCTTTTCTCTAGAAAGGTAAACATGGTAAAAGTAAGTAGGTGGTAGTCTCACCTTAAGAGGATTTGAAAACTTCAATGGACTTTTTTTGATGTGGAACCTTCTGGCAAATTTATGATGATTCCAAGGACTTTTCTTTGTGATCACCATAGGACTGTATTCCCTTGGGATGCTAGTCTGACTTTAGTGGGTAAAACTGCATAGGAATCACAAGGGGAATGATAGTCACAGCAGCCAAATTAACCCAAGCTGATGACATTGCTCTGTGCCCTAGGAAAGGCACTGGAACCTGGAAAAGAAACGTTCACTGATAGAAAATAACCAGGAGGCTAAGGAGAGAGATGTTATTTTTGAACTTTTAAAGAGAACATTATAAATAGCAGAGAAAATAGAAAAGCAGAAATTAAAAACATTAAAAACAAAAGCAAGTTGACAGCGGCCCTTTTAATATGACAATTTTGGTGCTTCTAAGGCCCGGCTCATGGATGTAATAGCTGAGTCCCCGCAAAATAGCCAAGGACCATAGGGTTTGAGCACTTAGTCACAATGGCATTTTAGGTTAAACAATCATTGACTCAGCGGTGAAAAATGAGATAAATTAAAATTATTTTCTTCACAACGGCCGAGGGGCTTGGCAAGTAATATATTGAAGAAATTTCCTGGACATAATAGGTTACATTAATTTTCAACTGCAAAACAATTCCTTCAGCATTATTTTTCAAGGAGAGAGAAAAGAGGAAGGGGGGGAGAAAACCACCCTGTTACTTGTGCTATTTACTTCTGGCCTAAATGAGAAAACATGTTTCAAAGGGAAGATTAAGAAAGGCGTATCAAGACACACAGCAAATCCTGACTGTAAAGAATTCAAGCTAATTGGTTACCCATTTGCCTGTTCAAATGTGGTCAGTATTAATCCAAGAACAATAGAAGCATAAGTTATGAAAATCGTTACATTGGGAAACAGGATGTTAAGCCCCCTGCTAGCTAAAAAGCACCTTTGTTTGGAATATGGAACTAAAATGGGAGCAAATCTTTCCATCCAAATGTGCTACCAGGTATGGTAGAAGAGCTTAGTGCCCGTGATTGGGTCCTCTTTATCCCTGATGCTGAGCAAATGAGTGAACCCTTTGGTTCCAAGCCTTGCAGATTTCGCATGCTGCTTGGGGAATGAGGTAAATGGGGTTGTACAGGGGAGGGAGAAAAGATGGAGCCATCAGCTGGTTTCAGATAGATGCAGAAGCCCATATTCCTGCGGTCCACATGCATGCTTCTCTCCTCCCTGCTCCCCTGAAGACCTGTCTTACCATCTTTAGATTATTGACTATTTGGCCCAGTGGTATCCTGGTAAATGTTTAACAACTGGCTCTCTAAATGTAGTTCTGACATGAATATTTATTGATATTTTCATTTTATAGCAGTGGCTGGCAAACTTTTTCTGTGAAGGGCCAGACGGTAAATCTTTTAGGCTTTTCAGGGCACACATTCTCTGTCACAACTACTGAACTCCGCCACTGGAACATGAAAGCAGCCTAGACAATACGCAATGAACGAACGTAGTGGTGCTCCAATAAAACCTTCTGTGTGAATACTGAAATTCAAATTTCTAATCATTCTGTGTGTCATGAAATAGTCTTTTTTTTCCTTTAAACTTAATTTTCAGAAAAAACAACAACAACCGTTCTTAGCTCTCAAGCTGTATACATACAATCCCAACGCAATCTGGATTTGGCCTGGAGGCTGTTGTTTGCCACTCCCATTTTACAGTAACAGTTAAGTTGGATGATAGGGAATCTGCTGAGATGTATGTTGGAACTTCATTTGTCAATAAGATGGGTGACTTTTGTGCTTAATTGTATAATTATTTTCAAATACTGGAAGAAGTTTTTAGAAGGTTTCCTCAGTTTCGTTCTGCTGTTCACAGTGCGATGGCTACAGATATGCCATACTTTTAAGTTTAACTATATCATTAACACTTTCTCCTTAACTTTCTAATGTCTCAATAATCAACAAAACAGCTCAAGCTCTGATTAGTAGCATTTGCCAATTTCCATGGTTGTAAACATTTCTACTAGGGCCAATTTCAAGTTACTAACATGATTATCAGTAATATTACTTGAGTACTCCTTTTTATAAATAAACTGTAAGGGCAGGAATTTCCTTCTTTATTATCTTTGCTTCCATGCGGTGTCTTGTACAGAAGTAAGCACACACTAGATGCTCCACAAAGATACAGCGATGAAACTATGTCCATTAGGCTGTCCTTCTGTCCCTCACATGAAATCATTTTAAGTGACAGACATGGGTCTCTAGGAACCAGATAGGCCATCATGTTCTACCTGCAGGTTTGGTTACGGATCTTTAGCAGGTATGACTAGCCTTCAAAGGAGTGGAAGAGATAGTAACAGTGTTGGTCTTAGGTTTTCCCAGCCCTCTCCCTCCTTCTCTTCACTTTCCCTGCCTGTGCTCCCAGATGGCTTCTCTTGCTCCCTGCCTTCATGGGTTCCTGGCTGCCTCCTCTGACTCTGTTACTATTCCAATCTAACTATTCCAGTTAAATGCCTAGTTTGGTGTTTATTTGGAGAGAGGAATTAAGCTTGATTTAAAAATGGAAACCAAACTTTGAGCTACAAGTATAGGCCTAAAACTTAGAAACGTAACTAACATACCACTTAATGATTAGGAAGATACAGGAATGTGTATATGAGTGTTTGTATGTATGTATGTATATATGTATGTATTGCTTTCTTTGAAAAACACTGAACAGAAATTACCCATATTCCTGCTACTTTTTGAATTGTACAAAATAGCAAATGAAAACAGTTCCTTCAGTCCATCTAATCTCTCCCCCCCCCCCAAATTAACCATTATTGACAATTTTGGGAGTGCCGTTTCTGATTTTAACCTCCCAAGTCTGGAAATACAGAACTCCCTCTCCTGCCCCTCCCTCTTCTGCTCCTTCCCCTCCTTCTGTTCTGCTCCCTCCTCCCCTCTCCTCTGGATTCACTGTTGAGTGCTTAGACTTCAGAGCAGGGTTCTAACTTACCTCCACTCTAGGTCACTGTCTCAGGACAGCCTCCTCAGGTTACTAACGCTGGGCAGGCCTTTGGCTCACATTTCCATGCTGGCACAAAGCTGACATTTGCTTCAGTGGGCACTCTGATTCCTCTGGACTTGACTCTACCAGGACCTGCTTCTTGCCCTCTCAGTCTTTTTGTACGGTGACTCGGTAACTGGCATTCACAGGCACAAAACCATTCAAATTTCCTGGAACTAAATTGCTTTCCAGAACTCCACAGTCATGAAGCTGATGTGGGTATTGATTTCTTGTTTGTTAGTGGCCAGTAATGTGGAGCCCAGAACGGGCACAGACGGGTGGAGAGAGGACCTGTTCACATCTGTGAGCTGCTGGGCAGGGGTGGCCACCCTCAGATGGCTGCCACAGCTGGCCCCACCTGCTCTGTACTGTGCCTTCCCCTCCAACTGCCAGACCTGGGGCTGATTACAGACAGTGCTGGGCTCTGGTGTCCGCAGCCAGAGCCCTCCTGCATCTGCTGCCGCCCTCGAAACCAATTCTGCCCTTTGTCTGCCAAGGCTCTGAGAGCCACAGAGCCCGGCAGCTCACAGCCAGCTCCGCTCACGTGGTGGTGTCTGCTGAGACAGAATGGCACGTAGTGTCTGTCTGGAAGGAAAAGCACAGCCCAAGAGAAGCATGTCACACTCCTGGCTAGCTAGACATCCAATTATTTGTCTTTGCTTTTCCTTTTTTTTGTTTTTATTTTTTTTTTTAATTCTGACAACAACGGCTCTCACAAAGCAGGCAGTGGTGTGGCTGGTCATTCTTCTTCCTTTGACTAATTTAGTTTTTTATCTCCTGAGGGCCAGACCTCGAAGTCCAGCGCCTCACTCCTGCCCATGGGTTCTGAGGAAGGACACCTGACGTATTCACACCAGTTTGTAGAAAAGCTTGCCTGTTCCCCCATGACAAGTGATTAGTGGCAATATTGCTATTGTTTTAAATGAATACCAGAATTGGCCTCTGACACAAAACAGCCAGTCTCACCCCACAGATAGTTCTCCCGATTTTAACAATTTACCTAATATAAGAAAACTTCTCAGTGCTGTCCTCAGATGTTGTCTTCTCAGGGGGGTTTCCTCTGACTGCTTGATTTAAGATTGTCTTGATCACCCTACCCATCTACCTGATCTTCCTTATCTTTCTCTTTTTCTTCTCTTATCGCCTTCAGGATACTAACTAGCATAGTACACTTGTCAGTCTCGTCTTAGTAGAACCTAAGCTCCTCAAGTGCAGGAATGTATGTCTGTTTTATTCACTGATGTTTTTCTAGAGCCTAGAAGAGTTTCAAGCACATGTAAAATAGTCAATAATGATGTGTTGAATAAATGTAACAAAATCAGGGCAGCCGTGAGCATCCCAGCCCTGTGCCCTCTCCCCCTTCTCTGTGGCATTCTTTCATTTTCTTTCTCCTCCTTCTCATCTTTCCCCTTACATTTTCCCCTATCTCCTCTGAAAATATAATAGAACCTTTCTGGGTTCCCCTGCCCTAATATAAGGTTATAGAGATTCATTCATGTAGGCTGTGAATGATTGATAAGACTTAAATATCACCCAAGAAAACAAGGGGAAAAGGCAGGAAGAAATTATTTTTTTTATTGTGGTAAAATACAAATAACATGAAGTTTACTGTCTTAAGCCTTTTTTTATTGACAAATCTATAAGATGTGTAAAGTGTACATTGCAGTGACCTGATACACATACATTGTGAAAGAATTGCTCCCATGTAGTTAATTTTCATATCCTTTTTCAATGCATACATACACCAATCACCAGGATGCACACTCTAAATATCCCACAATCCTACCAGTCCACCATTTATTTATTTCTTTATTTATTTATCTATGTGAGAACATTTAAGTTCTACTCTCTTAGCAAACTTCATTTCTGCAATATAGTGTTATCAATCATGGACATCATGTTTTACATTAGATTTTCAGACCTTACTCATCTCATGGCTGAAACTTTATCCCTTACCAGTCTCTTCCTATTTCTCCCATTCCCCAACCCTGTCAACTACTTTTTTTATCTCTCGATCATGGATATGTTAAGAAAATTCTGTCTTTTAATTATGGATATAATTATTCATTTTTCCCTTTTTTAATAGATATTATGCTTCAATAAATAAAGCATTTATTTAAAAATATTGATATAGATCCTCTGGGCATAGAATTTATGATTGATTAAATGTATTGCTTTTATTTGTCTTTTTGTTTTCTGCTTTTTACAATGATCAAGTATTACTTTTATAATACTTTCATAATATTAAGATAGTATTTTTATTTTAATTAGAACTTTTTGGACCATATTAAAATCCCATGGGTCAGTGTATCAGAGAATATACAACACACTAAAATCAGGTGTTTGTGGAATTTTTTTCTTCTTCTCTTTAATAAACTTATACCGCCTTTATGCATTTCTCCCTTTCCTCACTCCCTGCCTCTGACAATGACCAATCTGTTCTTTGTATCAGTGAGCTTAGCTTTTTTTCTTTTTAAGATTCTCCATAGAGATCATACAGTATTTGTCTTTGTCTGACTTATTTCACTTAGCTTAATGTCCTCTAGATCCATCCATGTTGTCACAAATGGCAAGATTTCATTCTTTTTTATGGCTGAATAATATTCCTGTGTGTGTTTATGTGTGTGCATGCATGTGTGTATGTATCTCAGAATTTCTTTATCCATTCATCCCTCAGTGGTCACTTAGGTTGTTCCTGTATTTTGGCTATTGTAAGTAGTGCTGCAATGAACATGGGGATATGTACATCTTTTTGAGTTAGTATTTTCATTTTCTTGAGATAAACACCTAAAAGGGGAATTGCTGAATCATATGGTAGTTTTATTTTTAATATTTTGTCAGAATTCCATACCATTTTCCATAGTGGCTGGAGTAATATATGCACACGGGTTCCTTTTTCTCCACATCCTCCCCAACACTTGTTATTTCTTATCTTTTTAATAACTATTCTGGCAGGTAGAAGGTGATACCTCATTGTAATTTTGATTTGCATTTCCCTGTGATTAGTGATTTTGACCACCTTTGGGTATCTGTATGTCTTTGGAAAAAATATCTATTCAGATATTCTTCCCATTTTTAAATTGGATTGTTTGTTTTTTTGCTACTGAGTTGTGTGAGTTCTTTATATATTTTATCAGATATGATTAACAAATATTTTCTCCTGGTTAGTAGGTTGCCTTTTCATTTTGTCGATGGTTTCTTTTACTGAGCAGAAGCTTTTTACTATGTTGTAGTCTCCCATTTATTTATTTTTGTTTTTCTTGCTTTTACTTTTGGTGTCAACTTAAAAAAAATCATCTCCAATACCTACATTAAGGAGCTTACCACCTGTTTTCTTGTAGAAGTTTTATGTTTGCAGGTCTTATGTTTAAATCTTTAATCCATTTTGGGTTATTTTGTGTGTATGTTGTAAGACAGTGGTCGAGTTTCATTCTTTTGCATGTAGCTGTCCAGTTTTCCTAACAACATTTATTGTAGAGACTATCCTTTCCCTATTGTATAGTCTGGGATCCTTTGGCATAAATTAATTGACTATATATGTATGCGTTTATTTGGAGATTTCTGTTCTATTCCATTGATCTATATGTCTATTTTTAAGCCAATACTGTACTATTTAAATTATGGATTTGTAATATAATTTGAAATCAGAGATTACAGTATATCCAGTTTTGTTCTTATTTCTCAAAATTGCTTTGGCTATTCAGGGTTTTTGGTGGTTCCATACAAGTTGTAGAATTATTCTATTTGAAAGATGCTTTTGGGATTTTGCTATGGATTGCACTGAATCTGTAGATTGCTTTGGGTATCCATTAAACTGTAACTCCTCATCCCCTCCCCTTTCCTCAGCTCCTAGAAATCATCTACTGTCTCTATGAATTTGACTGTTCTAAGTATCTCACATAAGTATAATTATACCGTTTTATTTCAGAAGGAATTTTTTAATTATAGGACCATCAGGGATCAATGGGTGTAGATCAATGGATATAAAAAGAATTGGGGGAGAAAAGTGCTCTGGATATCCCTATACCTATCTCTCTCTCTCTCTCTCTCTTTTTTTTACAATAAAGATTATTTATTTATTTATTGGGGGAGAGAGAGCACAAATGGGGGGAGGGGCAGAGGGATAATCAGACTCTACGTCGAGCAAGGAGCCAGACCCAGGGCTCTATCCCAGGACCCTGAGATCATGACCTGAGCGAAAGGCAGACACTCAACTGACTGAGCCATCCAGGTGCCCCCTCCTAGAGTTTCTAAAATTACTTTGTTAAAACATGTGTTCTAGATGTTTCCCCTCAACCTGAATAACACATATCCCATTTTTTTATCTCAAAGCTCCTAAACAGGAAGATTGAGCTCATATGGGATCACACCCTCTTCCAATTATTTTTCCTTTTTTAACTCAGTTGTTCTTTGTCAAGTAAAGAGTGGACTCTTTTTTTTTTTTTTCTTCCAGGTTGTATTCTCTTTCTAGTTGAGTTTAATTTATCATCTCCCTTTCCCTGATGTTCAAATGCAGAACAAGCTCTAGTGGACAATAAGGGAACACAGATCTATAGGTATCTTAAAAATGACATATCAATTGCATGCACCTAGGCTTTAGGCATTTGTATTAGTCTGCTAGGACTGCCACAACAAAATACTATGAGAAAGGACTTTAGTCAATTCTTTGTTGATCTCACATAAGGAGACCAAGGCCTAGAGTTAACAGTGACTTGCCTAAGTATACACAGTTCCTATTGGCAGAGGTCAGAGGGTGCTTAGATGTGGTACCTCAATTCCTCAGTTTCTTCTGTATCATTTTGCTCAGTGGAAAGTTACTTCCCATGTGCTACAGTATACAGATATACAGATAAATGCCTTAATTGACAATTCTGTTAATGCAATAAAAGGAATTAGTGCACAAATTAGATGCATGGGGGAAGTTCATTTCATTGTTTTGCAAAGAGTAAAACAATAAATCATTGCTTTCTAGTTTGGCACCACATGGGAATAATATTAAGAATAATACTTAAAAGAAGATGTCTCTAAACATTTTACTTTTTGTTCCTTCGGACTTCTTTATGTCATATAAATCAGTGTTGATTATTGAGGAGGTATAAATAAAGGCCAGTTTTTCAATCTTTCTTTGAAAAATCCTAGCCATATGTTTTTGAAGGTCTATGATACTTTGGACTATATTATTTCAGAATCAGTAGTACCCATTAGATACATGTATATGTCTCTTTTCTTTGGGGCAACTGAAATATCAATCTTTATGCACACTGCATTCTTTGTCCAATGACCTTGAATAACATAAAAGCCAAGATTAGTGAAAACATTTTTAAAACCTGACTTATCAATAGATCATGATATTGCCTTTGCCTTTGAGCCTTATTTAAGGGTCTAGATTGCTGGAGCTGGAAGGTCCCTTAGAGTTCAGCTAGGCCAACACCCTCATTTTCCAGATGAGGAACCTGCACCTGGGAGAAATGAAGTGAATTACTCAAGGTCACACAGAAAGTCACTCTCTGAATCTAGCTAACAGTCATGTATTTTGACGTTAGTTCTTTTTCCAATATGCCAAGATGGCTCAATATTGATAAAACAGGGATAGTATTTGCTAATATACTCCAATAGATTTTAATTTGTTCCTTAATTTCTATTTATCTCTTACCTCTAAGATTTAGCATCAAAGTTAATGGAACTAGGAGAATGTGGGTGTCCAGTTGTCCGCAGGACAAAGAAATCCCATAAATCAACTTTCTTTCAAGGATGACTTTTTTCTACCTACTTTTGTAAAAGATAGTCTTGAAAGTAAAGCTCTATGGAAAACTAAAAGATTATTGAAATTCATTTTCTCCTTCTTCAGCATATCAAGAAGTAGGTCTAGAGTCCCACGTCCTGGAGAATTTTGGAAAACTGCTAGGATGAGGAGAATGCCCAGAATGGATGGGCTTCCTCCGCAGGTCACCTGGAACACAGCTAGTCTCGGGGCTTCTGTATGGCCTGGTGCTTATGCAGAAGGATGATTTAACATTAATTGGAGCAGTGACAGATTACAAGGGGTATTTGGACACAATTCAGAAGTTCTTAAATACCCCTGGAGGATGATTCTGGAGTTAGCTGAGGATTTGGAAAGCTTCCAACAAAGGTACAAAGTGGTCATGCCACTGAAATGTTCCAGAGACGGCTTCCAAAGCCAGATACTGAGTGGCTTCATAGTCAGGTCCAAAATGGTGAAAGAGAGGTTTCAGTCAGAGGAGATTGGTTAAGGCTCCAGAGCAATAGATCAAGCTGAGTATGGACTGCAGCCTCTTAGTTCCTTGAGTTCTCCTCTTCCCCTCTGGTATTCTCCATTTCACCCCACACACAGCCCAGCCCTACTTTCAAGCCTTTGCACTATGTTCAGAATTTCTGTCTCCAGCATACCCCTCTGACCACCATCTTGTATTTCTTCAGCTCCCTTTCATAGGTCCGCCCACCAATAATGCAAAGCCAATGATACCTTCCTTCTCTTACCCCAGCCACTTTTGCTCTATCAGGCCTCTCTTAAATTCATTTCCTACTCTCTTTAACTTCAGTTCCATGGTACATTGTTAGAATCACTCCTTGTATATTCACAGCTTCCTTATTTCCTCTTGTTCTGTCATGATCTCTTGACCCAGCCCCAACCATGGCTAATGCAACTCTGTCTCTACCATGCTTCCCAAGGTGCAGTGGTGTGGACAACAAGGTGCAGGACAACCCCCAGTTAGATGGACATGAATCAATGATGACTCCCATCAAGGAGGCCTCGGGGTTACCAGAATTGTGCTATATCCATCCCCCATCAGCTAATTCTTCTTGTCCCAAAGTGATTATTTCATACCTTTTTATTACTCATTTCCAGTATGTCTTCTCTGAATCAGTGAGCTGATTGCCTCTTGACCCTTTATTGATAAAAGAGGAGCAATCAGAAGAGAACTATTTTACCTCCCCACCCGCAGCTCTACCATCCTGCCTTCACCTGTCTCAGTGCCCCACCGTCTCTTCTGATACACTGATTAAACTGGCTGCTCTCCTACCTCAGAAAATCCCCCCATTATTTTTGTCCAACCCTCTTGACTTCTCAGGGACTTTATCATTATAAACTATCCCTTTAACCCTGCATCTCCTTTCTCTTTGTTTTCTTTTTACAGCTTTTTATTTTTTGCTCTGTTGTTCTCATTGGTGAACAATTGTAAGTGACATCTGCCATCTTCCTGAGCTACATGTCCCCTTCCTGCTGTTAATGTCTTTGCTCTTCTTTATTGATGAAATCTTTGAAAGAGTTTCTGTGAAAACTGGTACATTCTGTGAAAACATGGCCTTCATAGTTTAGAAAGAGAAAGAGTCTAACAAAGACACAGATTATAGACACAGTATATAATTACAAATTATATTATACATGGATAGATAGATGATAGGTGGATAGATATATACATACATACACAGAGAAAGTGAAGAAACTTAACTCAGTAAAATTTTTAATTTTGGTTTGAGAGCAATAGGCATGCTCAGATATAGGAAGTATCTGAAGGGATATCACACATGCACACTTTTTAACAACTGAGAATCGTGGGAAGTTTCCAGAAGGGACCCTCATGAGGCAAAATAAAACTGAATAAACAAATTTTAGTCACAACAGATAACTATTGAAGAAGTTTCATGTGAGGAGATCAGCAGTGGGCACTGAAGCCATGTAATCATGGGTTTAAATCTAAGTAACTATAGTGAAATTCAAACTTCATAACTATGAAAAAAAGATACTAAAGTAAAAAAGAGTAATTTTTCATACAACAGTTTGTGGCAGAAATGGTGGTGCATGCTAATTTTAAGATAAAAGAGTGGGGGATCGATGGGAAGAAGGGCAAAGATGCCAATCCGTACATCTTGCCTAAACAAGACCAATAGAGACTGTTTCATTTCTGATTATGCTAATTTGATAAGTACGTATAAACCCAGTTTTGAAAATAAGAAAAGAAGAGAAGGAACTTTGAGGGATTACAAACGAAAAGCAAAACCACCCATAGTCTTCTATCATGTATTTGAGATAGAGGACATACTTTTTAGAATTTTTAATACAAATTTACTTTATTTTAATTAGAACAGCAACATAATATAAACATTCACTCGATTAGATGCTCTTTGAAACCAAACTTTGAAGAAAAATATATAGATAACAATTTTCTATTGATCTTGTTTTCTGTTATATTTATTTATTTATTTGTGCTTCCCATTTAATATCTTCAAAAGTCAGTCTTTCATTTTCATCCATGCTTCCTTGTTTGAAACACTCATGCCCCCCACTTCCTCCTCTAAGGATTCATACACCATGAGTGCTAATAGCATTCAGATTTGCTGGATTGCACACTTCAACAGAGTCTAACACAGATTGCTGGGCCCACCCAGAATTATGATATGATTCTGGACAATGCCAGCATTGCTGACCTGGATTCCTCTTTGAAGAGTGCCTGCCCTGGAAAAGAGAGTCCCAAGTTTCTCTTTTCAAATATAGACAAGGTTTGGATTCTTGGCTTTGAGATTCACTCCCATATCCCATTAAGTGAAGATAAATTATTAAGGGGGTGTCTTGGGGAATTGAAAGATAATATTTTACTTTTATTTCTTGGTCTTAGCTTCACTACTGCCCCTATATGTGGAAAACAAGAGAAAGAAATACATGCAGACTTTGTTTTCTTTCACATCAGAGAGATAGAATGAAGCAGAGATAGAATGAAGCTTTGTTTTCTCAATAGAAAGTCATCGTTCTTGAGTTTTTTTCTGGCCACGTGGGAGAAAATTGAAAATCACACAGTCCCTTTCTTCTTGTGTCCCTTAGTGTGGTTGATTGGACATTTCTGTGTAACGAAACTTACAGTGATTCCCTGAGCCATAGCTCTAATTCATACACTTGGGTCAAACACCAAATGTACTCTGATTTGGAGATTTGCTTACAAATCCAAGTTTATGCTAAAAATACAATTTTAAGGAAGAATTTAAACAGGATTTTGTAAGATTTTATTGGATGCCTTACTTTGCGTATTAAACACTGCTGTTAATATGGAGAATAAAGACATAAGCTGGCTTCAAGTTATGGTACTAAGACAGCCTACATCAGCATCTCTTTGTTTAAAGTGTAGGTTCTGACCTACAGAATGAAAAACACTAAGGGGGAGGCCAGGGAAGCTGTTGGCTAAGCAGTCACCACACCTGAGTGTAGAAACTCTGCTTCTTTCAACCTTTCCCTATCAAGTCTTCTCCAGCTCCTGTCCAGGACCTGGGCCCTGCTCATTCTCTTTCTTTCCCCTTTGTACCTTCTTCTGTGCTAATATTTCCCTAGTAACTATTCCAGTAACATACTTGCAAATTACATTTGTTGTTTTTCCTGCTAGATTTTGAGATCTCTGTGTGCAGTAACATGTTCGTTTTGAATCCTCTTTGCCCAGTAGAGTTCTAGACATATGGAAGTGTTCATAAACATTTATAAAATAGATGAAGGAATATATGAATGGATTAATGAGTATGAGAGCAAAGTAAATAAGGCAATTGTGGACTGTGTTGGGTAAAGATCATCAGAGGGTTAGGAAAAGAAATAATAAAAGGAGTGGAATAATGCATCTGAAAGTAAAAAAAAAATTGGATATTTGGAGGAATGTTCATTGAAGAACTACTTGTGATAATCAAAATCTATAAACAACCTATGTATCTATCAATAATGCATTACAGAAACAAATTATGATGTATTTATAAAATGAATTTTATAAATTTTTAAAAATTTTATAAATGAACATGTTATTATATAACATGAATTTTATAAAATTCTTATAAATTTTATAAAATGAACATGTTATTGATACACATTATCACATGGTTAAATAAAAAGAAAAGTTATGTTAAGGGAAAGAAGCCAGAGGCAAATTAGTGTATACTGAACAACACCATTATAAGAAATTCAAGAATAGTCAAAACTGTTTAAAAAATCAAAGTAGTGGTGACCTCAGGGGTATGACTTTGATTAGAAAGGGAAATAAGAGAATTTTCTGGGGATTTGAAATGCTCTGTGTCTTGATGTGGCTGGTGGCTATACAGTTACATATGTTAAGTGAAAATTCCTCTAGCTATACACTTAACAGTTGTACATTTACTGTGGGTCAGCTATATTTCACTTAAAAGAAAGCCATCCATGCAGGGAAAGCCTCAGAATGGGAGCGTCAGCAACAGGACCGTGGAAGATGCAGGAGGCTCTGAATATACCACCTTCAGGATGTGCAGTTACCTCAGACCTCAGACCTCAGAGGAGCCTCCGGGGGAGGAACAGCTTTCCTTGGGAGTCCATATTTACCATTGCATGCTAGGATAGCTTATTCCCTCAGTCCATAGAGCCTTCCCGGACTGCTCCATGGAGAATAGATTAGATCCTGGCTGGCTGTCCCTTTAGTTTTTCACAGTCCTAAACACCTCCTGACACATGTGTGTTTATAATTATCTATCTACCCCTACTTTATTGTGAGCTCCATGAGGACAGGTATAACCTGTTTTGTTCCTACTACATCCCCAACAGAATTCCTTACATGTGGTTGGCATTCAATATGCGTTTGTTAAAGTAATGAGAGAACAAGGGAGAGAATGAAGTAACCACACATTTCTTATTAGGGAAACTGACTAGAAGAAATAAAAAGTATTAAGGAGGGCACGGATTGCATGGAACACTGGGTGTTATACACAAATAATGAATCATGGAACCCTACATCAAAAACTAATGACGTACTATATGTGACTAACATAACATAATAAAAATAAATAAATAAAGGCAAAAAAAAAAGAGGAATTAAAAGGAAGAGATTCAAGAGCAAGTTAGAGTGAGACAAATTTTCTTCAACTCTTGCTGTGCCCAGGGGCCTGTGTGAGGTTTCTTTTTTTTTTTTTTTAAAAGATTTTATTTATTTATTTGACAGAGAGAGATCACAAGCAGGCAGAGAGGCAGGCAGAGAGAGAGGAGGAAGCAGGCTCCCCGCTGAGCAGAGAGCCCGATGCGGGGCTCGATCCCAGGACCCTGAGATCATGACCTGAGCCAGAGGCAGCGGCTTAACCCACTGAGCCACCCAGGCGCCCCCTGTGTGAGGTTTCTAAGGAAAAGGGAGATCTAAGAAACACGAAGTTTCAAAAGAAAGAAAGAAAGAAAAAGAAAGAAAGAAAGAGAAAACCCTAAGTTTCAATCAACTAAAAGCTCTCTAGTCTTTGGAGTATAGAATATATCCTGGAGGGTAGTGGAAGTTGGGTCAAAGTGTTCCCTCATAGGATCTAGTAAAAGGGCAAGAAGGCAATGCTCTCCCTCCTTCCAACTTGGTTGAGGGCAAGGAAACTATGCCATCTCCCTTCCTATTTCACCTATAAGCAGAAATGTGACTTATGGATACCTGTACAGGACTGTATCAGAGGATCCATCAGCTAGAAGCCATGATTTGAAGCACTGGATCCTGCCGTGGTGGATGTTTCAGCCAAACTGAGAATCCTGCCTAAACACAAATCAAGGCAAACTAAGTATGCTTTGATCATCACCTCTGAAGATGACTTTGTTTGTTGATGACTACATGCCATGCATATCCATCTTCCGTATACTCCAGTTCAGCTTTTATATGTTTTCTCCTTACTTCATTGTGCTAGATGTGATTGTAACTCTTGGCCTTTCACGAAGGTGTGTCTTAGAAATACCTATCTCACTTTCTTGTCCTGAATGAACTAGGCAACGATACTGTGCTTACTTTGGGTTCCTTGGGGCTATAACCCTTAACCTGAGCTGGACGGATTGGTTCTCCTGAGACGCACGACCTCACAGGGATCCTGATGTTCTGAGGAAAATGGAAAGTCTACCATGAAGTGGCAAAGAAAAGATGGGAAAGACATTAAGAGACATTTCTGTCATGTATTAAAATACCACCTCTTCTTACCCTATAATCATACTATAATTTCTCTGAAAGTGGAAGAGGTCATTAAGAACTGAGGATTTATGGATTTCTCTGACATAGGAGGCAGGCATGAATTTGTTTTTATTAAGGTATAATTTGTTGCATACAGTGAAATGCCAAAATAATTAATTAGAACCACCACCAAAATTAAGATATAGAACATTGCTGCTCCCTAGGAATTTCCTATATGCCTAGTTCCCATCTTTATCTACTCTCAGGTCATTCCTGTTCTACTTTCCATCACTCTACAGGGTTTTGCTTATTCTCAAACATTAAATAATTATTCCTACAGTACATCATATTTTGTGTCTAGATGCTTATGTTCAACATAATATTTTTAAGATTCATCCATGTGGTTATATGTATCAGTAGTTTATTCATTTTTTATTGCTGCATATTATTCCATTGTAGGATATATCATATTTTTTATTCAAATCTCTGATTGTGGATATTTAGGTTGTTCCCATTTAGGAATATTATAAATAACAGTGCTGTGAACAATCTTGTATAAATGTTTTTATGAAAACATGACTCAGTTCTAGAGGATGAACACCTAGAAGAGAAATTGCCAGGACATAGAATAAGTGTATGTTTAACTCTGTTTTTTTTTGGTTTTTTGTTTTTTGTTTTTTGTGATTTTTTTGGTCAGGGCTCTTTAAAGGGGAAAAATTTTATATATATATATATATATATATATATCATTTATTTTATATATTTTTTTTATTTTTTATATTCTATATATATATATATATATATATATATATATATATATACATGCTGAAAAGTCCCAAAATGTGCCATCTGTGAGCTGGAGGACCAGGAAAGTCAATGGTGCTGTGATTCAGTCCTATTCAATGGTCTGAGAGCCAAGGAACACTGATGGTGTATGTTCCTGTCTGTGTCCACAGGCCTGAGATCATACATGATTTATCATATTATTATAACTAAAATCCCTGAAGTCTGGTTTTGTCTGAACAAAGGATTTTACTCATTATAAATAATATTCAAGGAAAATCTGTACATGTGGAGGAAAACAGGCTTCTGTGTTTCCCTTAATGAAAAAGTTAACTCAATTAGGGAACACAAAAAGTGGGGTGTTACTTTTTTTAATGACCTCAGACAGGACCACTTGTGGGGGATTCTAAAATGTGCCAAGGGTCAAGCACCTGTGAGAGCCAGGATAGAGTCTTCTACAGGGAAGCATATTCTGTGGCTGGACCAGCCCTCAAACTGAATGTGGAGGGACCAAAGCTTTCCTCATCTGTCCCTCTCTTGCCCAGGAGCCCAGCATTTCCGTGACCTCCAATGGTGGACTGGATTCCATAGAATCTGCTTGTTCTAGACAGTGGCCACTCATTGGATGAATCTACCTTTCGATTTTGAATTCCAAAACTCTGTTTCTAAACCTCATCCCAGGCCCTGCTTGGGATATTGTCATACTAGGTCTATGTAGTGATTCCAGTGATGTTACCAACTCCTTGGCATTTCTGCTGCCACAGTGGCACATTTCTGCTGCCACTAATTACTAGAAGCTTAGCAGATAGTACTGAGTAGTCTAGAACTTGGAGAACTAGAATTACAAAGATGAGGTTTATTTTTTTCCAGCAAAGACAAATCAATGATGGACTATTTATATATGAAATATGACTATATAAATTCTGGCTATTTGTCCTCTCTAACATATATTTAAACATAAGAATTAGAACATGCATAATACATGAATAGATAAATATATGATCTGGTTAAGAAGAAATATATAATAGAAATGAAATGATCAAACACTCAATAAAATAATAAAATCCCATTCTAATAGCAGTTTCACCAAGGACCAAAATGTGCTTAAGCCTGTCATTTCTCACCATATTGTCAGGCCCATTGAAACCTTTCTCTGACAGGATTCTGTCAGCATTGATGCCATTTAGACCTTAATACCTAATTAAGGCTCTTTTATTTCTTCACAGCCCATTTTTCTTTGACATTCTGTAGCAGCTTTCCTCAGATGTGCTCCCACATCATCCTCACACTATAGAACATCACAGAACACCCTCGTCCCCCACATACTTAATGCCAAGAATACAGGGTTTGGTTTATACTTAGTGTATTTGGTTCATGTAGTTAAAACACATATTTACAACACAGTATTTTTTGTAGCCTGGCTTTATTCAACATATATAATTATAGCTTCTTCTTCATTCAGCTTCTTTTTCAAGTGAGGGCTACTTTGTCTGTGGCTTAACCTATGTACTGTTTAAAAATGGAAGAGCATTACACAAACTTCTGGTAAAAAGAACAAAGGGAGATGTTTCTCCCCCCCCCCTCCAATCAAAGAGAAAAACAAAAGTTATGGCTTCCAAGTAACTAATTGATGTTATATCAAATGTCTCTATGCTCTATCCCTAAACAGCAAATCTCTTATGGCCTAAGGTATGCAGATACACACTCATGGCAATGTGTGTTTTGAATTTTTACATACATACACCTATGCAGTTTTACCAGAATATGCTTATTTTTTTTCTAATTCACATTTGCATAGATTATGTAAAATTCCCATAAGATCCCTAGATTATAACTCCCATTTGAGGGAAAGAGTGCATTATTCATATTCTTCCCTCAGAATGCTGAAAACATGAGTTTCATATAGTAAGCACTTAATTCATATTTGGTGAACTCGGTGTAGAGTATTTTAAGAGAGTTAAGTTTGCTATACTCTAATACCTGCTGGATTGATACATACCCTTACTCTGATCATCTAAAACAGTCAACATAAATTGAAAGATAAAGCATTCATAATAAGGTAAAAATATGAAGATTATGACATATTAATTATTTTAAAAATAACCTAATTTTTATAATGCATAGAAATAGATACAAGTGCCATAGTATTTCCTAAATGACCAAGGGCAAATTGATTAATAATTCACCTCTTTGGGATACCTGGGTGGCTCAGTCAGTTAAGCATCTGCCTTTGGCTCAGGTCATGATCCCAGGGTCCTGGGAGGGAGCCTGGCATCCAACTCCCTGCTCAGCAGAGAGACTGCTTTTCCCTCTCCCTCTGCCACTTCCCCAACTTGTGCTCGCTCTCGCTCTTTCTCTCTCTCTCTCTCTCAAATAAGTAAAATCTTAAAAAAAAAAAAAAAAAAAAGGATTCAGCTCTTTAACTAGTGCTAGGCAAATAGGAAGTACTCCATAAACTTTTGTTGAATGAACAATTTGTTGACACCACTGCATTGTTAACATATGAAAAATAAAAACTATTTATGTAAACTAGAAAATAGATGGGTTAGTAATGCCAATTGATCCAAATAATAAATATTTTAAACATTATTTTTATCTGGTTCATATTTATCTGTGTTAGTCTAAACTGAGTATAAGGCTTATCAGATTCTAATGTTATTTTACGTTAATCTTTCTTTGAACACATTCTGACTCAACTTTGAAGAAATGCCTCCAAAAATCTATTGAAGACCACAAGTTCCCACTTTTGTATTATACCCTCTAGTAGGTCTTGTTAGTGTCCCTACCAGATCTCCTCTTAATAGCTCACTGCTATTCCTCTGAGAAATTGCCCTTGTCTAAATAAGAGCCACCTTGCCCCAGAGGTTAAATCCACTCCTCTCTGGGAAGCCAGCAGCCAATGACTGACTAAATGGGTTGCAAAAGGCTGCCCTTACCTCAGTGTAGGACACACTCAGCACAGTTCACACTCCAGAGCTCTCAGTGTAATTAAACTGAAACTAGACTCCAGCAAAGATCACATCCTTGCTTAGTTCATTTTCTCCTCTCCTAAGACTACACCCTTGATAAATTACTTTCACTAGAATTTCACATATTTCAGGTTCTGCTCCTAGGAACCTCAACCTAAGACAGTCAATACAAAAGATGGTGTTAGGAAGAGGACTAAATATGGGTTCTTGGAGACTGATCACTCATCAGCCTGATGGCCTGATGGCAATGAGAGGGATGAGGGAGTAGGAGATGGAGTATTGATGGTCACTGGGTTCTTAAGAAATCCGATAGCTAAGATTTTCATCTGCAATGACCCGGAAGGAGACACCAGTAGAAGAAGGTTCACTAACTGGTATAAAGTTTCTGGCATTTGATAGATATGGGAAAAGAGTAACTATAAGGACTAGATGGGTGACTTATGGCTATTAATTCATTGATGAGAGAAACATGACAGAGTCAGACTGAATAATCAGCAACTTAAAACATTTATGGAAACATTCTTGTCCTGCAGTCAAAGAGCAGACAGAGCTGAAGACCAGGCAAAGAACTTACAAGTGGCAGAATTTCTGAGAAGGGAGAATATTCCGTTTAAGGAAATCTACTTTGCAAAATCAAGGCTCTAATAGGGAAGAAATGGAATCCTGAGACTCATGCACTTAAAACCCTTAAATCTGGTGATTGTCCTGAACACTTAGGTCTGAAACCAGTCCTCCTTTTTGAAATATACCGCCTTTTCCTCCTAGATTGAGAAGTCTGCAGCAGCCTCAAATAAAGCAGGCCTTCCAAGGGAATGCTTGCCATACTCAAGATTTATTTCTACATTTATTCTTGGCCATCAAATACAGAAGTAATATCAAATGTTAGTAATTCTTGGGGAAATGCGGGTTCTCCTAAGGGAGAAGAGGGAGGGGCTACAAAAAACACTTCAGGATATGTGAGAAGGTGGGATACACTCTCATTGCACAGGATTCATCATTTTGCATGGACCATGAGAGAAGTTTGGAAAAGAGATGGTGCTTATCAATTACAGAGGAGATGCATGAACTGCCGTGGCAAACTCCTAAGTGAAGAATCCAGTTCCCAGAGAAGTGGGCATGTTAAAATGGTTTTAGTATGTAAGACCAGAAGACCTAGAAGTTGATCCCTTTAGAGGGCCAGAGCACCACCCTTTGTATACCAAGGTGGTTAAGAAATGCACTGATGTGGGGGCACTAGATTTGCTGAGAAATTCAGTGATTGTTGTCCTCTGTCAGGCTGCAATCAGTACAGAAATGACCTTTCAGGACTGACGTCCATAGCAGCAATAAGACCATGTGAGCCTGGAATAGCAGGGACCAGGTGGCAACATAAAGCAGCAGAAGCAGTGTGGGCAAAATGACTGTGATGGGCAGTGAGGGTAGAATGGCCACGAGGGAGCCTGGCCCATAGTGATCTACAAATATTGTTAAGAGAATATAATGACTTTGTTCTTTTTAATACTCATCAGAAAAGGACCTGAAGCAATTTGTAATCAGATGGGACAAACAGTAGTGTCCTTTCCCAGGGTCAAATAAATTGTCCTGCCCTCTCTTACAATCTAAAGGGAACGTGACTGGACATTCTAGAGAATAGTGCAGTAGTCCATTGTATCAATGACACGATGTCAATTAAACCTGGTAACCATGAGGAAGGAAATATGCTAGGTTTTTTGAAAAGGCACATTTACTCCAGATGGTGAGACATAAACCTTACCATGGGGCCTGATGTGTCAATGACATTTTTAGGGTTGCAGTAATATTGTATACATTGTGGTGTCCCTTCCAAAGTACTAGCAACTTTCGCTTGTATCTTCTACTACCAAGAAATACACACAATATTTGGCAGGCTTCTCTGAATGCTGGAAAAACACATTCCATACGTGGGAATCCTGCTCTGATCTTGTTATTGAGTTGCATGGAAGATTGCCAGTTTTGAGCAAAGACTGAGAGAGAATAGTGCAGTAGATCCAGAGTTTACAAAGCATATTTGTCACTTGAGTTATATGACCCATAAGCCAGAAGAACCCCAATGACTAGAGATATATACATAGTCAGGATATATGCCTGGTTAAGCCTCTGGTAAGCTTCAAAAATAAAACCACAGGATGGAATCTTTAGATTCTGGAGCAAAGTCATGCCATCAGCAGCAGAGAACTATGTACTATTAGCAAGTCAGGTCTTAGTATGCTGCTGGGCCCTGGTAAAAACTGAGGATTTAAACATGGGACATCAAGTGACTACGCAACTACAGTGGTTCACCATGTGCTGGCTACACTCAGACCACAAAATTGATAAGTTCAGGTGGGTTCAGCAGAAGTCCATAAAAAAAAGAAATGATACATCTGAAATTAGGCTCAAATAGATCCCTCTGATAGGGCATCATCCCTTAAGGAGTCTAGTCAACCTTAAAACCAGGCTTGGAAAGGGTAATATTTCAAGCTAAGTTGGCCAGTTGCTTATGGGTTTGCATTTCTTGCCCCCAGTGTCTCAGCTACCACCTCTAACTGAGGACTTAAAGAACATGAGATCCTGCATATTAATCCTTTAGACCGAGGGTCTACTTTATGACAAAAGAGGTATAGCAATGGGCCAAAATCTTTGAATCTCTCTCTCAGCACATACCACACCATCTAGAAGCTGCCAGCCTGATGAAGCACTGGAATAACCTCTCATGAGTATAACTGAAAATAACACCCTGTGAGTGTGGGTTGCCATTCTCCAGGATACATGCTACATCAGTGGTCATCATACATGCAGTGCAGTGTCCCTTATAGTGGAGTCATTTGGTCTGAAGCCAAGGGGTGAAAGTAAGATGCCTCTGCTTATTATGACCTTTCTTGACCCACTTTAGGAATTTGGGCATCGATCCCTGCCACTGTTAGTCCTGCCATCCAGAGGCAAGATGGGTCCACCAGAGAGTGCACTAAGAATGTCATTAAATTTAAATCCTTAGTTGTCTCAAGTTTATTTTGGTCTCCTCCTAACAGTAGATCAGCAAGAACAAAAATGAATTTCTGATGCCAGTCATCATGAAAGCAAGGTAGGATAGTGAGAGTAAGGGAAGTATGTATGGCATTCAAGTGACCCTCTAGATCGTGTGTTAGTACTCTTGAGAACTATAACTATAAGTAGATGATATATAACTATAGCATGAGGAAGGCGTGGTATCAAGGAGTCCCATCCCTCCAGCATGAGGCTCTGAATCACACCCCTAGCCAACCCATCTAGCCCAGTAGAAATGCTGGTTGAGGATGTGAGAAGTCACACCAATTCTAGATGGGTAGGAAACATGATGAGCATTTTGGAGCCCTAGGACCAACTGCAGCAGTATTCTTTCCACTTTGGAGATTATCCCAGAAATTGTGACCAGTCAGAATCCTGAATTAACTGTGTCTGGTTAATGTGAACTTAATGTGAGAAGTGAGTGGATGTGAGCAGTACAACAGATGGACTTTAGTGTCTGCTCTTTTTACCCCACTAATATTGCCTTTTACCTGACAGTGCTCCCATCGTCCAGGATTTCCATCCCCCAGCAACTGCATTATCTGCTGATAACTATTCATAGCTTCCCCCTTTTCTTGATAACTGCCCCTCTGCTGAATGGAGTCACCTCTCACCTGGGAGTATCATCTGGGATGTAACCCCCCATTCTCACCCTTGCCAGGCTGCAGTCAGCAGGTAATGACTAACTGACACAGTGGTAAAATAAACCAGCTTTCATGGCCTAACCCTGTGGTGCCAGGCAGCCTCTGGGGTTCCATGTGAGTAGACTGAAGCCAGTCTCCATTAAAAGGAACATTATTGCTTAAATATCTTCTTCTTATCTATCCTTTGAATTGTAATCCTCTTCTTAGATCCCAATTCTCAATAAATGGCTTTTAATAGAATCCCCATTTGGGCATCTTTTTCTTATGAACTCACCCTAAGAGATGCATTTATTGAAACAAAACCAAAGTAAGGAATTGAATGCTGACCATACTTTTCTTTCCTAGCCTCAATGATCTTACAGTCTCCAAGCACTGAACATGTAAAAAGGATTCCATCCTTTTGTTATATATGAGAGAAACAGCAATTAAATACCCATTCTTGCCCTGCACTTTGAGAATAATATGCCCAGAGATATTTTTTTGCCCTTGAGAAATTAGGTGTCTACTTGGGCAGCTCAAACTATGTCCAGAAATTACTAAGATTAATGAACATAATTGACATACACCTTTATTCTTTAGATATATATTATTCAAAGAGTCTAGAAAATAGGTGTTCTAGATTACAGGGAGTTTATGGGTGAAACATTAGCATTAAAATCATAACCGGTTTGGATGGGAGTCTATAAATTTTTATTACAGATTTGCATGCTTTCTTAGACAGAGGATATTGAATATTATTTCAACAGTTCTTGATGACTCAAAGTTACTGTTATTAACAGCTATTACTGCTAGAATGTACTATCACAGTGATGCCTCTGACTTTGCTTAGATGTGCTTGGATCTGTACCAAATGAATAATGATAGCTTTGTTTTGAGTTCTTATGTCTGATTTTGATTGCTTTGCTAGCTCTTTCCATTACTTTACAATGTCACCTATCTCTATTATGAGTGTACCTACTCATAGCAGTTCCTCTGTCCCTTTCAATTTGTTATTGTTAGTATTTTATTGACATGGAAAATAAATAGTAATAATTATTATTGAATGCTTACTATGTATCAGGCAAATCCTAAGTGCCTTACATATATTAACTCATTTAATCTTTATAAACTTATTAGTATGCTTGTAAATTAACAGTAAATTGGTTCCACAGAATATTATACATGGCTGTCTTTTTACCATGTATATAAACTTCAGTGCATGAACTTACTGCCATTTATTTATTTTATTTGCTCAGAAACTTATTTTTTGTGTCTCCCAGATTTTTACTTATACTTTGAATAGTAAGAGAGGTAAGATATTCAAAGAGTTCTAACTATGCCTATAAACATGGGAAATTATGTGACTGAGACAAAGAATGCAAGGAAGTTAGAATATAAATCACTCTTGAGTAGGTGTTGGAGATTTGCTTGTGTAATACAAGAATGAAGGGCGTTCTTTGTAAGAAATCATTTTTATGGTGCTACGTACTAAATAACAAGTTTGCAAAGCAAACCACTGAATAATCACAAAGTTTCCAAGTAATTCTCATTAATTCTCTTAATTCTAAAAGGATGTTTTTTCATGTGGGTCATGGTCATTCTAAAGTAGACTTGCTAGGGTTTTAACTAATTCCTATAGCTTTACTAGGAATTTCATTAAATATAACAAAGAAAAACTCAATATGTTTCTGTGAACAGTTTTTTTTATAAGGAGTGGATTTTTTTATATTTAGATGTGTTCTTTAATATATATTCCAGCATTTGCTTTGGTTCCAGTTAGAAACTCTTGTGATCATTGTGCTCATTCTGAAAATGATCTGAAAACAGGGAAGAGGCCAACCCAGAGTCATTGATCTTTTCTCTTCCTTTATTAGTGTTCTGATAAAAGTAATATAGTACCACCTATATTATCTAATAAAATGTATCTAAGTTTCCTCTCTGGTTGAGTTCCTACCTCTTCCTCCAGGGGATGCTGGATTAGTGTCTTCTTGGCCTCCCATTAATTTAAGGCATTCTTTTCATACATGTGTATAACACTCCCTAAAGTATTATTGGTTTATAAATTACACTCGTTGTTTCAGGGCAATAAATGGAATGATGAATGCATGCTTTGTTCAGTCACCTTTTTATTCATGAAAGGCAAAACCAAATATTCTAAAAACATTTATCTACATCAGGAATAAGCTATAAACCTTTCAGAAATGCTCCAAGTAATTCGGAAAGGAACCACTAATTACTGTCATAACAAAAAGGATTCAATAGCGCTAAATGCTCATGGAACCATAGAATGTCAGAGATGGAAAATCAAGTCCAGCACCCTCCTTTTACAAATGGGAAACTAAAGCTTTTGAGAGGAGAAACAATTTACACAGTCATCCAAATAATCATTTATGGCATCAGTCCTAGATTCTGTGTCTCCTGACTCCAAATTCATTGCAGCTTCATGGGGTCATAGGTGTTGGAGTAGGAGCTACAGCCATTTTACTTATTCCTAAATGTATTCTCTGTGCAGATGTCTCTTTGTTAGAATGGATCAGAACCTCAAAGGACAAGAGGCTCTAGAGACAACTCTACCCAGAGCAAAAATACCTTTTAAAGCTTCCAGTTTTGTAAGCATATCCTGCAAATTATTTCATCCAATGAAACACAACAGTTTATCCAATGATATGACTGAGCATTCTGTGGCTTCTATCAGGAATGGGTTTACAGTTCAGGGTGAGAGGGGAAGAAATGGCTTTTTGTGTAATGTTAGAAGAGGAAAGACTACCTTCCTCCTCAAAGCTGAATTCCAAAATACTAACTTTGGATCTCTACCAATCTCTGTATCTACACAAATACTAGCATATCATTTCCTCATTTTATCTTGAAAAAAAGTCAAGAAGAGTAATCCTTCAATATTGCAATAAGCATACAATTCCATATATTTGAACAATGTAATGTAAATGTGATATAAATTAATATCCATTGAAAAAGGTGGCTAATGACACAGGATTGTGGACATTTGGCTCTATTAATTCTGCCACAGTACATTATCATTATCCCATTTTTCACCTTAGACCAACACTTATATGTCTTTTTTTTTCTTTTAACTCTCTATTTTGAAATAATTTCAAACTTAAAAGAACATACAAAGAAGTTGCAATCTTCACCCTGTTTCCCAGTTGGTAAATTTTAAAAATCATTATCTTCATATGTACATAGATGTATACACCATTGTCATTTTTCAACCAAGTAAGAATATGTTGCAGATATGATGCTCCATTATTCTTAAATACTTTCGTTTTTACTCCTGAATACTTAAGTGTGTATTTCCCATAAAAAGATACCTTCCTACAAATTATACTACCAACATCTTAATTAAGAAAATAACATTTATAAAAGACTACCATTTAATGCCCCCTCCATCATGTCTTTCTTTCCTGCTTGAATAGCAAATATATAATCCCCAGTGTAGAGCACTGAAGAGAGTTTAAAAGTCTAATTTATTAACCTATATATCCACCAGTAGTATATAATCCTTTTGAAGCTGGTATCTATGAACATCTTATTAACTATCATATCTATAGGTTCAATAAATATTTTTAATGAATCAGTGGCACTTTTAAAAATGTTTGGATTTAATATGAAGCTAAGAAAGATAGTCGATTGATGGATGATGAAATGAAGATTGAAAACACAGGAGCAAATTAAGAAGATGATATTTATCAAGTAAAAATGGCAGTCTGGACAGCAAACATGGGTTTGAGGAAACTTAACAATTTACATGAAATAGGCTTTGCAGATTTCCTTGATTGATGCTTATTCTGTATGCCAAAAAGCAGGAGTAGTCTCAGGTTACATCTGATTAAAAATTAATGGACTAGATTAGTCTACTCACTGTTGATTCTGTTGGGCAGAGCATATCTGGAGCATGATACTCAACTGACATCTCCATTGTATAGTCAGGATGGAAACTGACAAAGCAGAGGGACAGACAGAATGGCATAATTGTTTGATGTGAGAAAAAGATGGACGAATCTGGAATGTAGAATGTGGAGTACTGGAGCTTCAGCCTGGCTGCTCTGAAATGTTTGAGCAATACCATTTGATATTTGAGCAATACTATTTGATAGATGGATGGATGGATACACAGATGATAGGTAGATAAATTTTGGCTTCAAAAGCCAAGCAGGCATTAGCACAATATTAAGCATAACTATAAAGAGATGCTTAAAAAAGAAAGAAAGAAAGAATGAATGAATGATCTACTTGGTGAGATGTCAGTGGAAGGACTCCACAGGGTGGAAGAAGATTGATCTCTAGTCACCTTAGCAACAGAGGAAAGTCTGGATAGGGTGGCACAAGTCATGTTTTATCCCATCCCTGTTAACTTCTTTGTCACATATAACAGATGTCATCAAGGCTCTGCAGTGTTGTCTAAGTTGTATAGTCTAGTGCTCTGTGTTCTATTCCCAGCATTCTGTCTCCTCTCTGAGACCTCATATGGGTTTCCTTGAGCTGTCACTGTCTGTCCTGGTCTCTCCCTTCCCTTTCCAGTAAAGTTAATATGGCAGTGTGTCCATAGGATAAATATACCTGAATCATCAAGTCTGTGCCTTTCCAGTTAAGACTGCCTTCTTTGTTTCAAAATATTTGGCTGAATAGGTCATCAGTAAGTCAGGAAGGAGAATGAACATTTACTGGGTAACATTAATGTGCCAAGTAATTTAACATGTTTTACATACACATTTGCATTGATCATTAAATAATTGTTTATCATATCTCTATTTTAAGGATGAGGATCAGAAAAAAAATTGTCACATCCTTTTTGCCCTAACCTCAACATGATCTGTCAAGAAGATATTATTTTTCCCATTTTATAGGTGTGGGAATGAGGCTCAGAAGTTAGTTTCCTTGACAAAGACAGATATTACATGGTGGAGCCAGGATTTGAAGGTTTCCTATTTCTAAAGACAAAGAGTAAAATAGAAAGTTTTCCAGGTAACAAAAATTGAAGGATGCTTATAAATGCACCTCAATTATTTTACTCTGGTTCCCACATTTCTTCTGTTAGCATTTAATTTTTTTTTAGGTAAAGACAAAGTATTTCTTAGTAGCGTGCAATGTGCAAATGTGGGGCATTTGGGTGAGCCACTTGGTGGCTTAATTGGCTGTGTCTGCCTTTGGTTCAGATCATGATCTCAGGGTCCTGGGATAGAGCCCTACATTGGACTCCCTACTCAGGACAGTCTGCTTCTCCCTCTCCCTTTGCCTTTCCCCTCAACTCATACTCTTTCCCTCTCTTTCTCTCAAATAAATGAATAAAATTGAAAAAAAAATAGCATGCCAATGTCCCCAAGAGTCTCTGTATATTAACGTCTTTTTTTTTTTCTTTACCTTTGAGGTTAGAGTTTAATAAAAAGAAAAGGAGAAATATAAAGTGCACATGTAAACATAAATTCTAGCAAGGATGGGCAGTGTATCTGGATAACCAGAAGAGAGGTTCAGCAGAGAATTGGGGTACACCAGTGATTCCAAAATAAGGGAGTAAGAAAGTGCCAAAGGTGAATTTCCCATTCTTTACAGTTGTTCAAGATGAGTCTTTGCAGAATTGTGTACTGGCAGAGACTCCATAAAGTCCTTTTGATGGTGATGATATTGAAAAATATGATTTAACTCCTTGCATGTATCTTTAAAGGTGAAAACACATTAATAAATTGAAAGTTTCATGAATAAAACTGTCTTTGGAATTACCTACCTTATTTGTGTGAATACACTCAGTGAATTTACGATGATTAATGGTAATACAATGAACACCAAAGCACATAATAATGATTTGCTACTTATTATAAAACATTGCCAATATTTTGTACACCCAAGCAGCACAACATGCAAGAAATTCAATGAAACCTTTTTAAACAAGCCATGGGGAAAGGGAAGAGCAGATCAAGCCACATATACAATCTCTAGGGACAGAGGCCTCTCTTCTATCATAAATTGATTGCTCTGGCACCCATGAAAGGCAACAGGGGCAGTTAGAGGACTGCAGAGAGACAGGACTCTTACAAAGGAAATAGAGACAAAGTATGCCTCAAAGGAATGCATTGTTTCTCAACCCTTGAGAGTGCAAAGACAAAACTTCCTTCAAATTAATAGCTTGTGCATTCTGGATCGCTGAAGATAATATACAAAAGCAACAGAAAAACCCTTACACTTTCAGAATAATTTGAAGATATGGAATAGCTGTAAGTTTCTTAATGCACCAAATCTCAGCAGGCAATCTCTTACATTCACTTCGATCTTCAAGGCTTTGTGGCAAATGAGTGCTGGCCAAGAAAAACTGTGGGAATGGGAGAACAGGAGAGTTACTCATGGGAATAACGTGGACATAAAAGCAGTGCAAGAAAGCTTAAGTCCACGCTCTGTGTAAAAGTATTAAACATCAAAAAAGTGTCTGGATGGATCAGAGTACAGTCGAACAGTCTATAGGAAAGTGAGTTAAAAAATGTATATGACTTGAAGTAACAGTCTTCAAAATACCTAATTTCTGGAGGACTAAAAACCAAACAAAATGGAAGGGAGAAGAACCCTTTTGAAATTAAGTGCTGAAGGGTAAATTATGTAAAAAAGGGAAATTCAAGGTCCCATAAGACCAAGGGAGCCAAAAAAGTCAGAGGATACACATATAATCTCCCTGCCCCCACAGATATACACATGCACAGAAATCCATTAAAGAAGATGGACTTTGCTACAGTGAAAAAAAGAGGGCACCATCAAATAAAGACTTCTCTAAGGTACTTTTAGATCAAAAAATGAACAGAAAAAAGTTAATAGAGCTATACAGAGTTATTATTAAAAAAAATCAGGGGCACCTGGGTGGCTCAGTCAACTAAGCAGCTGCCCTTGGCTCAGGTCATGATCCTGGGGTCCTGGGATCAAGCCCTGCATCAGGCTTCCTGCTCAGTGGGGAGTCTGTGGTTTCCCTCTCCCTTTGCCCCTCCCCTGATCATGCTCTCTTTCACTCTCTCTCTCTGTCTAATAAATAAATAAAATCTTTAAAAATAAAGATAAAAAATAAAAAATCAGAAAATGAAGTTCAGTATACCTCAAGTGATGAGATTCCCCATGAACAAATAAACATGTGCCAGAAGAAACTGTAAGACAACACTTAAATTAAGTAAACTTACTCAAATAATAGGAATACTCCTTTGAACTAGAAATCTAAACTGAAATACAGAAATTGGCAAAAAACATAAAGTGAGAAGAAAAAATGAGGGGCACCTGAGTGTCTCAGTTTGTTAAGCATCTGACATAGACTTAGGTCATGATCTCAGGGTCCTGGGCACTAACCCCACTTCAGACTCCAGACTCTGAGCTCAGTGGGGAGCCTGTTTCTCCCTCTCCCTCTGTCCCTCCACCTTCTTATGCTCATGCTCTGTCTTTCTCTCTCTCTCCCTCTCTCTCTCAAATAAATGAATAAAATCTGAAGGAAGGAAGGAAGGAAGGAAGGAAGGGTTGTTTGAACTCAGGAAAAAAAATGGAAAGAAAAAAATTAACTCAGAAATAAAGGCTAATTTACAAGATTCCCAAGCACTAAGAGCCAAAAGATTATTTAATGAACCACTGAATAACCAAGAAAACACTCAAAAGAACATAAATTTTTTTTCACAGTCTGTACAATGTATACACAGACGGGGACCCAGCCTGGGCCCCTGCATCCCCTACAAATAAAGAATTCTCTCTATAAAATATAGATAATTTAGCTCCGCATGTCAGTGGGGTCCCATACAGGGAGGAAGGTTGAGATCAACCCTCTGAGAGAGCAGAAGGCAGGGCAAGGTCTGGAGGGAATGAAGGCACCATCAGCACTGAGAGGTGAAGGGCATAGGAAGGAGCTACAGGAGCGTGGCCAGAGACTGGAGCCCCAGGGTTTTGGAACAACAGAGTGGGGCCTCTGAAATCAATGTTTGTGAGGAGAGGGGATTCACTAGTGTCTTTGGTAGAGACTGAAGGCACTATTGGTAGGGATGGGGGTTGCACAGGTTCTTAGGAATAGGGCAAGGGAGCAGGGGGAAAGTATGACTTTAGGTCCTAGTAACCCAGGAGCTAGAGAGTGTAGAAGATAGAGAGCAGAAGCATGAGGCCCATGTAGAAGAGGCTTGAGCCACCTAGCCCAGAGGGTCCAGAGGGCTGAGGGGGCCCTGCTCCCCACCCTCTTGCACAGCCCCTGGGCAGTGCCCTGGAAGAGATCTGAGGGCAAGCACAGGTCAGTCTCAGGCACCCCTATTTTTCCACAGCTTTTAAGAAGCTCTCCACATCTTGGGGCGCCTGGGTGGCTCAGTGGGTTAAAGCCTCTGCCTTCGGCTCAGGTCATGATCCCAGGGTCCTGGGATCGAGCCCCGCATCGGGCTCTCTGCTCAGCGGGGAGCCTGCTTCCTCCTCTCTCTCTCTCTGCCTGCCTCTCCATCTGCTTGTGATCTCTGTCTGTCAAATAAATAAATAAATAAATAAATAAATAAATAAATAAATCTTTTAAAAAAAAAAGAAGCTCTCCACACCTTTTGGAGACTCGAGAGCACTAAGTGTTGGCACAGCAGGTGAGGCATGTGGATGAGGCGCACGGAGAACATAATTGAAATTTAAAAAAGAAATAAAAAAGTCCAGAGAAAAAGTGTTAAGAATTATGGACCCAGGCAAAGAAGGATAATGTTCACATTTAGAGTCCTTAAAGAAAACAAAGCAATATAACAGTACTAATTTGAAATATATAATCCAGGAAAATTTTCCTGAAATAAAGAAGACCTGAATCTACATACTGAATGAGTTCCACAGACACATAGAAAAATAAGCCTGGACAGATGATTTCTGAGACATCTATACTCTAGAGTATTATATAACTATAAAAAAGATAAAGATGATCTGTATATAAACTGATCTGGAGTGAATCCACACTATATTTTTATAAATAACCAAAACAGAAGAAAGATGTACTTATGAACTGCTATATTCCATAGATATGCATGAAAATCTACATGTACCTGATCCCCTATGCAAAAAATGAAAGATCAGAAAGATAAGCCAGATTAAAGAGATTGATTACATTTACAGTATGTGGGAGAATAGGTTTGACCTAAAGAATTAATGGGATTAGCGTAGAAGAGGTTAGAAGCTAGTGACTCCTGGTGGGTATACATTTTGTATCATTTTGACATTTAGAACAATGTTAATGTTTCACAGAGTCAAAAGAGTAATTAAGTGATCAAGCAGGGTTTGGGGGAATTCAAAATGGAACACAAACAGTAACAAAGAAGTTTAAATTTATTCCAAATAACTTAACCATACTAAAGGGGATGGGGACAAAAACAACTAACCTAAAGAATCTGGGGAGAAAAAGTATTTTGATACATACTGTAATGCTGAAGACTAAAAGAACTGTGCACAAACGTTATTCTCTAGTTAGTAAACTAGTTTTGATTTACAGTGGTATTGGCTAAAACTTTTCAAAGTAATTTACATGCATTAAAAGATTGGAAAAATAAGTAAAGATATCTATGTGGCTACAGAGAGCCAGTTTTTGTTTGTTGTTGTTGTTGTTGTTGTTTTAAGATTTTATTTACTTAAGGCACCTGGGTGGCTAGTCTGTTAAGCCTCTCTCTGCCTTAGGCTCCAGTCATTATCTCAGGGTCCTGGGATCAAGCCCAACTAGCCCTGGGCTCCATGCTCAGCAGGGAGTCTGCTTTTCCCTCTCCCTTTGCTCCTCCCCCACTGCTTGTGCTCTCTCTCTTTCACGCGCTCTCTCAAATAAAAGAATCTTTTGAAAAAGAAGATTTTATATATATATATATATATATGAGATTTTATATATAAGGAGAAGGGAGAGAGGTGGAGGGAGAGGAAAAGGAAGAAGCAGACTCCCTGCTAAGCAGGGAGCACAAGGCTAGTTGGGCTTGATCCCAGGATGCTGAAATCATGATCTGAGCCTAAGTCAGATGCTTAACCAACTGAGCCACCTCAGCTCCCCAGAGAGTCAATTTTTTCACTGTTAGAACTTGGAATGAATCTTCTTTTTTTTTTTTTTAGTTTATTTTTTATTTTTTATAAACAAATATTTTTATCCCCAGGGGTACAGGTCTGTGAATCGCCAGGTTTACACACTTCACAGCACTCACCATAGCACATACCCGCCCCAGTGTCCATAACCCCACCCCCCCTCCCAACCCCCCTCCCCCCAGCAACCCTCAGTTTGTTTTGTGAGATTAAGAGTCACTTATGGTTTGTCTCCCTCCCAATCCCATCTTGTTTCCTTTATTCTTCTCCTACCCCCTTAACCCCCCATGTTGCATCTCCACTTCCTCATATCAGGGAGATCATATGATAGTTGTCTTTCTCCGACTGACTTATTTCGCTAAGCATGATACCCTCTAGTTCCATCCACGTCGTCGCAAATGGCAAGATTTCATTTCTTTTGATGGCTGCATCGTATTCCATTGTGTATATATACCACATCTTCTTTATCCATTCGTCTGTTGATGGACATCTAGGTTCTTTCCATAGTTTGGCTATTGTAGACATTGCTGCTATAAACATTCGGGTGCACATGCCCCTTCGGATCACTACGTTTGTATCTTTAGGGTAAATACCCAGCAGTGCAATTGCTGGGTCATAGGGTAGTTCTATTTTCAACATTTTGAGGAACCTCCATCCTGTTTTCCAGAGTGGTTGCACCAGCTTGCATTCCCACCAACAGTGTAGGAGGGTTCCCCTTTCTCCGCATCCTTGCCAGCATCTGTCATTTCCTGACTTCTTAATTTTAGCCATTCTGACTGGTGTGAGGTGGTATCTCATTGTGGTTTTGATTTGCATTTCCCTGATGCCGAGTGATGTGGAGCACTTTTTCATGTGTCTGTTGGCCATCTGGACGTCTTCTTTGCAGAAATGTCTGTTCATGTCTTCTGCCCATTTCTTGATTGGATTATTTGTTCTTTGGGTGTTGAGTTTGCTAAGTTCTTTATAGATTTTGGACACTAGCCCTTTATCTGATACGTCGTTTGCAAATATCTTCTCCCATTCTGTCAGTTGTCTTTTGGTTTTGTTCACTGTTTCCTTTGCTGTGCAAAAGCTTTTGATCTTGATAAAATCCCAATAGTTCATTTTGGCCCTTGCTTCCCTTGCCTTTGGCGATGTTCCTAGGAAGATGTTGCTGCGGCTGAGGTCGAAGAGGTTGCTGCCTGTGTTCTCCTCAAGGATTTTGATGGATTCCTTTCTCACATTGAGGTCCTTCATCCATTTTGAGTCTATTTTCATGTGTGGTGTAAGGAAATGGTCCAATTTCATTTTTCTGCATGTGGCTGTCCCATTTTCCCAACACCATTTATTGAAGAGGCTGTCTTTTTTCCATTGGACATTCTTTCCTGCTTTGTCGAAGATGAGTTGACCACAGAGTTGAGGGTCTATTTCTGGGCTCTCTATTCTGTTCCATTGATCTATGTGTCTGTTTTTGTGCCAGTACCATGCTGTCTTGATGATGACAGCTTTGTAATAGAGCTTGAAGTCCGGAATTGTGATGCCACCGACTTTGGCTTTCTTTTTGAATATTGCTTCGGCTATTTGAGGTCTTTTCTGGTTCCATATAAATTTAGGATTATTTGTTCCATTTCTTTGAAAAAAATGGATGGTACTTTGATAGGAATTGCATTAAATGTGTAGATTGCTTTAGGTAGCATAGACATTTTCACAATATTCTTCCAATCCAGGAGCATGGAACATTTTTCCATTTCTTTGTGTCTTCCTCAATTTCTTTCATGAGTACTTTATAGTTTTCTGTGTATAGATTCTTAGTCTCTTTGGTTAGGTTTATTCCTAAGTATCTTATAGATTTGGGTGCAATTGTAAATGGGATTGACTCCTTAATTTCTCTTTCTTCTGTCTTGTTGTTGGTGTAGAGAAATGCAACTGATTTCTGGGCATTGATTTTATATCCTGACACTTTACTGAATTCCTGTACAAGTTCTAGCAGTTTTGGAGTGGAGTCTTTTGGGTATTCCACATATAGTATCATATCATCTGCGAAGAGTGATAGTTTGACTTCTTCTTTGCCGATTTGGATGCCTTTAATTTCCTTTTGTTGTCTGATTGCTGCGGCTAGGACTTCTAGTACTATGTTGAATAGCAGTGGTGATAACGGACATCCCTGCCGTGTTCCTGACCTTAGTGGAAAAGATTTCAGTTTTTCTCCATTGAGAATGATATTTGCAGTGGGTTTTTCATAGATGGCTTTGATAATATTGAGGTATGTGCCCTCTATCCCTACACTTTGAAGAGTTTTGATCAGGAAGGGATGCTGTACTTTGTCAAATGCTTTTTCAGCATCTATGGAGAGTATCATATGGTTCTTGTTCTTTCTTTTATTAATGTGTTGTATCACATTGATTGATTTGTGGATGTTGAACCAACCTTGCAGCCCTGGAATAAATCCCACTTGGTCGTGGTGAATAATCCTTTTAATGTACTGTTGAATCCTATTGGCTAGTATTTTGGCGAGAATTTTTGCATCTGTGTTCATCAAGGATATTGGTCTGTAGTTCTCTTTTTTGATGGGATCCTTGTCTGGTTTGGGGATCAAGGTGATGCTGGCCTCATAAAATGGGTTTGGAAGTTTTCCTTCCATTTCTATTTTTTGGAACAGTTTCAGGAGAATAGGAATTAGTTCTTCTTTCAATGTTTGGTAGAATTCCCCCGGGAAGCTGTCCGGCCCTGGGCTTTTGTTTGTTTGGAGATTTTTGATAACTGTTTCAATCTCCTTACTGGTTATGGGTCTGTTCAGGCTTTCTATTTCTTCCTGGTTCAGTTGTGGTAGTTTATATGTCTCTAGGAATGCGTCCATTTCTTCCAGATTGTCAAATTTGTTAGCATAGAGTTGCTCATAGTATGTTCTTATAATTTTCTGTATTTCTTTGGTGTTAGTTGTGATCTCTTCTCTTTCATTCATGATTTTATTTATTTGGGTCCTTTCTCTTTTCTTTTTGATAAGTCTGGCCAGGGGTTTATCAATCTTATTAATTCTTTCAAAGAACCAGCTCCTAGTTTCGTTGATTTGTTCTATTGTTTTTTTTTGGTTTCTATTTCATTGATTTCTGCTCTGATCTTTATGATTTCTCTTCTCCTGCTGGATTTAGGGTTTCTTTCTTGTTCTTTCTCCAGCTTCTTTAGCTGTAGGGATAGGTTGTGTACCTGAGACCTTTCTTGTTTCTTGAGAAAGGCTTGTACCGCTATATATTTTCCTCTCAGGACTGCCGTTGCTGTGTCCCACAGATTTTGAACCATTGTGTTTTCATTATCATTTGTTTCCATGAATTTTTTCAATTCTTCTTTCATTTCCTGGTTGACCCATTCATTCTTTAGAAGGATGCTGTTTAGTCTCCATGTATTTGGGTTCTTTCCAAATTTCCTCTTGTAATCGAGTTCTAGCTTCAGAGCATTGTGGTCTGAAAATATTCAGGGAATGATCCCAATCTTTTGATACTGGTTGAGACCTGATTTAGGACTGAGGATGTGATCTATTCTGGAGAATGTTCCAGGGAAGAATGTGACTAGAGAAGAATGTGTATTCTGTTGCTTTGGGATGAAATGTTCTGAATATATCTGTGATGTCCATCTGGTCCAGTGTGTCATTTAAGGCCTTTATTTCCTTGTTGATCTTTTGCTTGGATGATCTGTCCATTTCAGTGAGGGGAGTGTTAAAGTCCCCTACTATTATTGTTGATGTCTTTCTTTGATTTTGTTATTAATTGGTTTATATAGTTGACTGCTCCCATGTTAGGGGCATAGATATTTAAAATTGTTAGATCTTCTTGTTGGACAGATCCTTTGAGTATGATATAGTGTCGTTCCTCATCTCTTATCATAGTCTTTGGCTTAAAATCTAATTGATCTGATATAAGGATTGCCACTCCTGCTTTCTTCTGATGTCCATTAGCATGGTAAATTGTTTTCCACCCCCTCACTTTAAATCTGGAGGTGTCTTCGGGTTTAAAATGAGTTTCGTGTAGGCAACATATTGATGGGTTTTGTTTTTTTATCCATTCTGATACCCTGTGTCCTTTGATTGGGGCATTTAACCCATTAACATTCAGGGTAACTATTGAGAGATATGAATTTAGTGCCATTTTATTGCCTGTAAGGTGACTGTTACTGTATATTGTCTCTGTTCCTTTATGATCTACTACTTTTAGGGTCTCTCTTTGCTTAGAGGACCCCTTTCAATATTTCCTGTAGAGCTGGTTTGGTGTTTGCAAATTCTTTCAGTTTTTGTTTGTCCTGGAAGCTTTTAATCTCTCCTTCTATTTTCAATGATAGTCTAGCTGGATATAGTATTCTTGGCTGCATGTTTTTCTCATTTAGTGCTCTGAATATATCATGCCAGCTCTTTCTGGCCTGCCAGGTCTCTGTGGATAAGTCTGCTGCCAATCTAATATTTTTACCATTGTATGTTACAGACTTCTTTTCCCGGGCTGCTTTCAGGATTTTCTTTTTGTCACTAAGACTTGTAAATTTTACTATTAGGTGATGGGGTGTGGACCTATTCTTATTGATTTTGAGGGGGGTTCTCTGAACCTCCTGGATTTTGATGCTTGTTCCCTTTGCCATATTGGGGAAATTCTCTCCAATAATTCTCTCCAATATACCTTCTGTTCCCCTCTCTCTTTCTTCTTCTTCTGGAATCCCAAGTATTCTAATGTTGTTTCGTCTTATGGTGTCACTTATCTCTCGAATTCTGCCCTTGTGGTCCAGTAGCTGTTTGTCCCTCTTTTGCTCAGCTTCTTTATTCTCTGTCATTTGGTCTTCTAGATCGCTAATTCTTTCTTCTGCCTCATTTATCCTAGCAGTCAGAGCCTCCATTTTTGATTGCACCTCATTAATAGCTTTTTTGATTTCAACTTGGTTAGATTTTAGTTCTTTTATTTCTCCAGAAAGGGCTTTTATATCTCCCGAGAGGGTTTCTCTAATATCTTCCATGCCTTTTTCGAGCCCAGCTAGAACCTTGAGAATCGTCATTCTGAACTCTGGATCTGACATATTACCAATGTCTATATTGATTAGGTCCCTAGCCTTCGGTACTGCCTCTTGTTCTTTTTTTTGTGGTGAATTTTTCTGTCTTGTCATTTTGTCCAGATAAGAGTATATGAAGGAGCAAGTAAAATACTAAAAGAGTGGCAAAGACCTCAGGAAAATATGCTTTAACCAAATCAGAAGAGATCCCAAATCGTGAGGGGGGAGAAAGGGGATAAAAAGTGGTTCAGAAAGAAAAAAAGAAACAATTAAAAAAAGAAAACGAATAAAGAAAAAATATAAAAAAGAAAAAAATATGTATATATATTAGATAAACTAGTTAAAAAACGTTAAAAAAAGGGTAAAAGTTAAAAAAAAGTTAGCAGAAGAAGAGAGAGAAAACAAATTCAAAAAGAAAAAAAAAATTAAATTAACTGCAAGGCTAAAGAATCATGGGGAGAAAGCCATGAGTTCTGTGCTTTGCTTTCTCCTCTTCTGGAATTCCGCTACTCTCCTTAGTATTGAAACTGCACTCCTTGGTAGGTGAACTTGGTCCTGGCTGGATTTCTAGTTGATCTTCTGGGGGAGGGGCCTGTTGTAGTGATTCTCAAGTGTCTTTGCCCCGGGCGGAGTTGCATCACCCTTACCAGGGGTCGGGCTGAGTAATCAGCTCGGGTTTGCTTTTGGGAGCTTTTGTTCCCTGAGTGCTTTCTGTAGAGTTCTGGAGGACGGGAATGAAAATGGTGGCCTCCCAGTCTCTGGCCCGGAGGAGCCGAGAGCTCGGGGCCCCACTCCTCAGTGCGCCCTCAGAGAACAGCACCCATTTACTCCCGTCTCCCTGGCCTCCATCCGCGCTCTGAGCTCACCGAGCCTGCGACTGGTTCAAGGTAACCCCGAGCTGTGAGCTCACTCCTCGGCTCTCTGTAGCCGGCTTCCCCGTTCTAATACTTGCAAGCTCTGTGACACTCAGACACCCCCATCCTTCTGTGACCCTGCAGGACCTGAGGCCACGCTGACCCCGTGTGGGCTTCACCGCAGTTAAGCCTCTGGAGCGATGTCCCTCAGCAAAACAGACTTTTAAAAGTCCTGATTTTGTGCTCCGTTGCTCCACCACTTGCCGGGAGCTGGCCCCTCCCCCAGCAGTCTATCTTCCCGTCGCTTTGGATTCACTTCTCTGCCAGTCCTACCTTTCAGAAAGTGGTTGATTTTCTGTTTCTAGAATTGCTGTTCTTCTTTTCTTATAAAGCATAATCTTCCCATCGGTTGCAAAATACCCAAGACTAGGATCAAAAAGGTTCACCTTGTATCTCTGTAATGGTTTGTAGCTTGTCAGGTAGGAGCCGTGTGATCTCACTGCAATGAAATGTACAGGGTTCCTGCTAGGTGTGTCAGTATAGCAATTCTGGCAAATGACCAAGGGGTCTGCCTCTCAGGACTAAGGAGCATGAGACCCAGGTTCTTCTGTGATCCTGATCAGCACCAGTTCAACTCCATCTCTCAGGTTTCACATGGTAGTGTGTGTGTGTGTGTGTGTGTGTGTGTGTGTGTGTGTGTGTATCTGTGTAATCTCCCATGCCTTAGAGGAGAGGTAAGATTTGTCTTTGTACTGATTAAAACCACTTACTGTCCTTTCCTTTCACATCAACTTTTGGTATTGTCTCACAAGTCCTATTGTGCCCCAGCCTGGGCCCATGAATACAGCTTATAGTACTGTAAACTCTGCTCTCGGCTGGACAGCTCCACCCCTCATCTCCTACTCTTCATTCCTTAGTCTTTTTCCTCATTCTACTACTATTAGGTGAATACCTTTAAAAAAATTTTTTTTATTTATTTATTTGAGAGAGAGATGGAGAGAGTGAGCTAAAGCAAGACAGCATGAGCAGAGGGGCAGAAGGAGAGAGAGAAGCAGACTCCCCATTGAGCAAGGAGCCCAACATGAGGCTTGATCCCAAGACCCTAGGATTGTGACCTCAGTGGAAGGCAGACGCTTAACTTACTGAGCCTCCCAGGCACCCCAAGTGAATGCCTTTTCTGTCACAAAGTATTCTATTTTAGTATCAGAAGGAATATATAAATTAGTTTATATGAGTATTAGCTACTAAAAATAAAATTTAAAAATATTCTTAAAAAAACCTTTTTCTTGTATATAAAATAAAAATTTATTTTTTAAAATAACTCCTTCTGTCATTTCAGGTATCCTGTAAAGGACACTGGGGTGGGACAGATGGTATAGGGAACAAATAGGATTTTCCAAAATACTAAATTCATCTAGTATATAAACTCCTTACTCAAAGTAGGTGAGGCTTCCTGAGACTGGTTTCTGGGATTCTTTGTATTGTTTCACATTTTTGGTTAAAGTCAAGGAGAGCTTATGTAGGGAAAAAGGAGGCTCAGTCAGAGTAAGATTTGGTAACCTTTGTTTTTACCTATTCATGTAATCCTATCAAATGAAAGAGTTATTTTACTCCCAACTCTTGAAAATGGTGTCTTATGAAAATATCAGTGACTACCTTATTAACAGTTTACAAAGGGCTTTGACATATATAATATCAATTAAATCCTACAAGGTAAGGATCTGAATTGAGGTTATCAAAATTAGATTGACTGGTATTCTAAGGTTTAAAGACATGAGTGTGGTGGTTTCCAAACTCTGCACATTAGAATCACCTGGGGAGGGTCAAAATCCACTGATGCCTGTGTTCCACCCCCAGAATTTATGATTTAATTGGTCTGGGGGGCAGGTGTCTCCTGGACATTGGAATGTGTAAAAGATTTCTAGATGATTCTGCTGTGCAGACAAGGTTTTGAGAGCCCCAAGTTTATAAAACTAGAAAGGAACAGGACTGGGATTAATTTCAGGACCCTTGGTGTCTAGTCCAGTACTTTCCAATATAGGGAGTAGTAATGAGAAAATAAAACTGATAGGAAACTCAGTAAACCAAACTTTCTCTCCTTTTCCACTAACTTTATGTTCATGGGGTTTAAATTTGAATAGCTATTAGCAGGTGGCAGTAGTTTAGTTGCCAATGGTAGAAGTGGATCAGGAGGGAAAAGGTAGGGAAAAGAAGAGTACCCATGGGGGCGCCTGGGTGGCTCAGTGGGTTAAAGCCTCTGCCTTCGGCTCGGGTCATGATCCCAGGGTCCTGGGATCGAGCCCCGAGTCGGGCTCCCTGCTCGGCGGGGAACCTGCTTCCTCCTCTCTCTCTGCCTGCCTCTCTGCCTACTTGTGATCTCTGTCTGTCAAATAAATAAATAAAATCTTAAAAAAAGAAAAAAAAAAGAAGAGTACCCATGGCTCTCATTGTGGAAAGAGAAAGCCTGAAGGATGCAATGGGACATGTCCTGGGGCCTAAGGCAGAAAGCCAAGCTATGCAGCCAATGTCAAGAGTCTGATGGCTACTGTGATTGATAGTCCTACTGTCTCCCACAGAAGGAGATGAGAAGTGTTTCTCATCCACTAGGAGTGAGGAGGTTATTGAATCCAGCTGTGTGAAGTAGAAATCGAAGTTGGCCAAGATTTTCCACTTGTGGCAGGGACGGATCATGAAGCATGTCTATGGGGCACTTGCCAGGAAGGAGTCTATAAGAATCATCAAAAAAGAAAAATTTAAAAAATCACTGTGCTAATTCAGAAATACAGTGCCAATAACTTGGGGTTTCTATTTGGTGTTTATAAATTTAACTCCTTTAGACTTTAGAAAAATTTAGTATAGTTTAGTTTCCACTAAAATAGCATCTGAAAACAATGCTTGTGTTAACCAAATAGTGCTGAGTATTTTTAATGCATATGGGCAAAATTAGCCCTTTCCAAAACTGAAGAATGGATGGCATATTGCTGTGTACATGGAGAAAATTATTTACTTCATCTAAATTTGAAAACCTTTAATATGCTTCCCAAGAAGTTATCTGATTTAGCAAATAACAAATAAAAACAAAATAGAAAATAAGCAGTAAACAGAAGACAGTGTAATGTCTGCAGCACCACTCCTACTTTGCCATAGAAGAAAATAATCATACATTTATTTGTTTGTTTAATTTTTATTTATTATTATTTTTTTAAGTAGGCTCCACATCTAGCATGGGACTCAGATGTGGGGCTTGAACTCACAACCCTGAGATGAAAACCTGATCTGAGATCAAGAGTCAGACGCTTAACTGGCTGAGCCACACAGGTGTCCCCTACACATATTTTCTAAATGGAAAGTCAGAAACTTCCAGAGTTTCTAGTCTATAAATTAAAGCATGACTTGCAGTTTCTCACTCACTCTCTCAGGTGTAGAGGAACTGTAATTTTATTTATTTATTTTTTATGACACAACTTAATCTCTGCTTTGAGCCTCCTTATCCACTTGATCACAGAATATAATCGTATTCACTTCGTGCCCAAGTACTCTTTCCAGGTTTAAATTTAGTCAGTTTAGGGATTTCTTCTCTACTACTAGTCGCCTGGGGTATCCCTTGGGAGCATGTATCTGACCCCAAATTCTCAACATTAAGTCATGTTGGTGTTCACTGGGATGAACTGTCACCACTCTGTGTCTTAGTTATCATCTCCTTTCAACTAGGCATTCCTTGAGACTTCCACTTCTTCCCTGGTTTCTGGACCTAGTTCCAAGGCACTTTCTACTGTGGGTTTCCTCCATCATGTGTTCCTGCCTGGTGTTCTAGGCATGAGGAAGGTGAACTCCTTTCCTTATCCCCTTTTTGGATACCTTAGGAGTCCTCAGATACCAGGAAACTTAGACATAGTTTTAAGCCCTCTCCATCCCAAATGACTCCACAGATAAATATCATGGTGGCATAAGGACAACAGTGTGGCTCCAGCCTCCCAGAATTCCTGTTAGAAAGCAGACCCTAGGTACCCTATACTCTGAGATCCCAAAACATGTCATGTACATTTACCCTGGACCTCAAGAAAGATCATCTGATTTTTTCTTAAGATTTTTATTTTATTTTATTTATTTGACAGAGAGAGAGAGAGAGAGAGAGAGTGCACAGGAGGAGCAGCAGGCAGTGGGAGAGGGAGAAGCAGGCTCCCCACTGAGCAGGGAGTCCAATGTGGGACTCTATCCCAGAACCCTGGGATCTTGAACTGAGCTAAGGCAGACGTTTAACCAACTGAGCCACCCAGGTGCCCCAGATCATCTGATTATTAAAGGCATTTTCTCTGTTTAACCATCCTGTTTTTTCCTCTAATTCATACTCTCTTTTTTCACGTCAATGGACTCATCCTCAATTCTATAGTAGGCAACACTGGCTGTCACATCATTGTACACTCTCACTGACTATGTTAACTAGTTTGGGTTTTTCCTCAAAAACAAGGCATTTGACCTTCAAGTGGCGTTTCTGACTAACTGATGTTTATGCCAGAAAAATAAAAATGTTTCCTTCAGATTTGCTGAGGAATTCCATTTTCTGAAACATGAAATTGTAGAAAATGGCCTAAGGTAGCTGGGAATTATGGAGATAAGATAATATGCAGGTAAATATCTAGTTTTTAACATACTGCATAATATAGTGTGACAAGTGAAAAAGTTTACTGCCTAAGCCACTCCTTACTCAAGATCATAATTATCACTAATCAGGAGTTGAGTGAGAATAGGCAGAATATGCCCAGAGAGAAACACCTCTTTGGCAGTTGGGAATTCAAGAAATAGCAGCCCAAAAGCCTGTGCAGATTCAGCCAAGTATATTGGACGGTGCCCCACAGCAATGATCATGAGAGTGATAACCAAAGTGACCCGGAAGAGACATATGCAATTGGTTAGAGTGTAAACAGACCAAGAGAGGATCAAAGGCAGGAAACCAGTACTGAGGTTGAAGCTGCAGGGCAGGCCAGAGGCCCAGGCACAAGGAATGGGAGAGCCCTTCCAGAGACTTCATGTTGAGTTACCAAACAGCACAGTTGTCTTGCTTAGAGACTCCGCTGCTCAGGGCCCGAACTGGTCAAAGTCTGAGTCTAACTGAACTTACACGATAGAATTTCATTTTAGAAGGGGCCACAGATTATCAAAATACCACCCCCCCACTATGCCTAAATTCTTGTTGTCACATAACAATTTCCTTTTACAATTGAGAGATCAGGCTGAAAATGGGAATCCCTCTAGAAAGCAGAACACAATGACTTAGCAGAACACTAAGTTGTCCATACCCAATAACAGGACTGAAACTTGCTTTTAACAGCTTTATTGAGATATAATTAACACGCCATACAATTTACCCATCTCTAGTATATAAGTCAGTGGTTTCTAGTATATTTAGAGTTGTGCAACCATCAATGCAATCAATTAGAGAACACTTTCATCACACTGGAAAAGAAACCTAATGTCGTTTAAGCCATTCACCCACAATCATTTTATCCCCTAGCCTTAGGCAACCACTAATCTGCTTTCTTTCTCTATAGGTTTTCCTATTCTGGACATTTTTAAATTTTGAGAGAGAGAGAGAGAGAGAGAGAGAGGTGGGGAGGGGCATAAGGAAGAGGAAGAAGAGAGAGAGTATCTTAAGCAGGCTCCATGCCCAGTGCAGAACCCAACGGGAGGGCTTTATCTTGCAAGATTATGACCTGAGCAAAAAAACAAGCATTGGCCATCCAACTGACTGAGTCATCCAGGCACCGAGCACAGAGTTTTTAAGCTTCATCTGTGTTATAGCATGTAACAGTACTTCATTCATTTCTGTTGTCCAACAATAATCCATTCTGTGGATATGCCATATTTGATTTATTCATTCATTGGACTTTGTAATCATGAAAATGTTCCAACATGTATGAAAAGAGAGATGATACTATAATGCATAATCATTGATCTATCACCCTGCTTCCACAACTATCAACTCATGGCTAATTTTGTTTTATTTATACCCACCACCATTTTCTCTAACCCTGTATCACTTCAATGTAAATTCTTCCATAACTAGTTCAATATAGATTTATACAAATATGCATATATATAAATCATTTTTTAAAACAACCACAAAATCATCATTGCACCTTAAATCTTCATTCTTTAACATTACTAAATACCAGCAAGTGCTAAATTTTCTTTATTTGTGCTTCTTTGCATTTGATTTATTTAAATCAGGATCCAAAATAGATCTGTCAAATTCCTTGACTATGTCTCTCCTTTTTTCTTCTTCCTTAGAATCTATCTACGTGTTGAAGAAACCAGGGTACTTGCCCTGCAGAGTAACCATATTCTGGATTTTGAGGATTGCATCCTTGTGATATTAACATGTTCCCATTTGCCCTGTATTTCCATAAACTGGTAGTTGAGGTAGAGCCTTTATCAAATTCAGGTAGGTTACTTTGAAAAGAATTCTTAAAAAAAAAAAAAAAAAAAAAAGCTGTGTATATTTCTGAAGAGGTACATAAATGAGATTAACTTAGTTAAATTTATTAAGTTAACGTTTGTGTTTTTTTGTTTGTTTGTTTTGTTTTGTTTTTGTGTGTGTTTCCTTTTTTAAAAAAATTTAGTTTGATGTTAAAATTGACAAGGGGTTCAGGTGTTTTCAGCCTTACCCATTAATTATAGAATTCCCAAGCATGTGAGAAATACATACTTATTATTGAATATCCCTGAGATTTTGTGGGTATTTGTTACAATAGCTGAGAATATACCAGACTCTTGTGAAATGGTACACACCATGGTAACTAGTTGATTAGGGAATGTTTTCCTTGGTAAAAGTATTCAAGCTAATAAATTTTTAAAAAAATGAATGTTAAATACTTACCATTTTGTAATCCCAAATGAAATAATGTATCAAGGTAATAGTCAACAATGGCTACTAAAACACTAGGTGAAAAGCTGATAGGCTGGGGGATCTTTTGATTTTGACTGGCTGTGGGCAGCATTTCTCTGTGGGTGGTATGTTCCATTTATACTTATTCTTCTTTGGGCCAGCAAGCAAGTTGGAACATGTTTTACTCATAGCCATGGCAAAAGTGCAAAAGGCCAAGATATAAATGTGGGGTCTATTAAGACTTCTGTTCAAAACTAGCACTTTGTAACTACCCATCTCCCCCAAATTCATTTATCACATTGTTAAGATAAAGTCAGAGGAAGCAGAAGTATATACTCTGCTTTTAATTGGAAGGATTTGCAAAGTTGCATGGAAAATGGAGAATGGGTGAAGAATTGTGTACAATAATTCAGTCTGCCATGGCAATATAAAAGTTTACTTTCCCTTATTTGTTAGTTTCCAAAGTAATGAATTGATTCACTAGGATCTTCCAGAAGTGATCAGTATTTTTTTAGTGTTATTGCCAACTCGTGGATTTAATCCTATTTGTATATCCAATTCATTTTAGTCAGTTATTTTTGTTATTCAAGTTGTCCTTTTCAAATTTGGTCTCTGGATTCTTTTGACCACACTTCAAAAGTCTTTGTTAGCTTCCTTGCCTTTTGGTATGAAAATACATGCTAGGTACATTTTCTGTTAAAGATCTGAAATCAAGGAACCATATTTTCTTTTAATGGAAATAGTTATTTTGAGAATATAATGCAAGTTCTACATGTGTTCATTGCTAATGGTTTTGTTACTGTTGCTAGACGTATTATTTTATTTTAAAGATTTTGTTTATTTATTTATTTTAGAGAGAGAAAGAGTTTGAGTGCAAGCTTGGGGGCAGGAGAGGAAGTCTCAAATAGACTCTGCCTATGCTGAGCAAGGAGCTGATGCAGAGCTCCATTCCACATCTCTGAGATCATGACCTGAGCAGAAGCCAAGTCAGATGCTTAACTGACTGAGCCACTGTGTTTCCCTGTTTCTAGACCTTTTAAACAGAAGTAGAAAATACTTTTTAATTTTTTTTAAGATTTTATTTATTAGAAGAGAGAGCATGTGTACAAGTTGGGGGAGGGGCAGAGAGAGAGCGGGAGAAGAAAATTCCCTGCTGAGCAGGGAACCAGATGTGGGACTGGATCTCAGGACTCTGGGATCATGATCAGAGGCAGATGCTTAACCACCTGAGCTACCCAGGTGCCCCTACAAAACACATTTTTGTAAAACAAAACAAAACAAAACAAAAACATGTATTTATATGAGTATTTCTAATTCAAACTTAAAATTACAGATTTTCACTTAACATTTAACATTTTTGATATTCTGTGTATATAGTCATGTTTATAAATATTCTAATATTTCTGGATTTTGAGTGATAATAAAAGTGTCTTGATAGAAGAAGGAAGCATTAAAGTGAAAGGGTGACCAGAAGATAGAGGTGGATGGTTTAGTTGGTTAAGTGCCTTTGGCTCCAGTCATTATCTTGGGGTCCTGGGACTGGGCCCCATATTAGGCTCCCTGTTTAGTGGGGGTCAAACTCAATCATAGAGAACCAGGCATCCATCCTTAAAGATTAGACCCTTCACAAGTTTGGCCACTAAACTTTTGTAGTTGACCTGAATTACATCTACAGGATGATAGTGAGGCAGCATGTAAAGTAATAAAGGCATTGGCTTTGGAGTCAGAGACCTGAACTGGGATTCTGCAATTTACTGGGTATATTAATTTTCTACTGCTGCTGTAGAAAATCACCAAAAACTTTGTGGCTTAAAACAACATGGAATTATTATCTTACAGTTTCAGAGGTCAGAAGTTCAAAACTGGTCTCAAAGGGCTCAGGTCAAGATGTCAGTGGTGCTGTGATCCTTCGTGGAGACTGTAGAGGAGAATATGTTTTCTTATCCTTTCCCAACTGTGAGAGGCTGTCAACATTTCTTGATGTATGGCTTACTTCCATCTTCAAAGGCAGCAATAGCCAATCAAGTCTTTGTCACATTGAATCATTCTGACCGTGACTCTTCTGCCTCGCTCAACTCCATTTAAAGACCCTTATGATTACATGTGATTACATGGGAAATCAGGGTTGTCCTCTGGGTAATCCACAATACTCTCTTTTATAACGTCAGCTGACTCGCAATCTTAATTCCACTCTCTCTCTTAATTCTCCTTTTCCATATGTCATAGCATATTCCCAGGTTTCAGGAATGAGGAAGTAGACATTTTGAGGGGGAGGCCATTAATCTGCCTACCACACTAGCTATACCAGTTTTGGATTTTTTTTTTTCATTCTGAACTTCATTCTCTTTTGTAAAATGAGCATCTGAGTTTATGTCATATCTTCCTGAATTAGTGTATCCCAGTGATTCTCAAGAGTAGGAGAGAAATGGTGATCAAAACATCTGGAAAGATTTCTTGTTGGTAAAGTGTTCCCCAGGTGATATCAATATAACACTTCTTCACTATATGCTTACTCATCTTGAAGAATTACTCTAAAGATTAAGAGAGATAATTCTTGAAAACACCTAGACATGATGAGAGCCCAGTATCTATGAGTTTCTCTTTCCTTTTTTTGCTTTCTTTGCTCCATTCTGTTTATAGAGAGAGACTGATACTCAAATATCAATGAAGAGTTCCATGGATTCCATGAATCAAATAATTAAGTTTTTGCCTTAGTCCTGGTTCCAGCTAGATATTTTTATTCCATACTGAAGCTGTTCCCATACCCAGATTACTCTTCTAGTTTCTTTGTCAAAAATCTGTGGATATAACCCTGGGACTCTAGGACTCTGTCTTCTACGGGTCCACTTTTCAGATACCACCTTCTCCCTCTGTGTAAGATACTGAGATATCTGCCTCATCTTCAAATGTTGATGGTGCCTAGCATTTGAGTCTATGCATTGGGCAGCTCTAACTCTCAAGCACTGAGCCTTGTCTTTTGATGTACACCTCCTCAGCTATGTATTCCCAGTTCTCACCTAATGCCCTGCCATATAGCATATCTGCCATCAAGTGCCTGCCCTGAGGCCAGAGGCAAACCATCACACCTCTCTAAAAACTTGTAAGATGTGATAGTCTCAAACACTCTGAACATGGTGCATATAGCAATAACCTAGCTGCATTTACTAGGGACCACAGCTTCATGGGTTTTTTGTTTTTGTTTTTGTTTTGCTACAAAATGTATTGCCTTCTTTATGTTTTCCTCATTTCATGTTACTTCTTGATATGTTTGTCCTGATTTTCATTTAGCAAATTATCTAAATCCCGGTCTCTGGAATTTATATACTTAATCATATTTCATTCAATCTTGCTCTACCATTGTTAAAAAGGAGACAGGAAAAAGAAGAGTAAACATGGTCCATTTTTAAGGTTGTCTTCAGACCTGAGCTCTACAGAAGAGGGCAAAAGCAAGAACTTGAATGATGTCCATGCATTCATAGTTGAATAAATTCAAAGACTATTTACTGAGAATCTACCATGTACTTTGCAACATGTTATTCCTACAGTTATAAGAAAAAAAATTTGATACTCTTTCTCAAGAGCTTCCATGTTTTTGATTAAACAGTTATCTAATGGTTATAAATACATGTAAACATTTCAAGGATGGCAAATGCTATCAGCGATGTTCCACTGCATTATGAAAGTGTAATGGTAGGAACATATCTTGTGTGTGTTGGAGACAGGGGGGTGTAAGGAAAAGAAGTAAATAGTCCAAGATACCATTTACCTTCAGGTAGTGATAACTGCTATGAACATTTAAGCAGAGTAAAGGAATAGATAGTGGTGGAGTGAAAAGAACTTTAGTTAGTATGGCCAGGGAAATTCTCTCGGAGGACATGATTGAACAAAGATAGGAGTATCAGTCATGAAGAGTGAGCACCATAAAGATATGAGAGAAAAGTGTTCCAGGCAAGGGAACAGCAACTGAGAAGACTCTGGGGTGAAAGAGAAAAGGCTTTGAGGTGAGAAGGAGCTAAGAATCTTTAAGAAAGGATAGATCTATGAAAATGTCACAAAACCAATGAAAGTCACAGCATTTATAGTCAAGGTAGGAGATAATAACTTGTATTAAAGAAAAGCAGTGGGCTTGGGGAAGAATTGGAATGAACTACCCTTTCATCGCAGGATCTAATATGGAATCACATTGCATTTAATTACTGTTGCCTTATTCTCTTTTAGTATTTACCAATTCCTCACTCTTTGTCTTTCCTATGCTAAACATCTTTAAAGAGCTGGGCCAGTTATGTTATGGAAAGACCCTCATCTGAGTTTCTCTGAAGATTGTTTGGGGTTGGATTAGATTCAGGTTATTTATTGAAAAAGGAGTGCAAAAAAAGTGATGCTGCATCATAGTAGTAATCACATGTAGATTTGCCCCATGCTGGTGTTACACTTGGTTAACGGGATGTATACCGAGTTTCTCTACAATAAAAGTACCATTTTTTCCTCTTTGTTGATGCTTAGCAACTCACTGGAGGCTCTTTGAGACTAATTTATTGCTCAACAAAAGTACTCTCACTTTTATTGTCACTCACTGATGACTCTTCCTGAATCAGTTATCACCACGCTGATCGACTAATAGTGATTTTCTAACTCCACGTTTTCTCCTACATGTATTTGTTGCCATTCTGCTTGAAAGAGTAGCCTTTTCTTTTCCATTGTGTATTTAAAGATTTTATTTATTTATTTGACACACACACAGAGAAATCACAATTAGGCAGAGAGACAGGCAGAGACAGAGGGGGAAGCAGGCTGTCCACTGAGCAGAGAGCCTGTTGTGGGACTTGATCCCAGGACCCTGAGATCATAACCTGAGCTGAAGGCAGAGGATTAACCCACTGAGCCACCCAGGAGCCCCTCCATTGTGTATTTAATAATTATGTCACCATGAATTATTTTTATAATAATTTTTTATTGTGATGTCCAACATAGTAGACATAATTCTTTCTTTTAAAAGATTTTATTACTCCATTTGAGAGATAGAGGGAGCAAGCGAGAGAGAGAGAGAGAGAGAGAGAGAGAGAGCACATGAGCGGGGGCAAAGGGAGAGGGAGAAGCAGGCTCCCTTGCTAAGCAAGGAGCCCAACTCAGGTCTCCATTCCAGGACCATGGGATCATGACCTAAGCCCAAGGCAGATGCTTAACCGACTGAGCCACCCAGGCGCCCCTCAACATAGTAGACATAATTCTAAGATGACCCCGAAATTATCCCAAATCTTGTATAATGTCCTTTTCTTGAATGTAGAGACACTATGATAGAATATCATTTTCATGATTAGGTTATATTATATGGCAGAATTCTCTAAGAAAAGATTATCCTCAGTAGACCTAACCTTAAAAGGAACAGGGTGAGAAACATTCAAAACATGGGAGGAATTTGATGTGAGAAACTCTCCTTTGTTGGCATTCAGCATGAAGAATGCTACATTACAGGCAAATATGGGTAGCTCCAGGAGCTGAAAGCTATCTCCCTCCAATAACTGGCAATGAGATGAGACCTCAGTACTGCAGTTCAAGGAGCTGGATTTGGCCAACAACCTGAATGATTATGGAAGTGGATTCTTACATAGATCCTAGAGTTATGAAAACAGATTGACCGATACCTGAATGTGGGATCTTGAGCTGAAGACCCAATCAGTCCTGGACTTCTGCCTTAAAAAACAAAAAAAAAAAACAAAAACTAGGAGTGTTGTTACAAGTTTGTAAATCTATGGGAACAGAAATAGAAAACTAATGTACTCAAATTGTCCCATATTTGGCCAGTGGAGCTCTTTCAAGAAAATTATTGTATCCCTTAGATATACACTGTTATTCTTTTTTTTTAAATTTAATTTTCAGCGTTCCAAGATTCATTGTTTATGCACCACACCCAGTGCTCCATGTAATATGTACCCTCCTTAATACCCACCACGAGGCTCACCCATGCCCCTCCCCCACCCTCCTTCCAAAACCCTCAGTTTGTTTCTCAGAGTCCACAGTCTCTCATGGTTCATCTCCCCCTCCAATTTCCCCCAATTCAGTTTTCCTTTCTTTCTCCTAATGTCCTCCATGTTATTCCTTATGCTGTACAAGGAAGCGAAACCGTATGATAACTGACTTTCTCTGCTTGACTTATTTCACTCAGCATAATCTCTTCCAGTCCCATCCATGTTGATACAAGAGTTGGGTATTCATCCTTTCTGATGGAGGCATAATACTCCATTGTATATATGGACCATATCTTCTTTATCCATTTGTTTGTTGAAGGGCATCTTGGCTCATACACTGAGAATAACAGCGTATATGTAAATATACGCTGTTATTCTTAATGTACTTCCTTATTTTAAGATATAAACACGCACAAGACCCACATATACACACAGAGCATTAAAGCTATATTTAATTTATTGTTTAAACTTTTTATAAATAAGTATTGTGCTATTATTATTTTATCTGACCTCTTTTGTATTTCCAACAGGATATTTTTTCAGTTTGTTCAAGTTGCTGGACATAGATGTAGCTCATTTTTTCACTGCTCTCTATCATCCATTTGTAAAATTATGCTGTAACTTCCTTTATATTGATGAATATTTCAGTCATTTCCTTTTTTATTTTGTTACAAATATTGGGGCACATTTTTTTTTTCTGTTCCTCCTATAACATATTGCCTGTTAGGCCTTTGTCTAGCGCTACAATTGCTAGGACAAAGGATGTGTACAGCGTGATGCCCAAATGTATACCGAAGTGCTTTGACTGCTGTGCCACGTCTTTGCCACTATGTTAGTGCTAGCAAGCTTCTTCATCTTTATAAATCATGCGGGTATAAAATGATATCTCCTCCTGGTTTAATTTACCTGTTTCTGGGATCTAAGGGGGTCAAGTATATGTTAATAAATTGTCCATTTGTATTTCCAATTTTGTGGACATCTTTTTAAGACTCTTGCCTGATTCCTATTGTCTTATCTCTCTGTGATGATTTATGTTATTTATGTGTTGCTTTGTCTATTATATGTGTTACAAATCTCTTTTCCTACTTTGTATCTTCTGTTCATTTTTTTAAATTAATGTGGTGTCTGTTATGGACTGAATTATGTCTGACCAACATTTATATGTTGATTCCATAGTTCCCAATGTGACTATTTTCAGATAGGGCCATTGAGGAGGTAATTATGGTTAGATAAGTTGATAAGAGGATCCAATAGGATTGATGTCCATATAGGAAGAGGAAGAGACGTGAGAATTAGTTCTCTTCCTGCACACACAGACAGAAATAAGACCACATAAGAATGTAACAAGAAAGGTCTATCTTCAATTGAAGGGGAGGTGTCTCACCAGAAACTGGCTGATACCCGTGGCCTCCAGAGCTGTGAGAAAATAAATGTGTGTGGTTTAAGCACCCACTCTGTGGTATTTTGTGTGGCAGCCCAAGAAACTAATACAGTGTCTCTCAATGAATGGACATTTTTCAATTTAATTTAGTCAAATTCATCAATAACTTCCTTTATATTAATAATCTTTGGTTTTGTCTTTACTATAATTTCCCATACCTTATCTCATAGAGAGTCTGTTTTATATCTTCTTCTGAATAATTTAAATTTCACCTTTTATGTTTAAGGATTTATTCTCCTTGGAATTTCATTTTGTAAAATATAAAATAAAGAGATTCATTAGATAATATTGTATAAAATATATAATCATATATGTCACTTATAATGCATATTGTGTTTATTTTACATATAATTTATTATACACATATACATTTTAATGTGAACAATTGTTCCAGTTTGCTGTAGTCAGCTCAGACTTATATAATAATATACCATAGACTGGGTGTTTAAACAACAGACATTTATTTCACATAGTTTGAGAGGCTACGGTCCAGGTTCAAGGTGCCAGCAGATGTGGTTCCTGGTGAGATGCCTTTTCCTGTTTGCAGTTAACCACTCTCTCACCATATCCCCACATGATGAAGAGAGAAAGAGAGCTCTGTCATCTCGCTTTCTTCCTATAAGGAAACTAACACCATCATGCGGTCCCCAGTCTCATGACCTAATCTAAACCTAATTACCTTCCAGAGACACCCCCTCCAGTATCACCTTATTGGGGTTAGGGCTTCATGTACTAATTTGGGAGGGGAGACAAATATTCAGTCTGCAACACAGCCCTGCTTATTCATTAATTTATTCTCTAGTCCAATACTACACTGCCCTAGTTAGTTCAGTTGTGTACTATGTCTTGATACCTAGAAAATATTATTGTCTCAACTTGTTCTTTAGAAAAATCTTGCTAGGGGTGCCTGGGTGGCTCAGTGGGTTAAGCCTCTGCCTTCGGCTCAGGTCATGATCCCGGGGTCCTGGGATCAAGCCCCGAATCAGGCTCTCTGCTCAGCAGGGAGCCTGCTTCCTCCTCTCTCTTTCTGCCTGCCTCTCTGCCTACTTGTGATCTCTCTTTCTGTCAAATAAATAAATAAAATCTTTAAAAAAAAAAAAGGAAAAGAAAAGTCTTGCTATTTTTCTCATTTGCTTTTCCATAAATTTTGGAATCAGCTTGTCAATTCCACTAAAATTCTATTAGAGTTTTGATTACAATTATATTGATGCACAGTTCAATATAAAGAGAATAGTCACATTTTTATAATGACTATCAGTAAACATTATATATCTCTCTTTTCATCTTAGCCTTCTTTTATAATTTTCTCTTGAAGTCTAGAGCATCTTTTGTTATATTTATTCTCAGACACCTTATTTTTTGGATGCTATTGTAAAGGAATATATTTTCTTTAATTATATTTTCTGAATTATGCTGGTATATAGAAATGCCATTGATTGTGCATATTGATCTTACAGCTCACAGCCACATTGCTGAACTCTCTTATTATTACTAATAATTTTTCTGTAAATGCTTTTTGGTTTTCTATGTAAATAACCATAACATCTGAAAAGAATTTGTTTTGTTTATATCTTTCTGATTCTTCTGCCTTTAATTTCTCTTTTCCCATCTTACTTTGCTGGCCTAGGATATCTAGCATGATGTTGTCTACAAATCTACTATACTAATGGGATTCATTGCCTTTTTCTTGATTTTAAAGAAAATGCTTTAAAATATTTATTCATGTGGAAGCATATTGTCCCTGGTTTTTGTCACCCTTGTTGCCTCTATTTATCAGGTTAAGGAAGTTTCTTTATCAAGTTAAGGAAGTTTCTTATTTATAATAAGAAACATACTTTTGAATTTTATGCCATTCCTGACAACAGAGCTCCTAAAACTCTTGGAATTTCCTATGATGAAAACAATACAGGTGTCTTAAAGGTTATGTTAATTGAATGACTTTTGGGTAACACCTAAGGATAGAGGTTGGTGGCCAGGAGAACCAACCATGTGATTAAAGGGTTGGAACTTTCAGTCCTACGCACCTGACCTTCTGGAGAGAAGAACTAGAAATCAAGTTCAATCACCAGTGGCCAATGAATTCATCAACCATGCCTATGTAATGAAGGCTCCATAAAAAAGATGGGGTTTTAGAGAACTTCCAGGTTAGGAAACATGTAGAGATTTGGGAACAGTGCAGGCTTGAAGAGGGAATGGAAGCTCTATGCCCTTTCCCTATATCTTGCCTTAAGCATCTCTTCCATCTAGCTATTCTTGAATTATATCTTTTATAATAAATTGGTAATCTACTAAGTAAAATGTTCCTCTGAGTTCTACCAGTTGCTTTAGCAAATTAATCGAAACACAAGGAAGGAGAAATGGGAACCCTCATTCTGTAGCTGGTACGTCAGAATCATAGGACAATATATTGGGGAATGTATCTGTATATTGTATATTGTTCCAACAACAGTTGGAATTATCTTCTCCTTAATATTAGTAAGTTATAGCAGATGGTATCAGTACTACACCCTTAGGACTCACCAGTCCCAGACACAATGATAGTTTTTTTTCTTTTCTTTTCTTTTTTGGTTGAAATATAGTTGATATATTAATGTTATATTCATTTCAAGTGTACAACCTAATGATTGCACAGTTCTGTACATTACATGGCGTGTACACCATGATATGTGTAGTTATCATCCATCAGCATACAAAATTATTGCAGTATTATTGACTATATTCCCTATGCTTTACTTTTTCTCCATATAACTTGTTTATTTTATAACTGGGAATTTGTACCTCTTAATCCTTTCACCTATTTCACCCATACCCCCACCCCTCTCCATAGATAAGTTTTTTAACGCAAGCACTAGTAACTTTGCCCGAGGAGTTTATCTGCCTACTGGAAGCAAGAAGGTATAATTTTTATTTTTAAGTAGGCTCCACACCCAGCATGGGGCCCAATGCCAGGTTTGAACTCATGATCCTGAGATCAAGATCTGACCTGAGATCAAGAGTCAAACCCTTAATGGACTGACCCACCCAGAGTCACCTTGGAGGGTGCCCCTTGGAGGTATACTTCTAAGACAGGGCAGCAGTGCAAGAAGAGTAACTGCCCTTGGGGGAAGCCCTCGACCAATAGTAGACAGGTGTCAGTTTATATATACCCTAGTTTCCTTTTTTCTGGAGGGAATATTTGAAGGCATTAACTGTATATCATTCAGAGGTTTCTTCTGGGATCAGACTCAGTTGCCCACATGCAAACCCTTCACCAATTTGACTCCTTCTCCTTTCTGCCTTCCTTTCTCACTCCCTTCCATGATTCTTGAGATCATTTCCCAAAGACACTGTTTCACTCAAACCCTTGTCTCAAGGTCAGCTTCTGGAGAATCCTAACTAAGACAAAATACTTAAAAATGTATTTTGTATGGGGCACCAGGGTGACTCACTTGGTTAAGCCTTCTCTTGATTTCACCTTAGTTCATGATCTCAGGGTCATGGGATTCAGTCCCTCATTGGACTCCACACTCAGTGGAGAGTCTGCTTGAGGATTCTCTCTATCCCTTTCCCTTTGCCCCTCCCCCTGCTTGCATGCGCACTCTCTGTCTCTCTAAAATAAATAAATCTTTTTTAAAAATGTAAAATATCTAGATATGCTTCTCTTTGCAAGGATTCTTAACCATTTCAAAATGTTAACAGTTTCAATAACATTTATTTATAATAGAGTCAGATGGTTATTCATATTTTTTTACTTTTTTCAAATTCATATAAGTTTTTAAATGGATTGGAATAAAGTTGCTCTCAATGTTCTTCTATTCCCCTTTTTTTTTTTTTTTTTTTTTTTTTTTTGCCAGGGCAGGGGTGGTTGGGCTACACTCAAAAGAGCTTATTTTTTTTTGTTTGTTTCTGGTTTTGTGTTTATTATTTATTTGTTTGTTTAATTTGAGTATAGTTGACATACATTGCTGTTTAATCTGAGTATAGTTGACATACATTAGGTTTAGGTGTACATTAGGTTTAGGTTAGGTGTTTATTATTTATTTGTTTGTTTGAGTATAGTTGACATACATTGCTGTTTAATTTGAGTATAGTTGACATACATTACATTACATTTGAGTATAGTTGACATACATTAGGTTTAGGTGTACAACACTTCTATTCACTTTTTAATCTCTCCTGCAATTCTTATGGCTCTTCTGTCAAACTTCGCACTCATTTTTGCTTTTACCTTATTTTCTTGATCACTGTCAGCAGAGGTCTCATTAATGAATTCATTGTTAGCTTTGTGAATTCTTTCATTTGTGTCTTTATCTTACGTTAGTAATTTCTGCTTTCTTTTTGAAAACATTTCTTTTTAAAATTTCATTTGGATCTATTTTGTAGTTTTTTTCTACTATATATAATGTATCGTTGTTGGTCAGCCCTCTATCTTTTGTAATTTGAGCATTTAAGACTTTTTCTTTTCCCCCTATAATTACTAGTTATCTGTCTTACAAGTTTTGGTATGTGGGTTTTTTTTTTTTTTCCCTAAGTAATTTAAATACTCACTGTGCTTTCTGCTTGGAAATATGCATTATTTAAAAGCTTTTTAAAATATTTTTATGTAATCTTATGTCATCTTCTAGAAAGAACTCTGTATTCTCCACTTGTTGAGTCCAATGTGGTTTGCATGTCTATTCAGTAAAGTTTTGAACATTGTAGTTCATATATACTATATTCTTATCACTTATTTTTCCTGTTTGTCCTGATTGCTGATATGTTAACTCTTAAAATTTGGTGATAGATTTGTTCATATTTCTTCACAGATTTGTAAATTTTTATTTCATATATTTTGAAGCTATAGAATTAGAGGCATACAAATTTAAAACTATTGTATTGCCCTGGCAAACTGAAATCTGTATGTAGTAGCACACTTTATAACTTTATATTTTATATGATATTGGTATTGTCAAATCAGCTGCCTTTTGGTTAGTATTTTCCTGATAAATCTTTTTTAATATTTGTCTTCTTTTCTCAGTGTTATATCCTAAATAAGTCTCTCATAAAGAGTGTATGCTTGTATTTTTCATATAATCAGGTAATCTTTGACTTCAACCTGAGTGTTTAGTTCATTTACATTTATTGTAATAAGTGATATATTTAGATTTATTTTCTTTGTAATACTTTCAACTTTCTTTGTTTCATTTTCCTGTTTTCTTGACATTTTTATTGACTTATTTTTCCTTGAATGGTTTCTACACTCTATTTATGCTTACTCTAGGAAAAAATTAATGTATATTTAAGGTAACAAAGACAAAATTCAATACATCAAAATCTCTGGTCACCGTGAAGTAGAAGAACAATTGCAGATTGCTTCAGTGGTGATTTACATGTATGCTATTTTATTTTACTATTCTGAGAATTTTTATTATCAAATATAACACTCAGGAATACTTGTACATTAATTATAATACATTATAATATTAAAAATACAAATATTACAATAATAAAAAGCAAAACTCCATTAAAAGGAAGAAAAAGCAAACACTTTATAATAGAAGATGTAGGAGTATCTGTTAGGCCAATGAAAAAGTGCTTAACATTATTAGTCATCAGAATTTAACCAACAAGATACATTTACACACTCATCAGAATAGCTAAAAATATTTAAATGACTAAAATACCAAATATTGGTGAGGATGTAGAGCAACTAGAACTCATAAACATTGTTGAGAATATTCTGGCAGCTTATCATAAAACTAAGTGTTCATCTTTCTACTCTAGATTAGTGATTTACCCTTTTGTATTAACACAAAATAAATGGAAACAAATGCTCACAAAAATTCTTGTATAAAAATGTTCATAACAACTTTACTCACAGTAAAACACTGAAAATAGCCCAGATGTCCATCAACAGAAGTATGAGTAAACAAAAAGTGATAAAATCATTTAAGGAATATTACTTAGAGTTAACATTTATTCCTCCAACAAAGAGGAACACATTATAATACATACACATTAATTTCAAAAACATACTGAGTGTTAGAAACCTAACAGAAAATAATACATACTATGTGTCTCTATATATGTGAAACTCTAGAGCAGTGCAAGTTACCAGTGATGGAATAGTCAGGATAATAATTACCTCTGAAAGATAGGGACAGGCTTTCCCTGGGAAGGGATATAAGAGAACTTTTTCAGATTGCAATGTTTTATATTTTGATAGGGGTTTATGTTACATGGATGTACGCTTTTATCAAAACTCAATGAAAGTTCATTTAAGATTTGTGCTTTTCTTTGTATGTGAAGAAGAACAATAACAACAACAAAAAAAATGATATACAGGAGTTAAATTCTGGTTGATTGGGTATGTGCTGGATTATCAGGGCAATGAGGGCTTATGCCTGAATGTTGGTTTGAGTCTCATCAAAGAAATGGGATGAATGAATAGATACATGGTGGAGTGTAGTGAAATATTTGTGATGTAGTCTGAGTGATGGACATACACATGTGTAATTCTTTCATCTTTGTGTTTCAAACCTGACATAGGGTGCAGAGAGAGAATAGAAGGAGAAATATTGGAATTGGTCTCCTAACTGCTCTTTTTACTTCTTCCCTTGCTCTTCTACAACATAATATGAACATAGCAGATTAAAAAACAAGTAACAATTCATAACATGTCATTCCTTGCTCAAGAGCCTTCAATGGTTTCCCATCTCTTTCTGGAGCTACTTCCCCTACTTTTGCCTGCCTCTTTTTTTTTTTTTTTTTTTTTTTAACATACTGGTCTTCCATAACAGATGCCATATTTTCTTTGCCTCAGCTAAGTTTCTAAAAGCCATAAATAGAAAACCCACTCAGATAATTTAAAAAAAAAAAATCTGTCATTGTATCTGAATCTGAAGAGAGTAATGGTATAATCATTAGGAGTGCCCCTCTGATGTCAGAGAGCTGGAACTCCAACCTTGGACCCACCTTCTTTGTAATGATATGATTAGACCCCTTTGTGCTTCAGTCTGTTCACAGGAAAAAGAATGGTGGGACTAAAACAGGATATGTGTAACAAGGTGGGGTTTTTTTGTTTTGGTTTTTGTTTGCTTTTTTGTTTCAAAATAGAATCACATGAGATCATCCACATAAAACCCTTAACATTGTGATTGGCACATTTACTAAATGTCCAGTAATTGATTGCCTGTACCTTTGTTACTTATTTCAGAACTCCTGGTAAGACTTGCCTATAAAGTCTAAATTTTGTTCTTCAAAATAGGCCATTAAATTATATATTATACAGAGACAGAGAATTATGTTTGGGATCCTCCAAAATATAAACAGAGATGAGTTTTAGAAAAAGATATAATCAGTTGCAAACTTCCTCCTTGCTTGGTTCCTACAGCTCCCTCATGCCTCCCCAGCCACTACCAAGTATATCTCATCACCAGGCTCATATATGTGACAATGATGAAAGGGTCTGTGCTGGGAACAATATAGTGAGTAATAAATCAAGGCTGGAGGGGGGCTACCAAGCAGAATGGGAGGAGGGGGTTGGCATTGTGAATAATCAATGCAATAGACTCTGTAAGAACATGGCAAAACATCTTACTTAACATGCTTAATAAAGCTGGAGAGGGGAAAGCAGTGATAATATGGAAACAGGTTGTCAGATTGCTGGAGAGCCCTGTGCCCACACAGACAGAGCAGGCTGTGGGAGAGGAAGAGAGCTGCCTCCTCTGTGCTGGACCCAGCTCTGACCACCCACCCCTACACTGTGCTCAGTGTCTGGGATGGTATATATGCCTCCTCCTGGCTCTGTGCCAGCAGTTTCAGGAATAAAGAGGGGGAAAATAACCTATTCTAAAGGCTTCTAATTGTGGTTAAATCCAGGAACATGTAGCAGTCCTGCTACAGAGCAAAAAGACCCACTCTTTATTTGGAGCAACAAAATAGAAAGAATATTAAAAAGGTACTTAGATGCTTAAAATGAGGTGTGGCTGGCACTTGTTCCAGAATGATAGTTCAAGAAAGAATTCCCGGGATACTCTAGTCCCAGTCCTCTTATTTGTATGAGGGAGGAAGTCAAAGCTCAGGGAGAATGAGGTCACAAGGTCACACAAATAGTTGATGTCAGAGTGGAGAGTAGGGCCTAGATATGCAATTTAAGACATTAAATTCTACAGTATGCCTTGCATGCAAGAGATGCTTCACACATAGAGATCACTGGTTCTTTCCTTCAGTCTTGACCTCTTCTCTTTTCAGCATCCAGAGCTCAAAGAAAGAAGATAAAAACGAGCACTGTAGCAGGAGTCTAAAGACTGATTAGAAAGCTGCTTCTTTTACAGACTGGTATGATCTGGGGCAAGCCACTGAATTTGGGTCTCGGTGTCCTCATTTTTAAGATGAGATGTTAGTTTTATAGGATTACAAGTCCTTTCTAGGTCTAACATTCTTAATTTGAAGCATTCTCATTTTCAAATTGAATATGACCTGTCTGCATAATGAAAGAGGGGGAGAAAACACACAAAGGGAAAAAAAAGTACTATGAAGTACTATGATATTATAATAGTGTCTTTTCCCTTGGTAGCTTTGGAATAAGTGTGTTATTGTTAAATTCAGTTGTACCATCTTAGCAAGGCAAACAGAAATGTAATGTTTGCTAATTGAACTATAAAAATAATAATTACCTTTGATGTAGAACACAAAGTCACTCAGCAGTGAGCTCTGATTGTAAAAATGGAAGCAGTTACCATCAGGGCCCAAACCAGATTAGAAGGGAGCCATTGCAATTACATCTGAGAGCTGCAGAATGTATATAGGCATGGAGTGCCTTCTTTACGTGCAAGGATGTTCCCTTCAGGTGCTGCAGGAGAATGAGGGACACATGGCTACTTATGGCTCTCAGTGACCTGTGTCTGGACAGAAACTAAAATTCCTTTTAACATCCTAGCTTGGGGAGCGGAGTGGTAGGTGAGATAAAATGAGAAGCTGTCCAGGAGACACTCTTAGTCCATTCACAGGGGCCACCTGCAGTACTTGATTTAGTGGTCCCTAGGAGCTTTTCTGCTTAAGAATTTCTATCAGCTACCCTGGTTGGGGACATGAAATCTACCTTCAGGAATTCAGGATGCTGAGCATGGGCTACAAACAGTTCTCACAACCTGGCTCAGTTGGCTCTGGACGGAGGCAGCCAAGTGACAATGAGGCCCATCTCAAGACATGAGCCAGCAAAGTCACTTGAGGAGAATGGACAGTGCCTCAGTGCATGTGGTGCCAACAGAGCAGGTGGGGCATCAGGCACTGTGCCCTTTCCCAGCCCTGAGCACAGTCAAGAAATTCAGAGTGAGGGCCGCAGTGGTGGACTGAGCCATGGAACAGTTGGCCAGCTGTGCCCTGGAGAAATAATTCCGAGACTTTCTCTGTCTTGTCTCCTTTCCCCTTCTGCATGTTTATTATTCCTGTTTTCCACCTATACTGAGCTCCTCCTGGTCATCATCGAAGCGGTTTGTTTGTTTGTTTTGTTTGCTTGTTTGTTTTTCTCCTGATTCTCTTGATTCAAGCCTAACAGCAATCAGGATGAAAAACAGTGCTCAGGGGATGATTGCTGATTGAGGAATTGATTGAGGATTTGATTGTTTGACTCATTTGGAATAACTTGTTCAAATCTAGCTTACCACAAATTCTCACAGAAACGTAGGAGAGAAACCATTTTATCTTCTAGCCTATAATATGAAAGAATTTTGTTAGGGCTCCTTGTCAGAATATTTTCAATGAGCGTTTTATTATACAACAAATTTTCTTTGGAGACCTCCTTCCTCCTGCTTACAGCTCTCACTTGGCTTCTAATTTCAGCTCAAGCTGTGCACCCACCAGCGATTTCATTCCCCATCTATCTCTAGCCCCCTCCCCAACCAAATCATATCCATATTTTTTTCCAGAATGTAAAATATAGAAACAAGCATCTGTTTGGACAAAATCAGTTTTCACTTGTGAAAAGTAGATGCTTTGTAAAATCACAGGCAACAAGAAGAATGTCAGAGAATGGAACCAAATGTTGGAGGGATAATAAAACCTGTGGTTCCTGCTTGGATGGGCTGAGGAAGAGGTTTGCTAAAGATTAAATAGACGGGACATAGTCTGACTTCAGTTGGTCTTTGAGTTCCAACATCCCTTGCTTTGTTTAGACCCTACATTGGCTGATGCTTGATTTCTCACTGTAAAAATATGACTAAGACACTCCTATCTATACATTGTGCTATGAGCGGATATGTGGGATCAACAAAGAGAAAAGGGGATATCTGTTTCCTTGTTTTCACAAAGTGGTGTTCCAAAGGACATTTCCTCTTTAATAAGAAAAGTTGTCCAGACCCTCATTTCCAAGATCTCAATTTGGTTAACTCTAATTATGTCTGTAATGCTTAGGAAAGATGTTGTATGAATACTTGGCTCTTTAATTTCTAGGTCTTTCCATCTTTATCATTTAACTGCATGAATGTCTTAGGCAATGACTTTGTCTTGAAGGATGTAGAACTCATCTTTGGCATGAGGTTTGAATTATCTTCTCTGTCATCAGTTGAAGGAATGGCAAGGTAAAATGCCCAGCTCATGACAGTTGAACTCAACAAATTCTTTGGTTACCAACTTATTATGTGCCAGATACCAGACAAGACAAAAAAGATACTGACTGTAGTCTTAATGGGGAGTTTTCCATTAAGGAAATTTAACAATAACTGGCTAAAAAGCATGATATACAATGGACAGTTGGAACAAGAACATAACCTCTTCAGGTTTCAAGGACTTTCTAGAGTCTTTGTGTACATATTCACATTTCTCATAGTGTTTCTAATTCCCATATAGTAAGATTTCAATACATATTGAGCATTTTTTTTTTTAATTTGGGTACTTTTGGCCGAGCTGATAATTATTTCATATACTCTTTCAATTTACAAAACTAGATTCTGTGTCTTTAGAGAATGGTTTTGAAATGTCTATGGGAGCCTGGGTGGCTCAGTTGGTTAAGCATCAGACTCTTGATTTCAGTCATGATCTCAGGGTCATGAGGTTGAGCCCTGTGTCAGGCTCTGCATCCAGCAGGACGTCTACTTGAGATTCTCTCCCTCTGCCCCCACCCCAGCTTGTGCACTCGTGCTCTTTCTCTCAAATAAATAAAATCTTAAAAAAAAAAAAATAAGTGTCTTAGAATATTTTCAGTTTTCTTTTTAGAAAGGTAATTTTAGAGATAAAGTATGTTATATTCTATCATGCATTCTATTGCCTCCATCATTCCTAAAGCAGAAATTGAATGATGGAAATTATACAGTGATTTTAAGAGTTTGTATTTTTAGAATTACTAGAGTTATATTTCAGTAAGTTTACCAGCATAAAGACAATACTTCTTTCCTACTAACTGCCTTTCTTTAATTCAAGTCAACATAATTCTTTCTACCATGAGCTCTGGCCTGTACCTTGAAAGAACAGAGATATAAACTAAATTCTTTGACCTTAAGGAGTTTACATTTTAAAAGTGCTTATAATGTACAGAGTTATGTGATCTACATGGGCATAACAGATAACATTATAGAAACATATCTCATTGAACATGTAAGTGGCAAATTATGGGATTTATGTATGTATAGTTGGCTGCATAAATTGAGAAAGCATTCCTGAAAAAGGTGGAGTTTGAATTGAGCCCTGAAATTCCAGTAATAATTCAAGTGAAAGAGTTAGAAGGAAGGTGTGACTATCATAAAATCCAAACTAGGAATGCAAATAAGCAGGGAACTATAGGGTTCAAAGGGCACATTGGAACTTAAGTATTCTTCGACAAATTCCTCTTAATTGCACAGAATAAAGACAAAATTTCCAAGCCAGGAATTCAGATACCTTCAAAATATGGATCTATCCTGCCTTTCCTGTTTCATTTCTGTAGTTCCTTTATGACTAAACCTGTATTGGACTTCCCAATATCTATGTGGTGTATACACTTCCCTCTTCTCTTGGAATGACAGACTAATTTCTACTTTCCATTTCATTTCTAAAAAACAATAATAATTTATCTATATTAGCACTGACATGAAGGGTTCTTATTCTCTTCTGAGCTCAGTTATCATTTGTTACCTGTATATTAATTTTTATTTTTGCATATATTACATGGATATTTTAATTTCTTCTTCCGAACCACTCTAAATCAGAATTGACATTTCTAGGCAGGTGGACTTCTTTAAAAGAATATTTTATTTATGTATTTATTTTAGTGAGAGAGAGCATGTGAGCAGGGGAAGGAACAGTGTAGGAAGGAGAAGGAGGGAAAACGAATCTCAAATAGACTGCATGCTGAGCGCAGAGCCTGAAGGAAAGCTTGATCTCATGACCCTGAGATCATGACTTGAGCTGAAACCAAGAGTCAGACATTAACTGAATGAGCCACTGAGGCACCTGTAGGCAAGTGAACTTCTAAAAGGAGTTCAAACCCAATATTTGGCCATATATTCGTATACATTCTAAGCATACAATCAATAGTCATGATAATCAATTTAGTAACAGACAAAAGGACATATGGAAGGCAGACATCCATTTCAGCATCTCTGAAATCTTATCATAAAATTTATCCTCTGTTAAGATACTGTTATTTATCTTCTGTTAAGACACTGTTTCAAGTCCCACACTGGTTTCTTATTCTGATTCTACCATAATCTCACTATGGGACCTCCACCATTCACTTAAGCTCTTGGTCTTCAGAGTCTTCATTTCCCAGTGGTTAATAAGAATTACCTTACTGCGTTTTCCTGAAGGAAGATGTAAATAATGACCCACTGCTTCAGACTTTCTCTCAAATTTCTAAAGCCAACACTATGGGCAAAAGAGTACATTTTCTTTGATGCAAATACAAGCAGACAAGCGATCTGAGAAAATGGACCTCAGTAAGAGGGAGCAGTGACAAGAAGGCAGTCTTATCATATGAAACATTTAAGTGGCTCCAATATTGTTCCTCTTGGCAGCTGAGTCTTGATGCAACTGACTAATGCTGAAGGCTACTTAACTTAAAATAATTCATCCTCCAGAATGGATGTGATCTTCGAGAGCAGACATAATTTTTCAGTTTTTTAGGAACTGAATTTGGACATGACCCATCCCCTAGAACTCTAATCCCTTCTCATTATTATGAGGCTTTTGTGATCATATTCTTAGAGACCTAGTGTGAGAATCCCCACAGCCGTGGAAATGGCTGAGTGGCTGGCCCCAGAGATAACTAAGTTCAACCAAGGAAATGAAGTTTGCAGCCCACGAGTTGGAGTCAGAACTTTTTTCCTATGCCTGTGGCTGACTGTGGACACCAGTGTCCCATGCCAAGACAGCATTTAAATACCAAGGGATGAGATACATCACTGCACAGGCATGATGCCTGGCACCCACGCTATCTCCAGATGGCTTGATGTGCAGAAATAGCCTTTGGGATCAAACTCAATGTGGTGAAGTCCAAACTCGTGATCTGTCCCTCAGGGCTTCTCTGTAGTACAAGTTCCCTCTGCTGCTTAGAGGCACAGCTCACAGTCTGTTAGGGTGCAGTTGAATATCATAAGTTATCCTCCTCACCAACAGTACAAACATTTATTGAGGTCTTACCATCTGTAGAACACTGAGCATTTAGAATATAGAGGAGTATGGCATGATCATTGCCCACAACTGCTTCCAGTCTAATATGGGACAAAGGAATATACAAGGAAATGTAAACATCTATATGAGTTTGCATAATAATAGCATATAATTGATGAATGGCGAAGGTGAGGTAAAATTTTCAAAGCAGGGAGCTATATCTTGAATTCTACATTGAAACACCCAAAAGACAAACTTAATACCAGTCATTATTTTCTAGAGCAGTGCTGTCTAAGAAAACTCTCTGTGATGAAGAAAATGTTCTGTTCTGCACTGTCCAATATGATAACCATCAGCCACATATGGCTATGAGCACATATAATGGGCTACTGTGACTGGGAAGCTGAATTTTAAATTATAGTGTTTGATTTTAATAGCTGCATAAGGCTAGTGACTTTCCTATTGTACAATGCATTTCTTGAATATCTGTCAGTTATCTAGCATATGGAAATGTGGACACAGAGATTTTGAATTAGCTATATTCAAGGAAGGGGTAAATGTCCTAATTCCTAGTCCAGGAAGTTCCTGACCATGACCTTATATTGGTTCTTACCAGGAAGAAAAGCACGATTCTCTCTACACGGAATAGGCGCATTTGCTTTCAAACGAACATTGTGCTGTCTCTATAAGAAACTGAGGGTCAGTAGACCGCACATTCCACGAGGGCAGGGGCATCATCTCTTGTTCACTCCTATATCTCTAGAACAGTATATGGCACCTAAAACGTGAACGGTAAATATATAAATGAACTAGTGAATAGATGAATGGATAAAATGTTCCATGTATTATTCTAAATATTTTGACCCAGTGAAGGGAACTAACATCTGTGGTAAACATTCTGTTATCTGGATGAGAGCCGCTGCTCACCTGCTGGATGGGCATGAATCAGGCTGCGTCTAGCATGGACCTGACGCATTTCAAGTGCTCAGTCAATATTTATTGAACAAACTTGCTATGTTTGTTTCTGTAATTGCTTCTCCCAGTTAACCATTTGTAACAGGAATTTTGTCAGCTTATTTTTTTCTTATCCCACGGAATGCCTATTATAGGAATTTAGCACCTCTGAGGTTCTCTGGACTTTAATTGAATTATACAGGCAGGCAAAGGCATATTTGAGCAGACACTGCTCTTTCAGAGGTAACATGTTTGAAGGGACTAGACATCATTTACCTGTTTTCATAGCTTCATTTCTTATGGAGGTTTAGCAGTAGTCACTTTTCAAGATAAAGAACATAAATATCTACCTTGCACAGTGAGAATTAGGGGTTAAGCAGTGTGAGGTCCCTATTTCTATTTTTATAAATTGTAACGTGCTATTTCTGCCTCACCTGTCCTCCTGTCTTTCTACCACTTCTCTGTTAGTTTAATAACTTCTCACATGCGTCTTTTATATAGATAAATCAAAATGTATTTCTGTGAAAACCACAAAAAAAGGAGAAAAGAAAAGCTTTCTGCGATCCTGGTGCTTGTGATATGAACACACATTGATACACTTATCTCTCCCAGTGGAACGGGCACAGGAATTAACCCACACACTGGCACATGAACTTCTTGTTCCTGCCAAACCTGTCAGCCGAGATGGGTTTGCTAATTTATTTATGGGGACATATGTCAATGTCACTCTGAGAAAATGGTTCCAGGACACATGAAAAAACTGACTGCTGTCAGGACTGACCTTATGTGTAGGTGGAATAGCCACCTGCTCGCTCACTTCTTGGGAGATGAGGGGATCCAGAGAGCCCTGCCTTGCTCAAAGAGTCTTTCTAGCTGAACTTCCCATGGCTTCCATCTGAGTAAATCAGTTCCCCTAGGAAAGAAATGTGCCCTACTCTGCTCCCGTAGTTATTCTCCACTAAGTAGAATCAGAGAGCAGGTTTTGACAAGGGTTGGAAGCAGGCACGAGAATAAAGGGGTGATACTTAACACCAGGTCATAGGTAGAAGGGAGGGGTATAAAATAATGAAGCTGGAGGCCAAAAAACTTCACTGTCTCTATAGAGATTTCTGAGACACAGTGAAATGTGAGTAATGTAAAAGGTGCATCTATTCACATCTTAATTCCAAGTCTCAGATGCATCATCCAATATAAAGTTAGTCATTTTGCTGCACTAACCTCAGTAAAACAATTTCCACATCTCTGTTTTATGTTCCATAAGGGGCACAGTTTTCCTGCGGGTATCTGAGATCCTTCTAACTTTCTTTAACACCTAGGATCCAAAGCTGCTCACACTCAGCAGGCAACAAAAGAGGTACCTGTCCTAGAATCTTTGTTTGCCTTCATGTTTCCTGTTCAATAGAACCATTGTCGCTGCCTCTGTGATCACGGAGTCTCTGGACCCTGACTGTTTGGGCTTTTCATGTCTACCTGCCTAGCTGACTTCCCTGGAAAGTGGCCTCTGACCTGCCAACTTCCTGTACCTTCCAGCCCCCACTTGTGTGACCAAGCCCCCAGCCCTGTTTCCTCCTGGTCTGCCTGAAACTGTCGCTGTCCTCTCCTCAGCATGGCACCCAGGGTCCTGCCTGAAACAACAAAAGGACATCAAAGCTTTACTACAAGGCTGAGACAACTGTTAGGATTACGATCTTCCCCAATAGTCTGGTGGCAGTGGTCCTTCTGGGAAAGGAGGTAGAAAGGACATTAGAAATAGTGGTAGAAAGGCAGAATCTAGTCTCTGCTATTGTCAGCTGCATGACCTTGGGTGATAGACTTAAACTCTTTGAGCTTCAGTTTCCCCATCTATAATTGGGCGATACTAATATCCACCTTGATGGCTCTTGGGAGAATTAAATGTTTGAAAGTGCCCAGGACAAGTCTTGGCACATAGTAGGTAATCAATATGAAGGGGATTCTTTTCTTCCTTCCTTAAAATAACTAAGCATAAGCCCAAGGTGAAAGTTGAGATTAGTTGCTATCAATTTACTCCCTGTGCTAGGACCTCCACTTTTTATACCTAAGTTCTATAGATATTGCCCTTCTATATTGGAGGTTCCCCTTACACTGTTTGGGCAGAGGATATGTGAAGATCTTTGTTGCCTGTTGTTCCTTGGATTCCCAGAATTTTTCCCCCTGAATTCAGGAATCTCAATAGATGCATTCATTAGTTCACAACTGACAATACAGGATCAGAAAAGAGAGATGTGACTAAAGGGAGACAAAGCAGTCATGAGAAAAACAAACAAGGTATAGGGGGATATATGTTAAAGGCCATGAAGATAAGGAGAAATATGGGGGAAAGAAATATTAAAAGCCAGGGATTAATGGATGGAGAAAGAAAGAAAGAAAGGAAGGAAGAAAGAAAGAAAGAAAGAAAGAAAGAAAGGGAGGAAGGAAAGGGAGGGAGGGAGGGAGGAAGGAAAAGAAAACAAAGAATACATTAGGAAGGAAAGGAAAATGGGAAGAATGTAGAAAACTCAGAGAAGACAGAGGTTCCTAATATGATTAGGGAGGTTACCAAGTACTGGTAATTTAGCTCCAAGGTCTCTCCTTGCAGTGATTTTTATAATGGAAATGACAATGAAAATAAGAATCTAAAATAAAAAGTGAAGTCAATTCTCACTTCATTCAAGAACCTATTTTTTTTCTTTCTGTTCACAGTCATTTTGTCTTTGCTAAACTTTTTTAAGGGTTACCTTTCAGCTTCCAAGGCCACACTGGAGTCTAGCCTTGTGTTGCATTAGGTTTCAAATGCCTTATCCAGTCTCCCTATATAAATACACAATTATCTAAGCCCAAAGATCACAAGTTTGTTGTACCCTGCTGTGCATGTAGTTAGTTAGTGGTTAACAAACTAGGCAGAGTGTTAGCTCTTCACTCAAGCATCCATGTATCCTCTGGGATAGTTAATGAGTGATACCAGCAACTTTTCAGAAAGGCTAGTTTGCACATGGTAGCTTCAGTGTGATGCACAGCTTTCTCTGGGACTGCAGAAGCCACACACAATGGAAAGGAGAATCTATATAAATAGGATTAAGCCAATCTAGGCTGTCATCAAGAACAGTTTCAGAGGAGACTAGCTTCAGTATTCCAGATACTTCTCTTATAATCCTCACAACTGAGTTCATGTCTCTGAAGATGTGTTTGTTGTTATTGTTTGTTTGTTTATTTTTTTATTTATTTTTTTCTTAAAGATTTTATTTATTTATTTGACAGACAGAGATCACAGGTAGGCAGAGAGGCAGGCAGAGAGAGAGGGGGAGGCAGGCTTCCCGCTGAGCAGAGAGCCCAATGCAGGGCTCAATCCCAGGACGCTGGGATCATGACCTGAGCCGAAGGCAGAGGCTTTAACCCACTGAGCCATCCAGGTGCCCTGTTTGTTTGTTTTAAATTGTATTCATAAGCTTTTTTCCTTGGGGAAGATGCTCATACGATCAGAAAACCCAGGCTAGTGTTTGTTACAAGTAAAGTAGTCAGTAGTTTAAAAAGCCTGCTTCCCCATTTGCCATCTTGAAATTCTGATGCATTCCATTTTAAGGAACCTCTCATGGCAAAGGGAACACAGTAATTTATAGTATTAGGATAGGAATTTAAATTTGACTGTCTTTCATTTCCATGCTTCTTGTAAAGAATCAAATGGCAAGAATGTAATGAACAGTGGATTAAAAGACCTATATATGTGAATTTAGATAAATTGGGTAACCTTGCCAAGCTTCAGTTTTCTCATCAGCAAGATGGCAAGCATTGTGTGAGCTAACAAATTTAAAATCACAGAACACAGCGCCAAGTTCATGATAAAAGCTCTGTGAATGTTCATTTGTACATGCTGGATTATTTGTGTATGCATTCTTTGTCTTGTAGGTGTTATTAAACATGGCATTGTTGGGACTGACTTGTTATCTATTTAGTCCAAGTTTCTCAAAAAACAATCACCATCTGAGTTTGACAATGGTGGTGGTGATGGTGAAGGTGAGGGAGACAAGGAAAAGCATCTAAGCACACCAAATAAGATTCTGCAGTGAAGCAGAATTTGTGTAACTTTTCATCTGGAAAAGAAGCAAGCTTTTATTTTTTAAAAGATTTCATTTATTTATTTATTTGAGAGAAAGAGAGCATGAGCCAGGATAGGGGCAGAGAAGCAGATTCTCTGCTGAGCAGGGAGCCACAGGTGGGACTCAGTCCCAGGACCCTGGGATCATGACCTAAGCTGAAGGCAGAGACGCTTAACCAACTGAGCCACCAAGGTCAGAAGCAAGACTTTAGATAAATATTAGAGATAGAAAGTCTTCCACTTTAATCCATAGATAAAGTGACTATATTATTAATTCATTATTCCCCTATGGCCCTTCATTTTGTTAAAACCTTTCCCAATTATTATGTGATATAATAAAAAGAAAACTAAACTTGATTCAGGAGGTCTGGATTTTAATCCCATCTCTGACATTTACTAGTGAGTTGAGCTTTGTTGACCTAACAACCTGGGCTGTTGTCTAAGTCTCAGATTCTTCACATATAATATGAGGGTCCTCTGTTGAAGGATCATGGTTAAAGACAGGTGAGTTTGACCTATCTGCATGCCTTGTGTGTTGTCACCATTACATGATTGTCTGTGGAAACCAATAGTAATCTCTCTGAGGAAAGGGAGGCCAGTGGGATTCTTTCCATTTTCAGATGACAAAAATAAGGATCAGTGAGGTTAAGTCTCACAGATTAATGGCAGATCATGACTGGCACTCAGGATGCCTGATGCCTAATTTAGAGCCTTCAGCTCTTAATAAAATACAGGGCAGTATTCATTGTTTTGTGAGTAGGCATATTGGAATTGTGAAGGTCCAGTGTCTAACTAATGGGGCAATCCCAATTCTGGATTATTAAATGCACCCATTCATTTTCAACTTGATCTCTTATCCTCACCATTGTATCAGCCCCAGAGGGCACAGAAAAGTCATTTCCAATCATACACCTATCCTAGGAACGAACTCCATCGCCTGCAGAACTTGGTAGACCACTAACCCCCTGGCTTTACACCACTTACAACCTGTTTTACACCATCCCTGACTATAGATTCATTTCCTATTTCCATATTTTCATAGAAAACAAGATACATTTGTCCCATCACATTTTATACCTCTGAGATCATAAAATAACAGTAATTACTATTAGATGTCTGTCACAACATCATCATTGGGTGAGCATACCCATCATAACTTATAGAATGAGTTATAGCAGTGAAAAATATTTTTTTTGGAGGCAATACTAGAGCACCCTTTAAGTAATGCTGACTCATCACTTCTCTTCATGGCACAGAGGACAATATTGTTTGCAAATGCATGAGCGTTAATGTCCTAATAGAGAAGTATTGAGAAAAGTCAGACCTAGAATAGCCTCAGAAACCTCCAAAACCAGTGTATATTACCTATGCTTTCTTTTCTAGAGAAAAGAAATTTTCATAAAAATCTATGTTTAAATAAGTCTAAAAGAATGTTTTCAAATAAACTGAAAATAAGAAAACAGTGTGTCAGAGTATAATGGACAATTTTTGTTTCTTTTTCATTCATAAAATATGTGTTCTTCTTACATCTTACAGTAGATGTCTTCCCACATGACATGATGTTTGGTGTCTTCTACTAGCAATTCATTCAGACTTCTTCTTCCAGTAGCTGCCTTGAGCGCACTCTCAAGTGTTGATTTTGCCGACAAATATGATGGCAGTGCCCTTTGTAACTTTGGGTGAGAGAGCCCTTTCCACTACTTTTCCTCACATGTATCTAGTTAGATCAGCCCTCTGTCCCAGGGTATGGTCATTTGTATAGACTATATGCAAAATTGACTTTGTAATTGCTTCTTCGAATACATTAGGTTTATTTTACATTGTTGTTATAAAGAAGAAAAAATGTAGAAAAGATAACTTTAGAGCCAGGTTTCTTGGATTTCTCATCTATAAAAATGAGTTTTAAAATGTTTTGATTTGTGGGCATGCTCAAAAGGTTATGTAGAATAATTCACATGAATATACTTATTAAAAATTTTTTTAAATTATACATTCAAAACTTACTCTTCAATCTTACTGTTTTTGCTTTCTTATTTGTGTCTGAAGATATTTTCACTAAAAGTTCTAACACCGAAATAAGACCAGTAGACTTTAAAATCAGTCAGATCAAATAAAAACTTGGTGAAACAGCAGGCCAAGGTGCCTTTGCTACACTAGAAAGTTAGGAGCAAAATATAATGAGATTATATGGAGAACACAGCCCCTCACCCCAGTTCCCTTAGCTTCCCTGTTGGAGTGGCCACAATCTCTGTTGGCATCCAACTCTATTTGAACTTGCAAGGACTAAGGAGAAAGGAAACTCAAAACCTCAGTTGTGGGCTGCCAAGATTTGAAAATATTATTAGACCTTAGATCATGAATCTGAAGGCAAAAATGAATCAATTCAATCTTTATGTGCAAATCACTCTGCTAAACCCAACAAAAAATATCTTGATCTTTGTACACCAAGACAAATGATTGAGAGGTGATATGATTGGAAGTAGACGTAATAAAAACAATGCCTGATGTTGATGTTGCTCCTTAAAATTTACTAAGGAATTTTACACACAGTCTTATTTTGTCCTCACAATAATTTGTGGAGGAGGCATTATTCCCATGATAGATGAGAGAGTTTAATCATTTCCTCAAAGTCACACAGACTAGTTAGGTGGCATAAGATAGGGATATGGATAATTCACTGGTGCATCTCCAATACATAGCTATTAGTGTGATATGTATTTTATGTGACAAAGGAGTATTTCAAAGATCATGAGGTAGTGTAATTCTTTTTTTTTTAGATTCATTTATTTATTTATTTTTAGAGAGAGAGAGAGAGCACAAGTGTGTGCACATGTGTTTGAGTTGGGGGAGGGTCAGAAGAAGAGGGAGAGAATCCCAAGCAGACTCCCCACTGAACACAGAGCCCCACAGGGGGCTCCATACCATGACCCATGAGATCATGATCAAGCAGAAGCCAAGAGTGGGACATCCAAACTACTGCATCACCCAGGTGTCCAGAGGTAGTATAGTTCTGATGAGTAAAATAACTCAGTAGGCTGCTTGGTTAGGGAATGCTTCATGGAAGCCACAAAGCTTACTTAGGACAGAGAAGGTGGGGAAAATTCTGTGTAGCACATAGTGGCATATAGAAATTCCATATCAATAGTGGCTTAGAGATATTCCAGGTAAAAGGAATTAATAAAACAAAAGCATAAGAAGCAAGAAATTATGTAGAATATTCCAGTGGATTCATGTATTGGGTCCATGGCTTGAGCTCCATTGATCAAATCCATGCAAGAGCCTTGACTTATATAATTTCAGAATGAATCATTGACTTGATTAGGAAGCAAGTGGTTCAACCATCTGAGTCACAGGGGGACAGAATGAATTGGTGACGTTGTGAGTAGGGACATATCGTTGGATGCAGTGTTATAGCTGTAATGCCTCATGGGTAGAAGTGAAATTAATAAGCAGGATGTAGAAACTACTTAGTCTGTAGAAAAAAGAAATAATGAAACTGGGGACCCTGAATATGCCAAACTAGTGCAGGGCTGTGGGGCTTGGCACCTGCCTGCCCCTGCTGTACATATCTAGCCATCAGCTTCCACAGCTAATAAGCAAGCAGAGGGAATGACAGGCTTTACCTAATGAAAATGGCAGCTATCAGTCTGTAACTCAAAAGGTCTGGCTCCAATTCCTCTTACAGTTGATGATTTGATCCTTGTCGAATTAGTGGGGTTGTAACAAGGAGGTTATATGTAAGAGCTGCCAAGTGTTCCTTTTAAATCCTCTCCAACTTTTCCTTTTCATGCTTTTCCACAGAAAATTGTTGCTACTTGGAATAGTTTGTGTTTTTTACTTTATCTCCCGGGAAAGAGTGTCATTTTTACTGAATACGTATTACCAATACCAGCATCAACTTATTATTAGAAAATTTCAAAAATGTCTAAGAGGGTCAGTATTTAACCCAAGAATATAATGATTTTTGCCAGTGATCTCATTTACCTTTAAATTTTGTTCATCATCTAGATGCAAAATCACAATGTGTGCTCATCATTTATCTCATTGTACCTCATGTGTCTTCTAGCTCTGCCCTGATTGGTACTGATATAAATTTAGCCTCAGACGGTTGCTTTTCATGACAGGCTCCCTTCCACAACATATAGGGCTTGGAGAGCAAGAATGAACAGCCACTTAACTAATATGACTTAGGTGGGACAGCACAGAGTTTCAGTTATAAATTACTTGCGTCCTCTGAAATGTACCGACTCTACTGGCCACACCTCAAACCCCTCCTCCTCACTGTCAGAACCTCTCCTGTTTTCCCACCTCTAGTTCTCACAATTGGAAACATATATTTTTAACAACTAATGTATGTTTTTCAATATTTTAGCAGATTCCTCAAGATTTTCAACAGAAGTGGGTAGGAGAGGAATGTTCATCGTATTTTAGAGATGCAACATTTAAAAGGACATTTGGACACCAGGTCCCTCTACCTGGCTCTGAGTCCAGTCCTCTTTCAATCACCGATATTCTCTCTATGATTCTTTTCTATAATTCTATGACTTAAAATCTAGTCAGAGAAAGCTATAAAGGAAAGGAACATTTGCGATCCCATATAAAAATAACTGGGTTCACAGCAGTTTCCCAAAAAGTCAGCAGCTAGTAAACTAGGGGAAAAAAGCATCATAGCTCAGGACTTTTGAATTTAAGTGTAATGAGGTGGGCTTTCTATTCACTATAATGCCTGATCAGAAACCAGTAAGTAAAGAGGGTAGCCTTAAATCACACCCCATGCAGACTTTTAAGAGTAACCCAGCAGTAGTCAGATGACCAGCAGTGGAATGGTCAGCTTGTCCACTCTGGATTCTTGAACAACATCTTCTGCTTGAAACAAACAGCACAAACATGAAGTGCTTACAAAGAAATCAAATGAAATCAAATCAAATCAAAGCAGCATTTGACTCCTTAAGGAGATGTTCTGGGAGACAGCAGCCAGCATGGCTGTCATATAGGGATGTGTGGCGTGCAGGCAGCCATCCATTCAGGCCACTGGCTACCAACAGCTGACTCTATGAGTAGTATTTGAATCTATCCTGAGGGGGGCCAGAGCCCACAGACAGCTGGGCCATCTGTTCTGATAATACCACATTACTCTCTACACTCAGTAATGAAGGCTCCTGAGTAATCTTTCATCAGAATGACTTCACAGCATTAAAAATGTATTTCAATACATAGCTTGTTTAAATATTTAACCCTCTTCGGCTTTGAGAGATTGATTCAGAGCTGCAGTGTTTATATGGGCAGGAAACATTGATTTTCATATGCATGCATGCATTAATTCAGGAAGACTTGGGCACACACCAAAGGTTTTGATAAATGGATCTTTAAATCTCGGACTTTAATGGAGAATATTGGTTTGCCGCCCAGATCCCATCCCTCTGCCAGTATTTAAATATTTTCAATTCTCATTTCCCGATGGCGAGGGGGGAGAGTGAGTAGATGAACAGATTTTAGAGAATTATTTGGGGTAAAGTTTGTTTACACAACATACACACATGCACACTCACAGAGATATTATTCATTTTGCTGGCCTGCAGTGGGAGCTATTTGTGCACAGGGCTGTCCAACTTTTATTAGATCTGTCGGCAGCTCACCTTTTGCTGATATCTTGTCAATAAATCTGAAGACTGCAGTGTATATTCAGCACATGCAGAGCCCAGGGACAGAAAACCCTCTTATGAATTTCTTTATAAGGTGACATCATTTAAACTCTTTTCAGTATCCAGATTTACCTTATTTATTCTACCTTCCCCCCTTACTTTATTGAGCCTCCCATGCTGGGAGTTGTGGTTGGCACTGACCATCTTTGCGAACTTAACCATTTTGCTAGATTTGAAAGACCAGTCTCGATGTTCAGGAAGGACTATAAGACCTAAAAGATTTCCCTTGCTTTCACCTCCTAACTGCTGGATATTCATTATAACATCACTCATGCAATCCCTCCACATGTATAGATTGTTACTCCATATTACCACCTTCATCTTCCCTCCAGATAATAGCAACAGTCCCATGAGATGTTTAGCTATCATTATCACCACTGAGTAAGTGAAAACACAAGCCTCAGAGAGTTTAAACAACTTTTCCAAGTGCAACGAGCTGGTGCATAGGTAAGCTGGAGACTTGGCTTTTTAAATTGTCCACTGTGTGGGTGGACACAGTTCAGTCTTTCAAAAATACATATCCATGGATTCATTAACGCTCTTAAACCAAGGTCTACTGGTTGCATATTTTATAAATACCAAAGTTTTGGCACTAGAAATACAGTAGTAAATAAGACAGAGTTCCTCTTTGAGGAAAACTGGAGAGAGAGAAAAGGCTTTGGAGCAAAGAATTAGAAAGTGTTTGTATGAGCAGAGTGATAGAGATACAATGGATATAAGGGAGACACTGCAGAGACGATCGCAACAATGAATTAAGTGTTAACAAATCCCAAGCGCCAACTTTCTCCACCTATTCAGCAAGACAGACCCAGTCCTGATGACCTAAGGTATCCAGTGAATGTGCTAAATCTCCCATGCATCTAAAACGGTGCTACTTATGTACCATTCTTGGAAGAAATAGAAAATGGTTGCCCATCATGTTCTTTGTTTTTTGGTTGACTCAGGAGATACTTAGTGAACTGGATCATGGAAAGCTTTCTAAAAGAAAGAGAGAACTGAGTTCTTTACGTTTATCTACATAATGCATACACATAGTTTAAAAAACCAGATAGTTATTAATGGCAATCTCATGCCCCAGTACATTCCCTCTACAACCACTCTTTCTGTGTCTTCTAGCAATTACCTCCATGTCTGTAAATATAATGTATATTGTGCTATATATCTTGTATTGATTTTAGACATTATTCCTCATACAACATCTGCATCTCATCTCCCACATACGTCAAAAATAGTAAGTCTGTTAGTTAAAACAACAGTTATATTAACATGACGATATTTATGCTAATAGTGTTCACTATAGAGTCTAATAATATATTGTTATTGCCCTCTCTTTCTTTACAGCAGTTTACAGTTTACTTTCCATCAGCTTTCTATTTGCCATTCCTTTACTCTCTTGCTCTGTCCAGTAAACACAAATCCTACTTTTTTCCTAAACCTTCTACCATATCTGATATTCTGTTATCTCTCTATTCCATGAAAACTTCCCTACCAGACCTCTCTATCTTCTGACTACCATCTAGACTTACACCCTATCTCTAAGAATGTTTTTTCATTATAATCCAAGGAATTCTCTTAAATTCACCTCTGGTATGATTACATTTGTTCCTGGATATGGTGTCTTAATTTTTCCTGGTTGACTGTGTATTTCCAGAGCACATCTTTATGTTGCTTCTCACATAATAGTGACTAGTAGGTAATTTTTTTCCAGAACCTTGTTTGTTTTTATTTTATCCTCATATTTAATTAATAGCTTGGCTGGCTACTTAATTCTGGGTTGAAAATAATACTTATTCAGATTTCTGAAGATATTAATTTCTAGCATTCATTCTTGCTATTTTGAAAATATAATCCATATGAATTATTACTTTACATATAACTAATAATTCTATAAATGCTCCTGTTCTGAAACATCATGATGATTTGTCATAGGGTGATTATATTATTTTTCATTATGCTGAGCACCAGATGGACATTCTTCTTGCAATGCTGAGTTCTATACCCTTAAATTTTTAAAAAAATTACCTGTTATTACTTCTCTGATATAGCTATTTCTTATTCTTATACTTCACTATGCTCTGGACCAAAACTGCTGTTTAGGCTCTGGATCAATTATGTAAATCTTTTGCCTTTTTTCTTATAGTTTTCATTTCCACTGTTTCTGTGTTACACTTTATGGAAAATTTGACTTTATCCTGCAACTTCACTTTGTTTCTAAAAAAATAACATTTTACTTTTGCAAAAACTTGTTATTATTTTAAATTTTGTTTTATTTATCTATTTTAATTGAAGTACAGTTGATATACAATATTGTATTAGTTTCGGGTGTACAACATACTGACTTAACATTTATATACATTATAAAGTGATCACCACCATAAATGTAGCTACGATCTGTCAGCATACAAAATTGTTACAGTATTATTAACTATTTCCCCTATGTTATACATTGCATCTCCCTGTTTTATTTAATAACTGGAAGTTTGTGCCTTTTAATCCCCTCCCTGTATTTTGCCCATTCGCTCACCCTCCTCTCTTCTGGCAACCACCAGATTGTTCTCCATATCTGTGAGTCTATTTCTGTTTTATTTCGTTTGTTCATTTGTTTGTTTCTAGACACCACATATAAGTAAAAATTATGATGTATTTGCCTTTCTCTAATGTATTTCATTTAGCATAATATCCTCTAGCTCTATCCATTTTGTCACAGATGGCAAGATTTCATTCTTTTTATGATACATACATGTTCTTTATCCATTCATCTATCAATGGACATTTAGGTTGCTACCATATTTGGCTGTTGTAAATAATGTTATAGTAAACATAGGTGTGCATATACCTTTTTGAATTAGTGTTTTCATTTTCTTCAGATAAATACCCAGAAGTAAAATTGCTGGATTGTATGGTAGTTCTATTTTTAATTTTTTTAGGATTCTCCGTACTGTTTTTCCATAGTGGCTGCACCATTTTGCATTCCCAACAACAGTGTATGAAGGTTCCTTTTTCTCCACATCCTCACCAACACTTATTTCTTGTCATTTTGAGAATAGCCATTTTGATGGATATGAAGCAATGTCCCATTGTGGTATTGATTTGCATTTCCCTGATGATTCGTGATGTTGAGCATCTTTTCATGTATTTGATGGCCATCTGTATGTCTTCTTTGGAGAAATGTCTGTTCAGATCATCTGCCCATTTTTTAGTTGGATTTTTTTTTTTTTTTTGATAACTGAGTTGTGTAAGTTCTTCATATATATTGGATATTAATTCCTTATTAGTTCTAGTAAATATTCAACTTTCATTATTTTAACCATGGATTTTTTTTCTTAGTATGTCTGAAGATAATGATGAGGGTGTTTATTTATTTTTTTTATGGTTCCCTTATATTATCTATCTCCATCAGGCTAATATTTTTTTTCTTTCTTCGAATTCTTCTAGTATATTTTGGTGATCCTTCAGCTTCCAAGCACTTTTAGCATGAGGCATACTAAGAGTGACAATTGAAAATTAAGGTCTTCCAATAGATATTACAGTGTAATTTCTTTCAGTAAATTTTCTGTCTCAAATGTATGAAATGACTATTAAATAACTTTTAAAAAGAAAAATACAACTTAATTAAAAACAACATAAATATCTCTGTGTATCAAAAGAAGATTTAAAAAATGCTACAGGGGCGCCTGGGTGTCTCAGTGGGTTAAAGCCTCTGCCTTCAGTTCAGGTCATGATCTCAGGGATCGAGCACCGCATCGGGCTCTTTGCTCAGCGGCGAGCCTGCTTCCTCCTCTCTCCCTCTCTGCCTACTTGTGATCTCTCTCTGTCAAATAAATAAATAAAATCTTTAAAAAAATAAAAAAATAAAAAATAAAAAATGCTACAATAAGTGGGGCTAAAGTTCTGATTTCTGAGTGTGTGTGCAGGAAACGGCAAGTCATGTGGGTGAAGGGGAAGGAAAAACGTGCATGTATATGAACCTAGATCTGAAGGTTGAGTGGGCTCCCTCATTCATAAGAAGTGGAAGCTGAGAGAAGTTTTGTCAAGTATTTCAAAGTTTGTAGCTCAGCCTCCTGACCAGGAATTGAACAAATATGTTACTCGTGTCTGCACAAGCAGTTGTAACTTTGACTTCTCCGTGGAAAAGGAGATCTAGACTGCCCTTTTAAGACTCAGTACTGGGTCTTAAACTGGAGCCGTAGGACTGGTTAGGTGCAGCTGCAGAGCCTCTATGATGAAAAGGATCACTGAAAAGGGTGGGAAAGAGAGAAAAAAAAAAACTAAATAAATTTACAATAGAAATACAGAAATATAAATTGAACCTAATCCTATGACTGCCAAAAAACCAAAAAATCAACAGAGTAAACTCCAGATGAAATAACTGCTGTAGAATAGTATAGCAAAACTTTATAAATAAATATGATTGCAGTGCTCAGAGAAAACAGGAGGAACTACATCCATTAAAACATGTTCACAAGATACTGTGAAACAAAGCATGAGTGAAAAAAAAAATGGTAGATTTTTTAAGTGCTCAGAAATCTTAGAAACAGAAAATGAGGAAATTAAGTCAAATTTTATAATGAGATAAATTTTATACTAAATAAAGTCCAAGAAAGAATTAATGAATATTAATAGAATTAATGAATAATAGAATTAATGAATATTAATAGAAAATAGTACCAAGGAATTAATTCAGAAAAAACAGTTGAAAGATACAAGAAACAGAACTGAGAGACTCTGGACTATCTTTACTTGGAGTTCTAGAAAATGAAGTGAAGTAACTAGGAGAAGAGCATATTAGAGTAGATTGGGGCTAAAAGTTTTATAGGATTAAAAAAAAGTGGTTAGGGGTGCCTGGGTGGCTCAGTGGGTTAAGCCGCTGCCTTCGGCTCAGGTTGTGATCTCAGGGTCCTGGGATCGAGTCCCACATCGGGCTCTCTGCTCAGCGGGGGGCCTGCTTCCCTTCCTCTCTCTCTGCCTGCCTCTCTGCCTACTTGTGATCTCTCTCTGTCAAATAAATAAATAAAAATCTTTAAAAAAAAAAAAAGTTGTTAACTCTCCAGTCAAAAGTTTGCTGTGTGCTAAGGATTTTACATTATAGTGAAATTTCAAAACTGGGACCCAGACTAAGTAGAAAATCTTAAAAGCTACTAAGGAAAAGAGGAATGACAGTTAACCTGAAACAGGTGTAACTTACTTATTCGCAACTTAAATTTCTGTCTGCTTGGTTTACAATGACATTTGAAACTGAGTCTTGAAGTGTCTTACAATATACACTTGAGAAAGTATTCCAAGCAGTTACTGAATACAGGCCAATTTGTCTTCAGATGCCTTTCTCTTTACCCTCTCTGCTTGGACTGGTCCAACTTTCTAGTGTCCTTATCTCTCCGAAAGAATGCTAAGTTATCTGATGTTTCTTCCTCATGCTTTTTTTTTTTTTTTTTTTTTTTTTTGACAACTGTCCCACTGGGAGGTATGAATGAATTCATGGAATAGTCTTAATGTAGGCATCCTTTCCCAAAGTGAGATCTACAAGAAGTGACCTGTGACCAAAAAAAGGGGCTGTGTCCTCTCCTGTCAGTTTGAGAAGTATTGCATACTATATATCTTACTCTTAGAGATACACAATTCATACGAGCATATTAAAAGCTATGCAAAATCCTTCATTAACAAAGCCACATAACTTTATCTTTGTTCCAAAAGTTTTGAACATAGGACTCCATTTTCAAATATACAATATACTGTTGCCCATGCCCCGTAACATATGTATTTTTTAAAAAGATAATGACTTGGGGCACCTAGGTAGCTCAATGGGTTTAGTGTCCCACTCTTGATTTGAGCTCAGTTTGTGATATCAGGGTCATGAGATCAAGCCCCACATCAGGTTCCACACTGGGCATGGAGCCTGCTTAGGATTCTCTCTCTCTCTCCCTCTGCTCTCCCTGTGCTTGTAGGTACATGCACTCTCTCTCACAAAAAGAAAAAAAAAAAAAAAGATAATGCCATAGTACACCGAGAAAATATTGTTGTGATACAGTAAAAATATTTTTTTAAACCCCAGTTGGGAATGATAAAAGTGAGATTTTAATCTACGTTCTGTCACAAAAGCATGTGTTACTTCTTTTCTAAAAATAAGATCATAGTTCTTTATCATTTATAGCTTTAAGATTAATTTTTATGACTAAAACATACTATTTTAATGACATTTTTTAAATGACATATGCTATACCAGAATGGCTGATGCTTTTGTGGAGGGTGAAATTCTTTCTCTGTTCTCTGCAAGTGACACATGCTGGCAAACACCCTCCTGGCTTCCAGGTAGGCTGGACTTTATTTGACCAGGCAAAGCATGAGAGGACTGAGGTTTCAGAAGGGAATCATGGAGGGAAGCAACCTTGTTTGATAAGGACCTTTTTGCTTTTTGTTTTTGTTTTGTTGTTGTTGTTGTGTGTTTTTGTTTTTGTTTTTAAGATTTTTTTTTTTATTTTACAGAGAGAGATCACAAGTAGGCAGAGAGGCAGGCAGAGAGAGAGGAAGGGAAGCAGGCTCCCTGCTAAGCAGAGAGCCCGATGTGGGGCTCGATTCCAGGACCCCAGGATCATGACCTGAGCCGAAGGCAGAGGCTTAACCCACTGAGCCACCCAGGCGCCCCATGTGTTTTTGTTTTTAAATAAAAAAAGCCTATGCTGAAGGGCAGCATTCAAGATGGTTGTTCTCACAAAGTCTCTAAAGTCTGTATGAAACTGACAAGCCTCAAAGTAGACCCAGGCTTTGTTTCTACAACAAAACAAAACAAAATAAGAAAACAAGAGTCCCCTGAATCTGGAGAACCTTTAGGAAAAATTAAGTTTCCTGTTTGTGTCACTGAGAAGTAGTAACAAAGGTGATAGTTCTTGGACCTAGCACTTGGCATTTGAATGAGCACAATCTAAGGTCTATATATAGATTGGCTGTTGAAGCAAAGCAACTTAATTATTACAAATAGGGGAAAAGCCATGGCAGGGCACATGCTAAATTGTGGAAGAGAGTAGATTAATTGTAGTATTCCAACAGAGCAGGCTAAGTACAGTGTCTTAGAAAGGTATGCTCCAATCTCAAGTCACGCTTTAAACAAGTAATGGATATGGTGCAGGTTGACGTGAAGGGGATTTCCACAAGTGGATGGAGCACAAAAATGGTATAAGATTCAAATTAGCAAGAAGAACAACCAGGGATTATTCATTGGATCAGAGATAAAGTCTCTTAAGTTCGGGCTCATAGAAATGCTCCACTGGACATTTGTGCACACCATCTCAAGTCAAAGTTGCAGAAACAGTATAAGATGCTGAAGTAGAATTCTCAAGTGTTGGAAGTATCAGATGGGAAAGACAGTATGGATCCAGTGAACACTCCAAGCATTATGCTAATTTAAAGCAGTCAGATGAAGATCCTAGCATCTATCTTCCCTATGATCTGCCCCTTATGCATTGTTTTATGCTTTACAGTTTGAAGATCATTCTTCCTGATAGCTAAAATGAAGTAAAGTAAGAGATGAATGATCCTTCTGCCTTTGCTGTCATTTTTAACAGTACCTTATCTACCCTACACCATGTTCTTCTTCCTGCTCTGTACAAAGCAAAAGTCATCATTTTCCTGAATCCAGTATTTTTTTCTGGCTATTCATCTCCTTCTGGTTTTTGACTTCCCATATGAACTTTGAAAGATGCAAGGGCCTCTTTCTCATATCTTTTTGTTTGCATGTTCCTTTTCCATCTTTGGTTCATGTCCTTCAAAACATGAGTTCATCAGATAATTTCCATTGTAGTTACTCTGCCCCAGCAGGGAAAAATTGAAAATACAGAGAGGAAGTAAGAATATATGTAATAAAACTAATGCTTTCCCCTTCCAGGAGATGAAGCATCAGGAAAGCATATGTACAAATTAGCCAGTTACTAACTTACTGGCTAATTTGTTTTAAAACATATTTTTAAAACAATTTGTTATAAAACATATATGTAATATATGTAATAAAACATATATGTAATAAAACAAATTAGCCAGTAAGTTAGTAACTGGCTAATTAGTAAGTTAGTTACTGGCTAATTTGTAAGTTAGTTACAAATTAGCCAATAAGTAAGAATATATGTAATAAAACTAATGCTTTCCCCTTCCAGGAGATGAAGCATCAGGAAAGCATATGTACAAATTAGCTAGTATGACCACTGCTGTCGAGGTCAGTATGGAACTGAGGAACATAAAAGTAAATTTTATTTTCATTGCTGCCTCTAGGAACATTTCTGAAAACACCCGATAAACGAATAGGAAACATAGAGAAGGAACCAAAGTCTTCACAGAAAACTATAGTGTCTATATTACATGCTTGCTGGTACCCTCACTAGACAGATTAGGGGAACTGGGTTAACCATTAAAGAGGCCATATTTCTTCCTCAGAGTTATTAATTCCAAGACAACATGGTCATTTTTCCCTCAAGTCCTTGTCACTGTAACCCTCCTAAACAAGATTTCTTGTTTATCATAATCAATTATAAAATCTTATTTTTTCCTCATCCTTATAAAAAACAAATTTATTGGCAAGAAGAGTCAGGAAAATGCCATATACTGGCTTTTGAAGGTATAAACCTCTAATAGTTTAATTTCTGCATTTATTTATTATTTCAGCTACCCAGCAAGTGATGTACATCTCTTAATTTCTTCATTGTACTAGATAGACAATATCAGTGCCCTCATGTAGGTTGTAGTCTAAGAAGAAGTACAAAAATTAAAGACTTAAAATGCGATGAATTGCAGTTGTGATAAGGGCTTTGGGGAGAAAGTAATTATTCTATGATTACATTTGATAGGAGGATTTAAGCTTATCTGAGGGATATTTTAGGAGTCTCAGCTGATGGATGAATAGAGTTGGCAGGGAGAAGGGAAGGGAGAGCACTATGATAAGAAAGAGTTGTTATGAGAAGGTCCAGAAGCAGGAGGGAGTGTGGAATATTCCAGGATTGATGGAAGTCTCCTGCAGTTGTAGAATAAGGATGAGTTGTAGAGCAAGGCATGAGAAAAGGCTTAAAAATAGTGTAACATATGGAGATGTGTTGAATCACTATGTTGTATACCTGAAACTACTGTAACTTTGTGTTCCAGCTATACTCAAATTTAAAAAATCTTAAGAAATAAAATTTATCACCAAAGGGGAAAAAAAAGAGAGAAAGGGCTCAAACATCAGGAAGGTGTCATATCCTATAAAGCTTTTTGGCCTGTGTGAAAGCATTTACTCTAATCCCAGTTGGAAAGTATTTAAGAGTTTTAAGCAAGAAAGTATTTTGAATGGATTTATGTAAAAAAAAAAAATTGCATAGGTTACTGTGCAAAGAAAGATGTGGGAGAGACCAATTAAGAAGCAATTAATTGCAAGAGGCCAGAGGAGATACGATGCTATGATGTAGGCAGGATGGTAACAATGGAAACTGTTTATATTTAGACTGTAGTGTTGCTGTAGAGATAGAATAGCTGTGCTTGGCATGTGAGTAAGAAGAAGAATTGGGAAGACACTAGACCTGCTTCAGTGTATTTACTTTGAATACACTACAGAACTACTGGTAGAAGAAAGAATAGAAACAAAAAATGTGGTTGGGCAGGGAATAGTTAACATGGATTGGGAAAAGCAAAGAAAAAGGTTGAGAAAATCTAGAGACAGATGAAAAAACAATATTGAGTTAAGCACTACCTCTCTCTCTCTCTCTTTTCCTTTCTTCCCTCTCCTACACACACACATTCCAGCAAATCTCCCACCCCCCACCTTATAGGCACACACACAGTATAAGCATAATTTATTAAGATTTTTTACATTTTGTCATGTTTTTTGTGTGGTTTTGAGAACAAAACTTGAAGTCTTGAAGTGACTGACTTTTTTAATGAAAATCTGGACTGCAACTGGACTGTTTAAGCAAATCAGTTTTATTCAGATTAGAGGTTGCACCAAGCAATTGATTTGATGTGATTTTTAAGGGAGAGGAAATTATCAGGTATAATACTCAGATTTTTTACTCAAACAAGTACAAAAACTGTGGTATCTTTTGTTGAAAAAATATGAAAATATTTAAGAAGTTCTCTATCTGCCTTTCACTCTACACTTTACCTTCCTTGTATATCATTTTTGTGGTCTATATTAGAAAACTGATAACCATGTATTTTGTCTAGTGATTTTTGGTATAGCATTGTCTCACAATGATATTGCTCTGGTTTTATTTTTTACTTAATCACCGAAGTGTTTTCCACTCTACGACATCAGATGAATTTGAGGATTTCTGTTCAGGAATATAATAGTTTCTTTGATTGCAGTGCTGTGTGTGTGTGTGTGTGTGTGTGTGTGTGTGTGTGTGTGTGTGTTTTCATGTCCTTTACTTTTTTCTTTTAAAAGACATAATCTTCATTTGTCATCATCTAATCATTTGCCTGGCCTCATGAAATTTCAGTGACACTTTCATCACTACATGTATATCCTTATGTCACATTTCAAATTCATTCTTTGGATAATAAGAATTCAACACATCAATATAGATGATCATTCTTTCTCTGTTCCTTTTTTTTCCCTTTCATTTCTCCTCTTCTTTCAACAAAATCTACTGAGTGTCTGCTTTGTACTAGGCATTGTCTAATCACTAGTACTATAAAAATGAACAAAGCTTATTTGCATAAATCAGCATCCTAGTCAGAAGGAAAGAGAGAAAGTAAACATGAAGAGAGTACATGAAGATATATACTTTTGGGGTAAATAAAATAGGATGATATCAGAGTGACTTGGAAGCTACTTCAGATTGTTTGGGAGGAGATATTTAAGATAAGAATGTTGGGGCACCTGGATGGCTCAGTTTTTAAGTGGCTGCCTTTGGCCTGGTTCATGATCCCAGGGTCTTGGGATCGAGCCCCACATTGGGCTCCCTGCTCGGGGAAAGCTTGCTTCTCCCTCTCCCACTCCCCCTGTTTGTGTTCCCTCTCACTGTGTCTCCCTCTGTCAAATAAATAAATTAAATATTAAAAGAGAGAGAGAGAATGAAGTAGTAGGCCAGAGAAAATCCTGTGAAGATCATAATGGAGAGCATTCCAGGCAGAGAATATAAATATGAGAAAGGTCTAAAGCAAGAATGACCTTGGGTTGTACAAAGAGAAAAGGAACCAATATAACCGAATGCTAATAGGTAGGGAAGGAGTGGCTGATCTCTAACTCAGGGTTATCATATGGAGATCTTTCTATACCAGGATCAGGGGTTTAAGTGTTTACCTAGTTGGGATGGCACATCCTGAGACTGCTTTGAGCAAATGGATGGCATAATCTGATTTACTCTTCTATGAAGTTTGTTTGCTGGCCTTTTCGAGGATAAGTAGAACATGAACATGTGGAGAAGAGTGGATTTCGATTTTGGGAGAGGTAAGAGGCTATTAAGTCTTGTATTAGGATATAATGGAGATTTAAAGGAGGGAGCCAATTTAAGAAATGTTTGAAGGAACAATTGGTAAGACTCATTAGAGGAAACATGGTAGGTAGAGTAAAAGAGAAGCAACAAGGAATAATTTCTAGTTTCTCAACTAATACGATGAAATAGATTTTTTTTTTTTTTAAGATGGGAAGGCTTGGTTCAGGGAAGAATTTTTTCCTGAAGTATTAGAAGTTGCCATTTTTGGTTGGGCCAGGTAAAGTTTGAGATGGCTATTGGACATTCATGTAGAATTTTTAAGTATCAGTTGGATAATCTAGTCTGGGGTGTAGGGAAAGCCTAGGACAGAGATGTGGTTTTTGAAGATTGTTGTAGAGATGCAAAGTAATGTTTTTGAGAATAGATACAGTCAGTCACCCAGGTCACCTAAAGGAGAGTGAATAGAGATGAGAGTGCCAAGGAAAGATCTGGGAGCACACCAAGATTTCAATATCTAGAAGAGGCCCAGAAGCCTGGGGAGATAGAAACTAATGAGGTGAGTGAAAATTTTGGGTAGGAGGACAATGTTGTCCCCATTGTGGAAGCTGAAGAAAGAAATGGTATTTCAAAGAGGAGGCATCTTTCAATATTTGATTGATGCTGATAAATTAAATAACACAAAAACAGAAATGTAAGCATCAGTGCATGTCTCATGGGACATTAATGATGTTCTGAATAGATTGTCTTCTGTTTTTATGGGAAAATTGTTCAGCATATCCTCATCTATTCTAAATACCTTTTTCCTTGACTCAAGGTCTCTTCCATTGGTGGTTTCATTAATCACCTTTTTTGTTGTTGTTGTTGTTGTTCTACTTTTGAGCCCGGATATTACCCAATAAACTTCTGCACCCCCCTGCAAAAAAAAATCAGGTACAAAATAATCCTAAGGATAGTAATTCTCTTCAGGATAGGAATGATCCCTCCCAGTTTCTCCCATTTCTTTGATTTGTACTGCTAGGTATATTTACAGAAATGAAGAAAGACTGATAGGATTGACAAGTCAATATGGGTTTGTTTTCTGCTTAGACTTCATGGAAAACATAGCACTTAGGATCACAAGATTTGGAGTCAGACTGAATCAGTATTAAATCCCATTTCTGACACTAATTGTGAGCCCTGGGTTTAAACTACTCTACTTCTCTAAGATAACATCCTCAAATGTGAAATAGGGTCAACAAAATGTACCTCACAGGGCACATTTGAAGATAAAATGAGATAATAAATGCACAGTGCTTAGCACAGTGCCTGGCACATGGGAAGTGCTTCATAAATGTCAACTACTACCAATAAAAATGATGACTCCAGTTTCAAATCTGGCTAGAGAAAGGTGTTGGGAATAGGAATCAGAGCAGAAAAGCATGAAGGTACTATAGGCGGTGGAATAACATGGGCAGATACAGGGGGATCAGAAGAGAGGAGTACATTTTAACAGGGACAGACATTACTCAAAGAGCAGACTTCAGAAATCTTCTTTCATTATGTCTTTGTGTCTCAGTGAAGCCACAGAAGAGGCATGGGCTTGCCTCCAAACCTTCAGAACAAAACTCCTGGTAAAACTCATTTTTTCGTGGGATTAAAGAATGTCTACTCAACAATGAGCCCCTCCCCGAGTTGTCTGTGTCTTATTTACAGGTCAGCAGCATCTCTCAGAATTCTCTCACAGTGTGTCCCACACGCAGTTTTAATTTAGCTCTTTCCTTTCTCCTCCTTTTCCTCTCCACGTTGTCTAAGTGCTAATAATAATAATTCAATTTAATAACATCCATCCTCACAGAGTACTCAAGCCCATCCAGTCCTCAAGGACACCTAACCCTTCCCGGGCTCACCTCTCAGCTTCTTTATCACACTTGAAGCACATCATAAACTACATCTTCCCCAGACCTTGTCATAAAGGGTGAGGCCGACATTGCAGGAATGAAGTCAGGGAAGTACAACCTTGAACTGTTTTATCTCCTCTCCTCCCTGCCCTTCTCCCTGCTCCCCTCCCTTGCCTTTCCCTCTTCTCTTTGACCAGTACTTTTCCTTAGCAGCCAGAGAAAGAAAAAAACTTTAAACTCTTGTTCCCAAAGGGGCTTCCTGGAATGGTTCACTTTCTGTTTGGCAATTGAAGCCCAATCTAATATGAATGATACTCAGCATTGATAGCTGCCTCAACAGTCATTAATTTGCTAATAGAAATTGCTTTTTGATGATGCAGGTCAGGATGATGGCCTCTAGTTTGTGGATAAAGAAACTGAAACATGAAATGTTAAATGTCTTCTACACAGTGAAAGTGCTGAGAATTATTCAGGGAAAGGACCCGCTGGTCTGGCATTCAGCTTTCTAAAAACTTTAGCTTCTTGGAATATAGGAAAAGTGAAAGTTAAACATATTATCAACAGCCAAAATAATTACAAATAAAATGTGCTTGGAAACGCTCATGCACTTGATTCACATAATTGTGCTGGATTCCTTTATTGTTAGTTGACAGACATACACAGTATTGTCTATTTTGCCTCCTGGTACATTAAAAAAACTTAAAGATAAAAATTGTTTTAAATGATAGTTGAAAATTATTAAACACAAATTATAAGATGGACATTATTATTGTTAAATATTTTTATCACTTGAATCCTACTTTTTGCCACATTATGGGCAAAAAACCTAAGATTCCGAGAAACTGAATTGTATAAACAAGGTCACACATTGGGTTCAAGGAAGAAACAATGTAACTTCTGTATATATAACTCCTTGCTCTGTGTGTCTGAAAAAACAAGGATAATATCCACTACATGAAATTGCTAGATCATGTGTGAATATATAATAAAGAACTATAAAAAGGTAAGTAGAAATGATCTTAGTTTTGCAGAAATTCCTAGGAAAGGAGTACAGCATAAGGTGTGATTAGTATCTTAATAAGGATTAATTGACAGCCAGTGGGAGGTTGGCCAGACTGGGCAGAGAACTGGGCAGGCTGTGTTCCTAACTGTCATATAGTGCAAAAGCCTTTGCTCTGAGGTGGCACATTTTCATTAATTCTGTATTTATCAGGGTTCAATCTGTAATACTAGATTGTGGACATTAGATTGTATAAGACTCCTTGTCACCATCTCTTGGCATACTTCTGCAGCATTTCACAGTTTTCTGTGCCCACCGATGGATGCACACTAGCCAGCCTAGGACCATACAGAAACATGAACCTTCCAGGGATTTGGAAGAGGTACAGTAGCTGGGTGTCAAATTGGGAAATATCTACTGAAGTCCTCTGGTACTTCCATATTTTTTTCTCTCAATTGCAGTATCTACTAGAGTTTTCTACTTTCAGAGATCTTAAGCTGTTTTGCTTTCTACCATTATACCCTACATTGACAACATATCTGACAACTTTTGCTGGGAACTTACCATTTCCCATTGAAAAGAAACTGATCATAATTCACTTTTAAGAGCAAGGAGCAAAGGGGCACCTGAGTGGCTTGGTTGGCTGAGCATCCAACTCTTGGTTTCAGCTCAGGTCATGATTTCAGGGTTCTGAGATCGAGCCCTGATTAGGTTCCATGCTTAGCAGGGAGTCTGCTCAAGATTCTCTCTCTCCCTCTCCCCTTGCTCTCTCTCTCTAAAATAAATCATTAAAAAGGAAAAAAAGGAGCAGAGAGAAAAATATGCATATATATTGTAGTGGATGCTGTGGTACTGTGGTACATGGCTCAGGTCCTCTCATCTCCTTTGGGGATAAAGCACTCCTTTCTGGTCATGGGACTGTTGGTAGCTGACAGCTCTCAGGTTAAGTACTCAGGGGGAATTGCCTTGGCTTGAGGAGGGTCACCTTAGCCAAGGTCCCATCCCTTCCCAAGAGCATCCCACATCCAATAACTGTCCATGAGGGAACCCTGGTTCCCTTGTTCACATATGGGAGAATTCTGAAAGGCTCTTCCAGGTCAAGAGCTCTCATCGAATTTTCCTAATGCCTTTGTTGTATATATATCAAAGTTAACTTTACCCTGTAAGCAATTCTGCATCTTTTAATCTCTCTTAAAAGTGGTCCCTCAAAGACTAGAATTAAAATGTATTCAAATATGGGTTTGCTTTTCTTGCCCGGCAGACTTGATTCATCACATATATTTCAAAACTTGCTTCCCACATTGTTTTCATACAACAAGGGACTGTATCCAGCATAACACTGTATTTTACCTAGGGAGGCTTTTTACAACAGAGAAAGTATGGCACTGTACACATGATCATGGGTAGGATCTGCTTGTTCTGTCCATATTCCATACCACCAAAAAGATTCCACACCAACAGACCAGGTTGCAACTGAGGCACTAACTTGATAACTATGCCCTATGGGGAAGAAGTGCCATCTTCCAGGACACATCAAATATCCCAACAGCTAATATTGTGTGTTTGGAATCCAAGAGGTAGAAGTAGGAAGGGACCACTTACTGTCAGTTTCAGTGACTCACTTGGGAATTGTGTGAGATCCCAAATTTTGTGCTCTGCAAGATTACAAATTCTCAGAAAGCAAAATCTTCCAATAGGAGAACACAAATGAATACCATTGAACTTTAAGCTATAGCTTCCTCTCCATCACCCTCAACTCCAAGAGACCAACAGAAAGGTAAGGCAAGGGTTCTGGACCCTGACCATCAGGAAGAGGTAGGATACTATTATACTATGTAGGCAGAGAAGAATATGTTGGATATGTAGGTCATTCACTTGGGAACTTCTTGGTGTCACTTGGCTCAATTTTGATGAATATCAGTCTTAAAGACTACAGTAACAGGAGCTCTGGTTCATCCCACTAAACTTTATCTTGTAATTGCACAGGAATAGAGGCCCGTGCAAATCCTGGAGGATCTTATTATACAAAGTGTATCTGAGTGTAACAAGGGGTTAATTGGGGAAAATTATAGCAGCTGCTGTCATGTGCTATGCAGATGCCTACCCTTTAAGATAGAGGTACTCATTCCTCCAGCTTCTGGGAGGGTAGGCTGTCGACAGCCTTCACCTTAGTTGCTCTCTGAGAATTTCCCTCCACTGAACAAAACCACCTCATGCAAAGGCACAGTTCCTCCTCAGAGACATATCTAGTGATGGGTTGATGTACGTTCCCCACAACTATCTCCTGGGAGCAATTCCCAGTAAATTTGATGTATGCCAGTCTTTGCCTCATAGTTTGTTTCTAGAGGATACCAATCTCAGCATACCTATATATCTACTTATCCAGGGAGGCTTGAGTCAAAACAAACAAACAGAAAGTAATACCTTTGTCCTCCAAATAGAAGTTTCAACACAGGAGGAGTTCCCAGTTGTTTCTACTGTCCTAGAAGGAAAAATATTTGGGGAAGGTGATGCTTTCAGGAGGACATTAAATCATACTTATGCTTTACTATTCTAAGTGTAATGCAAGGACTAGCAGCATCAGCATTACCTGGGAGTTGGTTAGAAATGCAAACTTTCTAACCATATCCCAGACCTACAGAATCTCAATATGCATCGTACAAAATCCTCAGATGGGTTATGTGCATATTAACATTTCAGAAGACTTTCTCTAGAAAAGTGTTCTTTAATTTTTTTAATTGCACGGTCCTATCATTTAAAAAAATGAGCATGTGCTCACACTATTTATAATATTATATATAATAATGTAACATTTATTGTTTATTGTATATTTACCAATTATTATATGTGATCATATATAATATAAAATTGATATAATAGCTATCATTTATAAGGACATCGTATACAATGACACTAATGTCATAAACATTAAAAAATTGCAAATACAGTGTCTAAAACGAATGAAGCAAATAGTAAGAGCAGTTTTCAAGGTTTACCCTCAATCCTCAGTAGATCATCCCATTAACTCTACCTTGGATGTTAATATTCTGTGTTGGAGATTGCTATTCCATATACAGAGATACCTCAGGTCCGTGCATTAGTTAAGGACTTAAGAGAGAGATTAGTGGAAATCTCAGGATAAGGAAAGTCAGGGATTGCTTTCTTTGTGGACTGGGAATGGAAAGAAAGTTAGAGTGGTCACAGCAACCCAAAAAGCCACCATTTCCAGTAACTCTGCGGATTCAGGGGATGGGGAGAACTTCTTTATTCTCCATTCTGCGTGATTCCAGTCCAAGATGTTCACCAGACTTGTCCATTTTTCACATGGGATGCTTGCTATTTGCAGGTATCTCGTTGAATTTTCAGCAGCTGCTTAGCAGGTCATTTCATTTGTCAGGTAGATGAAGGTAATGAGAATTTATCAGCCCCCAGTTCAGATTCACGGCTGATCTGTCACCATGCATTTCTCGAAATACTGCTCTTATTTACTCAGGATGCATTTCAAATTAGCAGGAGATTATACACACACATATTTTATGCACATATATATACATATATATATTTTTTATACACACCCATACATTATATATCCAGAGAAGAGCTTGTAACTCCGTTCCTAATTTTTCTGGCATGCCAAAATGAACCAATATAGTGAGGCTGTGAGTGCCTGAAATGACAACTTCAGTGATAACTGCATTAATGCTGAGGCTCAGGAGGTTGGTATGGAATCAGTTCAGGACCCCTGGTGTGGGAGCTGAGCTCCATTGTTCTACAAAGAAGAAAGCACTCTGTAATTTCACTGAAAGCGGAAGGGCAGCAAAATGATATTGTTTAGAAACTGCTCAAAGTAATAGCCACTGTGTCAGCTGCCTTGTCAGCCTTTCTGTCAGCAATGGAATGTTGCATGAGAATGTTGCTCTCTCCAAATGTGAGACAATTAAAATATTTGAGTGATTTAGGAACATGGGGTCTAAGGAAGGAAAGCTAGAAGCTTTGTTTTCGGACAAAGGAAGTGATGCAGGGACTGATACCAGCAATACTCCAAATGGTTCAGTATTCTGTGTGGGTGGTCAGAGGACCTTGTTCTGGAATGTCTGAAATAGATGGCCCAGTGAACAGTCGTGAGTAAAACGTTTCCTCAAAAGAGGTTTTCATCCTGAACCCTATTCAGGGTATGTGGAGGGAATAAAAAGTATTTCCATTCATGACAGTTCCTCAAGTCCCCTGTTTGTCAGCCCTCAACTCCTTACACAGGCAATAATTTATGAACCTACAAAAAGAGAGAATCTGTGAGGAAAAAAAAAAAAAAAAGGAAAGTTCTTAGTCCAATGCCCCTTCTGGTTCTACTGGTTCTAATGACAGACACAAACTGTGATATCTAGGAGCTCAGCTGCCATAGGGTAAGAGGGGCCAGAGTGCAGGTTTGGGTCTGGATTCATTCTTAGCATTGGAAACTAGGGCTATGTTGATATTTCCTTCCTTAGAGAAGGATAAAAAAAAAAAATCAATTCCCAACTTCTTCATGGAATTATTCTTTCACTAAAAGCTATAGGACTAGAAGGTGGGAGAAAGGAATAGTCTCATGATGCTGAACTGAATTGAACTGATTTTTGGCTCTGTGAGTGGATTTGTAATGTAGCCAACACCCCTACAGAGCAAAACACCTGAAATACCTGTGAAATACATAATTTAGAGTAAGGTCACCTAAGGTATAAATTCAGCCAAATAACCACAAATGTCTTGTCAGGGAAATATTGTATAATACAAAATAGGTCTGAAACAAACCAAACCTTCCACTCAAATGAATATGCAAATCAAAATTACAAAAACATTGAAAATTCAAACAGTAAGCATGCCAGCCAGCACAATTAATATTACAAAAATATTCATTCCAGATTAAATTTTACTATTTGACAAAAACTTAAGATAATGACAATATAACATTTATTTGAAAAAATTATGAAAGTACAAAGAAAAAATAAGATCAAAGGCATCAGAATAAGAACAAATTCATAAGTTTGGAAATGAAAAATAACAGCTTTTAAATAAAAAATGTAACTGATATGATAACTGTAGCCTAGACATTGTAGAAGAAAAAAATTGATGGTTTGGAAAATAGCACCAGAGATACCTTACAGCATGCAGGATAAGAAAATATATTATGATAAATTATATGAAAGAGGAGTTAGGAGAAAATCTTTGTGGGGAATAAACAAAGTTCTCACACACAACACCAAATGCATAATCCATAAAAGAAAAAAAAAGTGGGGCACCAGGGTGGCTCGGTGGGTTAAGCCTCTGCCTTTGGCTCAGGTCATGATCTCAGGGTTCTAGGATCGAGCCCTGCATCAGGCTTTCTGCTCAGCAGGGAGCCTGCTTCCTCCTCTCTCTCTGCCTGCCTCTCTACCTACTTGTGATCTCTATCTGTCAAATAAATAAATAAAATTAAAAAAAAAAAGAAAAAAAAGAAAGTGAGTTTCATTACATTTCAAACTTTTGCTTTGAAAAAATGACAGATAAGAGAATGACAAAACAAAGACTGAGAGAAAATATTTGAATTTCATGTACAACAGAGAACTTGTATTCAGAATATATAAAGAGCTGTAAAAAACCCCAGTGAAAACTGGGTTTAAACAGACCCTTTACCAAAGAGTATATAGTCAAGTAACCACATGAAAACCACAAGAAAATCACTTGAAAAAAGGCAAGTATCAATATCAATGACTGTTAGAGAAATGTAAATTAATGCCATGATGAGATACCATTGCACAAGGATGGTTTCAATTAAAAAAACTGATAATAGCAAGAGCTGGAAAGAATGTAAAGAAACTGGCAATTGTTACATACTGCTGGGGGGAATCCAAAATAGTACAGGACTCTGGAAAACCATTTGGCAGTTTATTTAAAATTGAACATATATGTATATTTTTTCACAATGCTTAAAACTGTAATGTACGATAGAAATTATATTCACAATATGTAATAAGATTACAACTTACTAGTAGCCTTTTTTTTCAGAGATAAAGAATTTTATTGTTCTGACACAAGTACCACAAACATCTACATATTAGTTTCAGTTCCCGTTTTGCCCAAGTCCCACTTGGCAACGTGGAGGGACCTAGATGGTTGCACACAAAGTTTTGCATTAGAGAATAAGAACCCTGAACTTAGGAACCTAAATCTTTTTATTTTTTTAGTGGGATGCCACAAAAGCAGATGTTAGAGTGAAATTTATGCTATAAATGCTTGTATTAAGAAAAAGTCCAAATAACTAACATTACACCACAATGAACTAGAAAAAGAAGAAACTTAGCTGAAGTTTAGTAGAGGAAAGAGATAAAGAAAAATCAGAAATAAAATAGAGACTGGAATAAACAATAACATTGAAAGTAATGATCAGTTTTTCAAAATAAATAAATAAATAAATAAACAAACAAAATTGGCAATGCTTTAACTCTGTTAACTAAGAAAAAAAAAGGGAAGACTCAAAAACCAAAATGAGATATGGAAGAGAAAACAATACAATAGATACCACAGAAATACATAATGTGATAACAGATTACTATAAATAATTATATGCCAACAAATCAGATAACTTAGGGGGAAAAAAAAAACAGATAATTCCTTAAAAAGTACAAGTTACCAAGATTGGATCATGAATCTTGAATCCAAGAAATAGGAAATCTATGTAGACCAATAGTGAGAATGAAAGTTGAATTAGAAGTAAAAAATCTAGGGTGGTGGAGTTATGGACTGTGGGGAGGGTATATGCTATGATGAGTGCTGTGAAGTATGTAAACCTGGCAGTTCACAGACCTGTACCCCTGGGTTTAATAATATATTACATGTTAATTTTTTTAAAAAAGTGTATTTTCCCACGGAGGTGGGGGAAGAAATAAAAAATCTGGGATGCCTGGGTGGCTCAGTTGGTTAAGCATCTACCTTTGGCTCAGGTCATGATCCCAGGATCCTGGGATCGAGTCCTACATCAGGCTCCTTGCTCAGCGGAGCTGCCTCTCCCTATGCCTCCCTCTCTTTCTCTCTATGTGAAAAACAAATAAATACAATCTTGAAAGAAAGGAAGGAAGGAAGGCAGGGAGGGAGGGATGAAGGAAGGATCTCCGAGCATAGAAAAGTCCAAGACTACATGGTTTCGTTGGTGAGTTCCGCCAAACATTTTTTAAAAAGTAATTAGTGACAGTCTTTATCAAAATCTTACAAATATTATAATAAAAGGAACATATTCTGAATCATTATGATTTAAAAAATTAAGCATATACTTACCATATGATCCAGCTATCCACTCCAGAGTATTTAACCTAGAGAAATAAAAACAGTGCATGAACATTTATAGCAACATTATTCATAATCACCAAACCACTCAAATGTCCTTCAGTAAGTTAATGGATAAGCCAAATGTGGTGTCATCATTAAAAAAGAACAAACTATTAATATATTTAATAGCTTGGACACATCTCAAAGGCATCATGTTGAATAAAATAATCCAATCTCAAAAGGTTACATAGTATATAATTCCATTTATATGACATTCTCAAATAGAAAAGACTATAGAAACAGGGAACAGAGCAATGACTACCAGGTTTTACAGATTTGGAGAAGACATGATAACAAAGGGATAGCATGAGAGACTTTTTTGGAGTGATGTAACTATTCTGTATCCTGATAGTGGCTGTGGCTACATGACTCTCCACTTTGCTTAAAGTCATACAGTTGAACACCAAAAAAAAACAAATTTATGGTGTGTTAATTTGAAAAATGAAGTTAAAATATCAGCAAAGTTATTGAGCTAGATATGTATGTGTATACTTATTTGTAAATGATGGATAAAATGTATGCACAAAACATTGGAAACCACTGACCCAACTGTTCAGTCACAAAAAAAATGGCTCATATGAGGAAGGGGATTCAAAGATACAAACTTCCAATTATAACTAAATAATACAAGGGAATACAATGTACAGCATAGGGATTATAGTTAACATGTAACAACTAAGGCACCTGGGTGGCTCAGTCATTAAGCGTCTGCCTTTGGCTCAGGTCATGATCCCAGGGTCCTGAGGTAGAGCCCCTCCTTAGACTCCTGCTTGGCGGAAAGCCTGCTTCTCCCTCTCCTAGTCCCCCTGCTTATGTTTCCTCTCTAGCTGTGTCTCTTTCTGTCAAATAAATAAAATCTTTAAAAAAAAATAATATGTAACAACTTCATATGGTGACAGATAGTGGCTTTGTAATGTATATAAATATTGTATCACTATGTTTCACACCTGAAACTAATATAATATTGTATATCAGCTACACTTCAACTTAAAACTGGCTCAAAATATTTCAAAGAATCAATATTATGCAAGTTACAGCCTTTGTCCAAGAGACAGCTTGATTATAAATAAGGAGAAAGTGCAGTTTGGCCAAAGCATGTATTTTGCTACTTAGAAATGAATTCCTAAATAACTTTGTGGAGTAAAAAAGGAAGTGAAAATTACAAAATATTTAGAAATGAATGACAATGTAAGTTCAACAGATCTTCTAAAATGAACGAGTATAAATAAATCACTTAAGCATTTAACTCATTTAACTGAGAATACTAAGAGGGCAGATCTAAGTGAGCTAGAGAGAAGAAATAATTAAATATCAGTCTAAGAAACAATAGAGCGTGTCAATAAACTCTAAAGCTCTTCCTTTGGAAAATTTTTTTAAAATATGCAAATCTTTAATAAGAATGATGAAGTGGGAGGAAATCAAAACAAATGTATAAATATACAATATTGATATGAATAAATGGGGCTTAATTACATAGAATTTATTTAAATATTAAGAGAGTAGAATGAAAAACATTGTGCACCTGAGTTTAGAAACTTAAATAAAACGAATAATTTTCTGAAAAAATATGAATAAGCCAGAATGACTCAAAAAGAAATAGGAAGACTTGATAAATCATTAACAATTATTGAAATTAAGTGTAGCAGTATGTTTTCCCTCTAAAGTTAATATAGTACCAGATATTTCACAGATAAAGCAAATTTGGCAGAATATTAATAGTCTGAAAGAAATTGGTATTTTAGGTCCCAAGTTTGTATTGTGTTATTCTCCACACTTTTCTGTTTGAAATATTTCAAAATTCAAGTTAAAAATAAATTAAGGAAGGTGACTGTAGTTAGAGCAGAAAGCACGCATTCAGGTTGTAGATCTGTCTGTATCTTCCTCACGGAGATATAAGACATTGCACATGTCTAAGCTGTTTTTCATTTTTATTGTGAAGAGAATATAAGATAATATATATGAATGTGCCTAACACATGCATGATATATGTTCAGTAATGTTTCTGAATCTGATCACTTGACTCAAGAGGCTTAGACTCTAATAATGAAAACAACCAGTACTGTAAGGGTGTACCAAATCTTTTTTTTTTTTTTTTTTTCAGTTTGTAGGACTATCAGTTGAGATCTATATATGGAGTACGAATAAGGCAAGATGAGAAATAGTTCAATGTTCCTAGAATATGAACAAATAATAAATTCTGAAACTGTGAAACTCAAATATCAAAAAAATTTTAGTATGCATGCTTTAACAGAAATGGCACATTTAGAAAGGAGGATAATAGTCAAAAGATCTCAATCTTTGCAACACTTTTATTAAATCAATAACTTCTTACAGTTTACACTTTAGCAGATGAGAAATTTTAGAAACAGAAAAATTAAGTAACCCCCCTAAGGTCACACAGCAGGTTGGAGGTGACAGAACCAAGACTGAATCCTGATGATCTAATCTCGCTGTCCACACCAGCCCTTCTTTGAGCCACTGAAGCACTAACTGGAGGAGTTCACTCATTTAGCAAGTGTCTGCCATTTATTGAGTAGTCACATAGACTCCGATTTCTATCCTGAGGGGCAAGTCTACAATGTACACTTCCACTGCCTGCTCCATGCCCAAAAGTGAAAAGACAATCACAAACCAATATTTGGTTGGTGTGAATTCTTTGTCTTGTCTTTATAGTGTCAGTAGATTTATCATGCTGGTTGTGTTTCATTCTGTTGATCCTAAAAACACTTTGTACGGTCATCTGTGGCATGGCAGGTGCTGGTCTAGCAGCGTCCTAGGACAAAAAATATACATGAGGAATGTAATCCTCAAAGTCTATATAAGTGAAAATAAGTTAGCTGAAGAGTCTCACTGTGTGTTGGGGACAGTAGTGCACCTGGGACCCGAAGGCACTGAACTCTGGGATACCCAAAGATTTTCTCTTAACTCTGCCCTCCGCATTTAGAAATCCCTCCGCAGAGTCTTTCTTCATTTTCCACACCTTGGTGTTCTTGTGCCTGTAGCTATGGCCTCTGGTGCACAGCTTGCTCCTCCTCCTCCAGGCAGCTCCTGGTCTTGATGAGCGTGTATACATTTATATCACCCACCCTGGCATTTCTATTCTCTCTCACCACTGTTTTGTTATTTGAAGTGAAGTTGCTAGAGAAGGAGTGTACAGCCTTTGCAAATGGCAGGAATATGGGTGAAACCTTTCCTGACTCTACCTGTGTGACCTTCAGCAGAATTGCATATATTGTGAAATCTGACAGATCTGGTCCAAATCTGAGATCTTTTACTTATTTGTTGTGGAAACTTGGGAAGATGAGTTATCTCCTAAAACTTATTTTCCTCAATGGGTATAATACTAATTGCCTTCATTATACCATAAGGCCAAATTAAATACCGTAGTTTGTAGAAGAGTAGGTAGCATGTATCTAAGTGTTTGATAAATGATAGCTTTTACTGTTAAAATGTATGTAAAGCGCCTAACCCAGAGTCCAACACTTAGTGAATATCCTGTCAACTTCGTTTCATATCCTCTTTCTTAAAAAATATTTGAGTGTTTTTAGGGGGCGCCTGGGTGGCACAGTTGGTTAGGTGTGTGACTCTTGGTTTCGGCTCAGGTCGTGTTCTCAGAGTCACGGGATTAGGCCCTGCATCAGGTTCTGCGCTCAGCACAGAATCTACTTGGAATTCTCCTTCTCCCTCTACCTGTCTGTGCGTTTGTTTGTTTGTTTGTTTGTTTTTCTCACTCCATCTCCCTCCCTCTCTCAAATAAATAAATCTTTAAAAAAATTTTTTTGAGAATTTTCTTAACCATAGGGCTTCGACCCTAATTCTGGGCATTGTGGTCACTGCTGCAGTGGGCTTCCATGACCCTGACTAGGTCAGTATCTTAGGCTTCTGCCTGCCAGCATCATTTTTCTAGCTCCATCTCCCCTAGAGAGCTAGTAACTTAAAGGCATCCCTCACCTCATCCCAATATTTGAGCCACAGGTGGCATAAAAGACTTTCTTCCTTTCATTAATTTGGTGGCTGAAGTTGAGAAGGTCTGGGAATTCTATATTAAAAAAATTAATCCTCATACTGTTTCTATTAGTTTCCTAGGACTTCCATAAAAAATTGCCATGAATTTGGTGGCTTGAAACAACATAAATGTATTCTCTTACTGTTCTGAAGGCCAAAAGTCTGAAGTCAAGGTGTTGATAGGCTGTGAAGGTTCTAGGGTCCTTTCTGGTCTCTTCCAGTTTCCATTTGCCCTAGACAACCCTTAGCTTCCTTGGCTCCATGGTGATAGCGCTTCGTTCTTTTCATCTATCTTAGTGCCTTCTCTGTGTATCTTCTAAGGGTACATGTTATTGGATTTAGGACATGTCCAGATGACACAGGATAATCTCCTCATCTTAAGATCCTTAACTTAATTACCTCAGCAAAGGCCTTTTTCCAAATAAGGTCACATTTATTGGTCCTGGTTTTCAGGAAGAAGACATATTATTTTAGGGGTACAGTCCACTCACCACACTAGGGAGGAAAAAAGTGGAAAAGAAATGAACATAGATCATCCCCACTGGAGTTTTGTACATTGCCTTAAGGTTTAGTGCCACCACCCCCAAAACAACAACAACAACAACAAAAACAAAAACAACAACAACCACAAACACCACAGGCAGCCAGGACGCACCTTCCTTTCTCACCCATCAGGTTTGACTCTGGAACAATCCGCTTGTGGAGGTGCCATCTAAAGAGCTTCAGAGATTCGCCTTTCAAATGGAACAATCAAGGTCTTAATTGAGTGACCTCTCTGTTGAATTTTTTTCTTCTAAGAAGAAAAATTTTCTGGTTTAAGGACATCGATCCTCGTTTGCCCATGGTCCAATCACCTGAAATATTCTTTTCCATACTTCTCACCTATTCTCAGAATTTATGTTCAGTTATCATATCGCCCACCCACCGCCTTCATGGCTCCAGGCATGGCTCCAGGCTCTTTTCATAATCTTTCTCTGTAGGTCATATCCTCTAATCCTTCCTATCATTTTTGGATCCTCTCCAATTTATCAATGTCTCCTTCTAAAACAAGCAGGCAAAATGCTACAAGAAGTGTTGTGCAGGGGCGCCTGGGTGGCTCAGTGGGTTACGCCTCTGCCTTCAGCTCAGGTCATGATCTTAGGGTCCTGGGATCGAGCCCTGCATCGGGCTCTCTGCTCAGCAGGGAGCCTGCTTCCTCCTCTCTCTCTGCCTGCCTGTCTGCCTACTTGTGATCTCTCTCTCACTCTGTCAAATAAATTAAAAAAAAAAAAAAAGAAGAAGAAGAAGTGTTGTGCACCTTGCTTCGTTGTGTTTGTGTGTAGGGGGGGATTGTTTTGTTTTGTTTTAACAGAGAGATAATGGATGTTCACAAAGAAGTCCAGGGATTTTCAGAAACACATTCTAGAATTAAACCACATGTATTAAGTCTGCCTTTTCCTGTGCTTTATGTACTCCTCCACTGCTTCAGCAACTGCATTAACTTCTTCCAACCATCAGGGTAAAACAGACAGTTGTGGGTGGATCAATTATGCCTGAGAAGAATAGTAGCTGCCATTTATCCCATGTCACCATGTGCCATCACATGTGCTTTGCATGTGTTACCTCGTTTAACTCTATAGTCTCTCAGTCACACAGATGAGAAAACATAGGTTCTGAGAAAGTAGGAACCATGCCTACTCTACACAGTTGTTCAGTTGTTACGCTGGAATTCAGTCCCAGGCGTGGTTATACTCTGTGCTCCATGATACCACACCTCAGGAAAACACTTGGTCACATTTTAAATTCTAGTGAATCCCTAAGAATACTACTTCATTTAAAGAGCGTTTAACTAAATATTCAGTTCACTGGCTGGATTCAGCTATTTTATTTTCCCCAAAATGGTTTGCTTGTCTAGATTTGGCCTTTGAATCAAGACTAACCTTTCTAAAGGGTCATTACCTTAAAAGGTTACTTAATCTATACCCATGCCTTGGGGGTGCCATTCAGGAAGGTAATTCTTCATTGTCAATAAAGAGTTCTCTGTGCAACTTTCACTGTTTCTTTTAAAAAGTATCTTACATATATGCAAGTGTGCAGGAGATCCACTTACAATGGGCTTCAATAAAGTCAATAAATATAACTCAATCAACCATTCTATGCAGTCCTAATCTAAGTTCCACAAGTTTTACAAGAAAAAATAAGAATATATAGCTTTTGTTAAGGAACTCAGTTTTAGAGAAGATAAATATCAGGCTCAAGAAAATCTGGATAGGAAATACTTAAGATAGTCTATCAGTCAGGGTGACACTTTGTGGCATAGACTAAAGTTTTATAGACCTGTTTACCAGAAATACCTGAGAGGTTTAAAAATTACATTCCATAATGCATCCCAGAACAACTGGATCAGGTACTTGAAGGTGAGGTCTGGGGCTTGGTAGTTTAATACGCAAAAATTTAAAAAGCCTTTAGATAATTTTTATCAATCAGGTTTGTGACTTTAGACTTTTGGCAGAATCTATATGCAAAGAAAGGAATTAGTAATAATAAGAATAGTGTCTTAGTATTCTTGAGTTTTCAAAGTAATTTACCACTAACTCTTTAACTTGACCTTTGCAATGACCCAGAATGTTGTTCTGTGGACCAGTTGCCATCGTGAAGTGGCATATGATGACAGTAAAACTCAAAGTACTAAATCCCTCTTCAGCACTCCCCTAAGTCACGTATGTGGTAAGTGGCAGCCCTGGTCGGAGCCCAGACCTCTGAATACTAAGTCCCGTCCTTCTTCCACCACTAGTTTATGCAGCGTTCATGGAGGAAAGATGTAAACTAGTAAGCAAAGAATCCCATTTGGGAAGAAATAAAGAACCCTGGATCGGACTCCATCTTGCTCCTCATTCTTACATCTTTCTAGGCCTTAGAGTGTTAAAAGCATAGGCTCTGGAATAACCACCCATCTACCGGCACTAGGTGTAGTGTAATAATAGCTGAGGGATGGCAGGCATGTTACTTAATTTCTCTGTGCCTCGGCATCCTCACCTGGAGAGTGGACTACTGTGAAAATCGAATAAGTGAAAATGTGTAATATTTGTGTGTGTGTATATCTATGTAAAGACCTAGAACAGATTTTATTAAAGTACTTTTGTTCCATTGGGTACTAGCACAGGGAACTTAAGCAGATGAGTGCATATTTTTGCAGATGAGCGCATATTTTTTATTTAACACTGACCCTTACAAGAAAACCTTGGACAGTAAGATCACATATCATGGGCAGTTTATGAATCATGAGTTCTGATAATAATCATTATTTCTCTACTTTTATGAAAAAGATATGAAATGAAATTTGGTATTTATTGGGTACATGATGTGTGCCAAACACTGTGCCAAATGTCTAACATGCATTATCTTTAATCCTCAACATAGCCCCATGACCTGTGCACACATTTCCATCCTCATTTTACAGATAAGGAAATAGAAGCTTAGGGAAGCTAAGTAAATTGTCCAAAGTCACAGAGCTTGTTCAGGATTAGTTCATAGGCCACTTGGCTCCAGACCCTCTTCACTATTCTTACTGCTTCTGGGCAGCACCAGCAGAATTTCCAGATGCAAGAGGTTTATCCTCCCGACTTTCCATTTCTTCCTCTGATATCATCTCCTGTGTTTTTTATTCCCTCCCAAATGCCTTCCTTTCATCCACACTCACCAACAGTCTTTAGTTCTTTCAGCTACACAAATTCTATCATATCGACCCCCTTCTCAGACCAGCCCTTACTGAAATTGATCCACATGCCAAAAATCACTTCCCCCTTCACAATGAAATTGTCGTTTTCTGTTCTTTGCCGGGTAATTAATGCAGAGAAATCTGAGTATGTAATTCACAGTGAAGAATATTCTCAGCAAGAAAGATAATCTTTCCATTTCTGTGGGAATTTATTTTCCAAAAAGCATTGGCTAACTGAACGACATCTTCACTTGGTGACATGTTAGACTATGAAAAGGTGAAACAGAGGATCTGGCCTGGACTGGGGAGATACTGCAAGGTAAAAGGGGCCTACGGAGCCTTTGACAGAGCTGTGGGTACAGGCTTAAAAGGTAGACCACAGCCACATTCCAAGGATTCACACATTTGAAAGTGAAAAAAGTGAATGTGCCCAAGTTAGACTGGCATTTGGAGGACAAAGACGCTCTTTCATCATTTTATTAAAGAAACTACAATGTGATGGCAGGATTGCGTGTCCTTTCTTTGGAGCAGCCTGCCCAAACTCCTTCCTGTTTTATTAAATCCAAGAAAGAAGCATTGTCCTTTGTTTGACAGTAAACTGCCATACAACGTTGACTCCGTCTCCTCCTGAAGCCCGTGCTGAGGTGTTCTCTATAGCAGGATATTTACAGACTGAAAGAAGGATGGCATTTCCAGGATAAGACAGCAGCCCTCTGATAGGATCAGCTGTCAGGAAACTCACTTCGGTTAGAAACGGCTGTTTTTCCAGTTGTCCCATCACCTGTTTTTCTGCATAAAAAGTTTTTCCTTTTTGGAGAAATCTACAGATTCACTTTACCCTGTACCACACAAACAGCAAGTCTGGCACAGAGCCTGAAAAGAAGGGAGAGGTTCTCCTATTTAACACAACATCCTGGGGGTTTGGGAAAGAGAAAGAACCCTGGGTGTCTTGATGTCTCTGCACACTGGCTGGCTGTCTTCCAGCAATATCTTTGAGAATTTCCTCTGTGAAGCCAACTGCTATGGGAGAGTCAGAGTTGGCTCTGACCTCAAGAAGCTGATGTCTGTAAGTAAATACAAATAAAGGAAACTAACAGTCCAAGAGTCAAGTAGTGAAACATAACAGTAAACTCCATATCAAACGGCAGAATATGGTAATGAATACAGATGGTAACAACAGCAGGAATAACACTACCTTGATTGTTTTCTGCCAAACAATGTAAGCATGTACGTGAGTGTATGGTATGTATATGTGTGTACATGTGAGTATGTATATGATTTACACATATATACAATATCTACATATATAACACATATAAATGTAATTAGTATCCTTAACTACAATACAAATTGTTCCTATTAGCACCTAAGGATATGAGGACTAGGGAGGGTTTTCCCAAGGGCATTTAGCTAGTAAGTAAGTCATGGAGAAATTCCCAGACCCAACTTTGTCAGACTTCAGAGCACATGTTTTTGATGCCTGTAATACTCCTTTCTGATGGTAGAGTAAATGCAATAAGGGTTTAAAGAAAAAAAAAATCACTAGAGGCTTCAGTGATGTGTGGAAATTAAAAGGTCCTTGCAAAATGGGTAGGGTCAAGATAGAAAGGCAGCAGGAGGCGTACATTATGATGGATTAAATAGTATGAACAAATGTGCCCAGATGATGGGAGGGACAATGGGAAGATTTTGATTAGAGCATGATCTTAGGGTTGAGATTTCATCCTGAGGGCTTTGGGGAGTCACAGAATATTCTTGAGTAAGATACATGGCACAATATTCTTTCCTAATAGGAAACTGTCTCCTGAAGGCTTCTTTTAAATGTGGTCATCTATTGTGGTTGTGTTAAAAATAAACACAGGAAAAGAGTCTTTATATTTTGGAGACATATATTGAAATATTTAAGGATGAAATGGCATAAGGTTTAGTGTTTGCTTTTAAAAAATCCACTGTGTGTATTGAGGGAAAGGGGGTGGGAGAGAAATTGCTAAAAAACTGGTTCCTGGGAACATGGAGGTTCATGATACTGTTCTCCCTACTTTCACATATTTTTAAAAATTTCCATAATAATAAGTTAAATAAGAATCATTAGCAATTCAAGTACTGCTTTAAATGGTGATTATAAAATAAATAGGAAATAATAAAGTTACCTGTGAATTTTTAACAGTTACTGTAAAATAAAATATCAATGAATTTTTCTAAGAAAAAAAGTGAGTTTGTTATTAGAATCAGTGCCTAGGTCATTTCCCATTAAATTATTTACTTAGAAAAGTAAATCTGATAACAATACCTTACATATATATGTAACCCTTTGCTATAAAGTGTTTCACATGCATAATTTCATGTGATCTCCATAGGAATCCTGAGTAGCTGAGCCCCAGCATAAATTTGTCCCACTTGGCATCTAGTGAGACACTTCTGGTAGAGACTTAAATATCTTACTCTGACTTCTGAATTTTTCATAACCGTTGAAAATTTAGCAGAGATAGATAGTACTGATAAAATAATGGTGATTGTCACTGATGTCAAGGGAGGCGTAAAGATCCAGACACGTCAGCAAAAGTCTGAAAATTATGATCCCAGCCTCTATTTTGTACACAGAAGACCCTCAATAAATATTCTTTGTTGAGTGAATGATCCATTTCCATGTCCACATATGATTAACATAGCCATCTACAGGGTCTAAAATTTGGTCCTATTTAGGTATTTTCACATATGAGTTTTTTATATTTTCTAAATGCCTATCAAAGGGTAAATTTTAATCTCTTTCTGATAATTTCAAAAAGGTTATGGGTGGCTTGCCCATGCCAGACTTGTATGAGGAAGAAGGTGAAAGTGGGACAGGTAATAAGCTTGGTAGGTCTAGAAAGAAAGTCTTGGAGAACTGTGAATCTGGAAACTTGTTTTGCCTTACACACTTTGTACCAGTTTACCCTTCATCCTTTCATTTTCCAGATCCATTTTCTTACAGATACTTACAGATAATAAGAGGTAGTATAAAATGCTGAAAAGAACAAGAATTTTAATTCACTGAACTTAATATTGATGCCAGCAATTTTGTCCTTGGAAAACTGTCTCTGGGTTTTATTTTCCTAATATGCTTTGCCCACTTCGTATGAGATATTGCTACAATTACTCTAAAATGATATGAGTTACCACTCATATGTGGGGAGCTGGTATAGATCTAAATAGTTATTTTTAAGAATCAAACAAATGAAGCTCCCATGATGTAATTGGAAGACCATGTTTGATATTCCAGTCCAGGGTAATCTATCATGGGTTCTTCTATTTGGATTCCCATATGTTTCAACCTGTTCTGCCCAGTTATAAGGCTGATGGACTAGGAAGGCATCAGTGGAATGAGAAGTCAAAATTAAAACAGAGCTCAGTCATTAAGCTGTCCTATTGGCAAAACTGCAGGCCTCTTTTCATGCATTGCCAACCATTACTTTGGTGTTTTAGAGGTTTGGCCATTAGGTCATTAAATGCTTTGAGCTCCATTTTCTTTCTCTATAAAAACAGTATGACACGGATGACTAGTGGGCTGTTATATTTATGTCAGCATGAATAATGCAGTAAAAGTAATAACAATCATATAATAGTCATATTTTATATGATAGTTACTTACCATGGTATAATTAATGTATTCTATCTTCATTATTTACTATGGGCCTCCTGCCTTGTTTCATGTAGACAGCTATTTATGTGGGGACACAGCTGCTGACAGTATCTCGCCTGCCATAGCTGAAGAGAGAGGTGAGACAGGGAGCCATCCAGCTAATAAATTCCTAATGCTTTCTCTTTCTCCTGCAGTTGGTTCATAGGACTCTATGCTTGGGAATAGGGCTAGCCAGAGATTCTGGAAAATATGATTGACAGCCCATGACAAATGTGTTATGTCCCAGGTACATTTCCGCATCACTCGTGGAGTGTGTACTGATATTTTACAAGAAAGATGTTCAGGCTTGAGACTAACTTGCCTCTCAAGACCCAGAGCCAGAAAGTGACAGAAGCAATATTGGGTTAGCTTCACTCCATGCCTGGGCTCTTTTCACATTCAACCATTTCCCATGGTCAGGAAAGTACCTTGGTAGGAGGCCAAGCAAGAGAAATGAGTTTCATAAGTAAACTAGGCTAAGTAGCATGGTCCATCATTATACTTGGAGCCTTCAATTAATTTTCATTTTGTGGTGCAAAATTCAAAGGCAGGTGATTTAAAAAAAAAAAAAAAAAGGCAAAACAAAAAGCATGGCAACATTGAGAAGGTTGTTTAATACAGCAGTATGGCTGTCGGGGGACTGCATCCTGGCACTTTGCAGGTGCATGGTGCATCCTCCTGAGCTTCATGGACCTCTGCCTCTGACGGACACTCTGTCAGCCCTGCTGATGAGGGGTTCACCTCTCTTTTGAAAATGGTGATCTGTCACCTTAACCGACTGCACCCCATCCTGATTCTGACCTGCCTGCTCCCTCCTGGTCATTGTGTGCATTAATCCGTGATAAGCTGACCTGTCAATATAATGGGCCTGCTGAGATTATGGCACAGGAAAAAATTGGGCTGTTTGTTTTAGAACTTCCTTTCTGTTTCCATTTTTTATTAAGTTCTGGCTTTGGGAATAAAAAAAAAAAAATGTTTCCTTGGCAGCAGATCCATATAGTAGTTTCTAATGAGGCTAACCACAGTGAGTTTTCTTTCTGGGGAGATGTGTGGGAATGACTTACATGGCTCCTCAAGTCTTACAAGTCTTACATGGCTCCTCAAGTGATGTGGTTGCCCAAATCTGTCCCCTTAGCTCTCCACTTTACAGATTTGTAGAATAATACTGCTCTCCATTAAGCATTTTGGGGGAGGATCATAGTTGGTAAAGAAAAGGTATTAGGAGTAACTGGGTCAGGGATTAAGAGAGACAAGCTGAGGAGTAGACAAGATCAGTGGAACATCTCAAACCCAAGGGAATTTGCTAAACACCAGTACTCTGTACCTTTGCCCACACTCGGGCTTCTACTCTCTGTATGTATGTGTGCATGGCAGGGAATAGGGACAATGGCCAGGTGGATAATGGAATGGTAGAATAGGCCAGGCACACCATTTGGAATGCTCTTTAAGTGAATGCCAAGTTGTTTGGGGGGAGGGTAGTTAGAGATGTAACAAGCAAGGTTTTTAGTTATAACAAATATGAACTAGCTTCAATAGTTTAAGGCCTATATTAAAGAATATTGGATAGCTCACAGACTCCAGCTGTGCAGCCTAGAATAATGTCCAAAGCCGTACCACAGAACTGGCCTCAGTGGAGACAGTCTGGTACTTCTGCCAGGTACAGATGTTATGGAAGCCAGCCCTGGATGCTTCTGCAAGAACCTTAGCTACCACTGCCCATGGAAACTGGATGTAGCTCCCAATACCATCTCCCAAAAGGGTTCTATGTGGAACCTATTTCTTTAAATTATTAATTTTCTAATTCACCATCCATTCATTGAATCTGATTAAGAGGCTGTGGGTCATATAAGTGTGCCCCAGCTTCAAAGGAGGCAGGGGAATTGAGTACATGGCTCCCAACAGAGTCAAAAAATAAGAAATAAATAACTTCAACTTAAAAAGGGTGTTCAAAGTTGCTGGGAGGCCTCAAAATTGACAAGTATCTGTTGTAATAGGAATCTGTACAAGGGAAATGGCAAGAAGAGAATGAAATTAAAAGGAACTGGTTGACAAGAAAACCCCAGAGAACTGAAATGAACTAATAGGGAATGAGAAGGGCATCAGGGACTATGATTAGAAGTCAAGTAAGACAGGTTGATGACTCATTTTGGGGATCAAGGAGACTGCTGGGTTATGTTAAAACAAGTGTCCAGGGATGTTGGGAAATATGCTAGAAGCAGCTAGCTAATTAAGGTCCCACTGTATTGGATATTAAATCCCTAGGTCAGGCCCTTCTTGATTTAGGGACAGAGTGGATCTGTGGTTTTAGTTGTGCTTTGGTTTTGTAATGTTTTGCTCTGGCTTTCATAGAAGCCAACAGGAATGGGTAGGCCTTATATAAATTTATTCAACAAAACTATTGTGCATAAGCACATGGTCGAGGTACTAGGGGTATAGAGAGGAGCAAAATACCATCCCTACCTTTAATATACATATAATCTATGGAGAGCAGATGCAGAATGGTGGGGTAAGTCAAGATGGACTGGGAAAGTTTTATGAAGAAGGCATTGTTATTCTCTTATCCAAGCTTTCTATCCATCATAGGTTTTATCCTATGTATTTGGTTATTTATTTGTTTTGAAGATCTCTCTCTTCCATTGGGATGTAGTGGAAATGATGGCAGAAATTTCTGTTTATCCCTCTATATCCCTCGACTGGTGTGAAGTAAATATGTGTTAAAAGAGTAAATTAGTAGATGAAGATGAACTGTGAAGTGAGTCTTCCTGAAAGAGTGTTTCCAAGTAGAAATTAGATGATGGAGAGACAGAGGAAATTCTAGAAAGAGGACCCAGTATCACCAGGAGTGTGGGGTGAAGGACAGCCAGGTAAAGGCCAATATCTGCAAATCACTGGGTACTATTGAAGTATAAAGTTTGAGACCAGTTAAGATGACTGATAAAGTTAGGAATGAATAGAAGTCAGGCACGAAAGGCCTTTGCCTTAGTTTCCTCTGGCTGCTATAACATATCATCATAAACTTAAAGCTTAAAACAATGCACATATATTCTCTCATAGTTTCTATGGCTCAAGAATCTAAGCATGGCTAAGTCAATACCCATACTCAGGGTCTTACAAGGCTACAGTCAAGGTATGGCTGGGGCTAGGGTCCCATCTGGGTCTTAGGGTACTCTTCCAAGCATATGTGGTTGTTGGAAACATTCACCTCCTACCAGTTGTAAAACTCATAATGGCTTGCTTCTTTGAGGCCAAAAGAGTCTCTAATCAGGAAGAACCAGTCCCTTTTTTAAAGGCTTTTACCTGATTAAGACAGGCCCATCCAATACAGTCTCATCCAGCATAACTTAATCATGGGAGTGACATCTGTCATATTCACAGGTCCCAATCACATTCAAGGGGAGGGGTTTAACAGGCTAACTACACCAGGCCATAGAAGTATGGGATCCATCTTAGAATTCTACATACCATATCACTGAACATTAGATAAAGGAGCTTGTTACCTCTCCTAAGCAACAGAGAGTTACAGAGAGGAATACAGAGAGGATACAGAGAGGAATGCCTGGGAGGCTCAGTCGATTAAGCATCTGCCTTCAGCTCAGGTCATGATTCCAGGGTCCTGTGATCCCACATCCAGCTCCTTGCTCAGCGGGGAGCCTGCTTCTCCCTCTGCCTGTGGTCCCCTCTTGCTTATGCACACTCTCTCTCTGACAAGTAAACAAAAAGTCTTTAAAAAAGAAAGGTTAAGAGAAATGGAATAATGAGAGCATTGTTTTCTCTCTGAATTACCCTGGCAGTGATGGGGATGACAGATTTTAGAGGGCCTGCAGTTTGGAGGACAAGATATTGGACTAAAGATATCGGACAAGATATTGGACTAAGTAAAAGATGATAATGTGTGAGTGAGAGTGATTGGCACCACTGCCCACCTGTCATTCAGGTCAGAAACCTAGACCTCACTCCTGATTTCTCTCACATCCTGTATCCAATCCATCACCAAGTTACATCAACTGAAATTCCCAAATATCCAGAGAATATTCTCTCCACAGCTATCACCTAGTCCAAGCTGCCATCATCTCTACTGTTCAATATTCATATCTTTTAAAATAGAAATTAGGTTTATATTACTATCTTTCCCAGACCCTTCAATGACTTCTCATAGCATTTAGAATGGATCAAAACTCTTCATTGCAGCTCACTAGGCCCCTTCCTCTGCTTATCTTCCAACCATTCATGTTAGTCTATGAAACCACAGTCCACCCCGCTCTAGCCAAAGGCACTTTGTCCTGTGTTAAATAAGTAGACTGTTTAATACACGGGGCCTTTGCCCCTGCCGTTCCCCCAGCTTGGACTGTTCTTCCTCCAGATGTTTGTGTAGCTGGTTCATCACATTATCTAGGTCTCAGTTTAAATGTCACTAAGATAGAGAGGACAAGCAGGTCACTCTCAATCACAATGCCTCGTTTTATCATCTTCACGAGGTATCTGTATATAGAGTTATCTTGTTTACTCATCATTTGCCTCTCCCACTAAAAGGGAGTTCCAAGAGAGCATTACCCTTTTCTCTCAATACCTTTAATATACAGACATGTGGCTGAAACATATCAAATTGTTTAACAGGTATTTATTGAACTGGTATATGCATTTGTGAAAATTTTTAAATTCTTTGGACTTGATGATTAACTAAATGTGATTGGCAATGCAAATGAAACGTGAAACGTCCCTGGCTTTTTAATTTGGGTCAATGAGATAAAAAGTAGAGGGAAAGAGTGGGGTTTGGACAGAAAATGAAGGGCATGTAATGGAAACAGAAATACATAATGGAAAAAGATGAGACGTATAAGAAAACCTTGTGAAGGGCTTTATGAAATTTAAGAAGCAAACCGATCAGCACTATATTATGATTCAGTGATTGGACTATAACATAGCCATTCCATTTAATATGAAGAACCTGCTGGAAGAGGGGTTTCCTTGTTATCTTTAGGATCAAGTTGAAGGCTGGGAAAACCTCAAGTATCCCAAATACTAGTGATCTAATGAAATAATCATCCACCATGAATGCTCTGTGAGACCAGAGCAGTACAAAATTTGGTGTTGGAGAGATACACCTCTGCCTATAAGAACATACACTTTTCTCCTCCCAACTTTTGTAGCAACATGGATGGGACTGGAAGAGATTATGCTGAGTGAAATAAGTCAAGCAGAGAGAGTCAATTATCATATGGTTTCACTCATTTGTGGAGCATAACAAATAACATGGAGGACAAGGGGAGTTAGAGAGGAGAAGGGAGTTGGGGGAAATTGGAAGGGGAGGTGAACCATGAGAGACTATGGACTCTGAAAAACAATTTGAGGGGTTTGAAGTGGCGGGAGGTGGGAGGTTGGGGGAACCAGGTGGTGGGTATTAGAGAGGGCACGGATTGCATGGAGCACTGGGTGTGGTGCAAAAACAAGGAATACTGTTATGCTGAAAATAAAAATAATAATAAATTTAAAAAAAGAACATACACTTTTAAATTATCCTCATTGGTTTAACAAAGGAGTGATTCTGACTTGGGGATAGTGATGTGATTCTTGTTCTTGCTCAGGATGGGTAGATATTTCATCTGAAATTCTCATGCCCAGCATGTTTTGCTCTAAACGTTTTTCTTGCCTTTCTGAAAGGCCATGTTTATTTAAAGGAAAATCTAATCTGTCTGTGCCTGATGCTTTTCCTTTTAGCTCAGCCAAATGTTTCTTTCCTAAGAATTACGTGCTGATCAAGTGATGTTGTTGCTTGTCAGAAGTGAAAGTCACACTTACCTAGTGAAAATCTCCTGACCCCACCTGAAAGCATGAATTCAGTTTGAGATGCCCCTCCCCAGGGAGTCTGCCTTGGGTTATAAGCTTAAGAGAAGTGAAACAGCCTCACATGTGATTTTACTGGAGGCCATCTCTGAAAATGAGACAGAGCTAGTCAACCCTATAGCAGGATTCTGTTGTATTCCCTGGTTCACCCTCTCTTTGGTAGTGGGTCCCTGTAAGTCTGCATGCTTCAACTTTTCTTCCTCGGTGAGTAACCACTGAGCTACTGACCTCCTGCGGGTTGAGGAAGAGGAAACATTAGTGGAGTGTTTGGATCAGGTTATAGGTTTTCTTCATCCCCTCCCCTGATTTGAATCTACGCCCAGCACATTAAGGAGAATCCTGTGCTGAAGATAACGAGGCTGCCTGGAGCCTGGTTTAAATGGAAACTAAGAATGTGGATTTCGATGATTTTTTTTTTTTTTTTTTTTTTGCTCTTGTTTGTTTTGGTTTTCTATCTTGACTTCTCACTGAGAATGATATCATGGAAGGGAAATGGCAACGAACCCCTTTTGTGACTGCCCCTGAATTTTGGCAGAAGTTTGAAGATGTTTACGCCCTGCCCTCCCAGTCAGAGGGGATTTCCAAGATGTGCCAGTGGTGGCTTGAGCAAAAGAGATGCAGCTCTTCTTCCAGTGGATTCTTCCCGTGACGTTCATCTCTGTGCAGTGCTACCCAGCTCAACTTCCCAATCTTTACTTGTTTCATTCTCCACCCTCCCAAGATCAGAATGAATTCATACCATCATGCCCAATTTCTACTCTCTGTTCCTCCCATATTACTGCTTTTCCTTGTGGAAGATTGTCCATACCAAATGATCGGAAGGTAGTGTAGGCATAGATTAATAGTCCAGGGAGATGGTTTACAGATCGTTTTTCTTAGTGGCATTGTGAGTGCTTCACATTTATTTATAGTTTGCAAATACCTATTTTACATATAAATTAGAAAGAATGAATATTACCCCTTTAATAGCTTCACATTTTCCTTAGGCTCCTATATGCTTTGTTGAGTGGGAAAGAAAGGACTGAACTTTAGCTGATGCTAGGAATGAGTACTGAACATAAGACTTTGGCTTCCAGGGGGTATGTGTCATACACATGAACATTATTGGTTCAAAGAAAGTGACGGAAACCCAAGAAACTAATCCAGCCACTCTTTGGGATGATCCTGGGTCTCCTGGCTATCAGGGCTCTGTTCTGTTCGCTATACGACACGTATCCAGTTAGCAGCTATTATGGGCATGGAATTGTATTTGCCCAATAAACGTCAGCAAGTACCCCCAGAAGTAAACCACATTCTTATGAAGTCAACTCCTCTCAACTCTCCCATGCCCTAATTCCCTATTTCTGACTACATGTCTGCCAGTTAAATTTATGAGTCCTTCCAGCTGTTCTTCATATGTGTTTAAAAACAATTCCCCATCTCCTTCTGCTTTTAAGCATCCACACTATTGTCATGACACAGCCCTCTTCTGTGCCGTCCCCAGGAGATCTCCACCCTACTGAGAATTAAGGAAATATTGCAACCTCCACTCTTGCCTAGAAGGTGCTTCCCAAGTTTCCCTGATCCTCACTGTAAATTGCCCCACTTCCAACACAGCCAAGGCTGCTAGGCTGTTACCTTTGATAAGAGTTTACTGAAAGTTGAAGTATAGACTGAAAGATGGATTATGCATGACAACTAAATTCCAAGGATCATAGGGCCCATAGGTTTAGGCCAATGAGTAGGGTCCCCTTCTATGTGTCAGAAAAAGCTGCATACTGTGCTTAGAGTTGTGCTCTGAGCACCTCTGCCTCTGAGTTCAGACCAAACTTCCAAGAGACTAAAAGAAAAGAAGGAATTTTTGCTTTCCCTCTGGTTTAATGCCTGCTTTGCCATCCCTCATTCCCAAATCTAAAATAGGCCTTATGTCAGGGTAATTGACAGGAAGAACAGAGCCTTTCTATCTAAGGAAGACTGCTCCCATGTACAAGGGGATGATCTTACCGTATGGCCTCCAGAGAAGGGTTTATTCAAAATGTCATAGCTTCAGGAGTGCTGGGGTGGCTCAGTGGGTTAAGCCTCTGCCTTCGGCTCAGGTCATGATCTCAGAGTCCTGAGATCAAGCCCTGCATTGGGCTCTCTGCTCAGCGGGGAGCCTGCTTCCCCCTCTTTCTCTGCCTGCCTCTCTGCCTACTTGTGATCTCTCTCTCTCTCTCTCTGTCAAATAAATAAAGTCTTTTTTAAAATGTCATAGCCTCAAATTGGTGTGTTCTGAGCTACATGTTCACAAATATAAAAGCATATTCATGCATTCATTCATTCACCCATCCATTCAATCATCAAAACAATATTCATTGAGCATCTAATACCTATACCCCATCACCATGGCTGGCACATAGGATCTGCCCTATAGATATTGGTTTACTGAATGAATGGGTGAGCCTGGAAATTTCACTTAGGTAATCTGGTGGTTTGTTAAGAGAACTCTCTTTAGAGTCAGATAACATGAGTTCATACCATGATTTTATCTTCTTCTGAGTGACCTAACTGCTCTAAGCCACAATTACTTTTTTGGTAAAAATGATGATGGTGATGGTGATAATCTTGATGATTATAAAATTAATGCCTTTCTTATAGGTTTGTTGTGAAGCATTGAAGTTAGGGTGAGATAATATTAGGGTATTAGAGGCCACAGCATAATCATGAGATCCGGAATTAATCTTTTCATTTCCTGAGTCTCATGTGCCTGGGAAGTTGCAGATAGCCCATAACCCTTGTCATGATGAGGTTTTTCCTCTGCTAAGTCCCCTGTCTCAGTGTTCCATGTACTATTCTGGATGTCTGTTTAGATAGCCCTCTCTGAATAGGGGCTCTCTTGGTTGGGACCCTGACACCCGCATGACACTTTGCATGACACAGAATGCTTACAGTTTAGTTTCTGCCAAAGACCCATCTTGAATCCACTCACTGCCTGGAATTCCAATAGAGGGTATGCCTAGTCTCCAGTGTTGCCTGCCTCCATGACTACCAAACAGAACAAACAACTTTGATTATTGACATTTACCAAGCCTAGCCTCACCTGATAGTTGTTGCTTTTTAGCAATAAAACTAAAATCTACATCAGGGGTTTACCTTAACAATTACATAAGAAAAGGCACATGAAAACATGCATCACAGTAATTATACTGAAAGGATTCAGTTAATTATAACTTTTATAGTAATCATGTGTTGTCATCATTCATTTCCATTTTCCACTCATTCTCTTCCTTGCCTCTTTCTACCTTCCATTCAGTGACACATAGTAGCTGCATCTGCATGGATTAATTGGTAGATGTAGTCTTCATTTCCTGCAATTCCAAAAGAGCAAAAGGGTACCCATAACCACAGTCATGGTGGTACTGGGCATAAAATTCATGCCTGTAGTATCCTCTGGGCTAATTTATCTTACCTTGTCTTATTTTTAATGTAAGACTCATTGAACTATAAGGGTCTCCCACTGCTTCAGGAAATGCTCGCCTATAAATTTAAATTTCTTCCTAGAATCTATCAGGTGTCAACATTTTAATATTTTATGTACTCCAACCATACCTTCAGGACACACGATTTGTTTACATAGCAAATGAGCTATTGGGAATTCCTTTCAGGAGAAGTTTTCATTCTTTGAATAATTCTAATGATGGCTGAGTTTCTGGAAAATCTTCTTGAGGTTTTGTATTATTCATGGAAGGAACCATGCCTCCCAATTTATTGAACACCTAGATTTATTCCAGGTAAACTCACAGTGAGTTGTTGGTGTAAAAAATATGGCCACAATATGGCCTTTTGCAATCAAGCTACATATTTTTTATACCAAGTAGGTTTATCTAGGTTTTAATAGTATAAAAATAGAGATCTAACAGATGAACTTAAAATAAGAAAAAATTTCTGGTCTGTTTTTTCTTCTGAAAAAAAGTACATTTGTGGATTGTGTTATGCATATATCTGGACCACAGGAAAATGGAGGGCTGAACCCCCTCCTCCTGTATTCCGAATGTCCTGACCACCCTGCATTATGTATTTTTGGAGCAACAGACTTTTATATAGCCGTGTATCCTTCAAAGTACCTATCCCAGTGACTCTTATAATACTGGCACCAAGAGTTTGTTAATACATTAATCAATCAATAACTAATCATATAAGGGCCTTTCTTTCTTTCTTTCTTTATCAGGTTGAAAGAAATAAAAGGAAGCAAATGGAGACAAGAAAAGTGAAGGGGTGTGAAGAAAATATCAGGAGGTATAGAAGTGTCTATACTTCCTCTCAGACCTCTAGAAAGGAGTAAAACCAATAAAATCTTAATCATCAGCTTATCATCATCTTTTTTGTTTTATAAATATTTAAATAGCTAACCTGTCAGTTGAGTTGGAAGTTTCTGTTCCTATTTTTAACCTGTGCCCTGCCTATCTGACTTCTATCTCATACTTAAGTTTCACAGAAATGCAGTAAGATGCTCTATTTCTGTTTAGACTCCCTGCCAAGGATCCCCATCAGACTTCCCTCCATAGTGAGTTGAAGTGGGCACAAAAGCAATCTCAAAGGCTCCAGTTATACCTTTATTTGAAAGTGCTACCTGCCCTCCCTAAGGAAACCTCCACTCTTTTTCTGAGGCTATTTTGCCACTATTTTGCCACTCCTAGCAAAGTAAAGCCGTCTTCCAAAATGAAAGCATGTCCAGACCCATATTTCAACCCAAAATGCTGCATGGAATGCTTTCCATTCTTTCTCTCTGCTATTTGCTGTTACTTCTGAGACTGTTGATGAGCGGGTGTATGTCATAACCATCACCTCAAGAAGACATCAGATTTGTAATGATTCTCAAACTTTTCAGTAATGGTTGCTCTTGAAAAATGACTCCATTGTAGGTATTAGAGGTCTCAAAGATCCCTCCCCTAATGAAGTTAAAGTTAAGAGGAAGAGACTTTACATGGAAATAACATTCTTATCCTTCAGTGTCCTGCAATGAAATCAAGAAGTTACGAGGAATTAGCTGGGGGGAAAAGACACGTCAAAACTCCAATGCCTTAAAATTTACTCAGTTATTTCTTGCTATGAGTTACATTCAAATAATAGCTCATAGTTTACATTTTCTACCATCATACCAATACTGGATTTCACAAAACATTTACACTTGCCACATGTGATGAACAAAATATTTTCAATGATATTTTCTATTCCATCCTGACCACTAAATTGATTTTCCAACTCATTAATGGATCATGATCCACATCTGAAAAGCCCTATCTCAAAAACTAAACACTCTGTGATTTTATATTTCAAAATAATTAATAACTTTAATGATTAATCTCAACATACAGAAACCAAAAACAGCCAGTTGCACAGTTAAGCAAGATTGATAGAAATAAGAATGAAAGCAAAGAAGTGAATACTTCCAGAAAGACATGGGAAAGAACAAAAATAACTCCCAAAGTTCTCAAATGTGATCTGCTTAGTGCTAGAACAAATAGCTCCTCATACTTCACCAGAGAGCCTGAGGAGACAGCTGCATTATAGCTCCAGTCAACAAGGATGTTGATTATGATAACCCCAAGTCACCGAGAAGACTTTAATTGATGCTCCTCATAACATATTTAAAACAATTCAGCAAATTATTGAACAACTCCTTTACTAAAAGCATTGCAGTTGAATAATATACAGACTAATTTAGAATTATTTTCTAGAAAAATATTTATTCCCAACATTAAAAAAAAAAAAAAAAAGGAATTTGGTGGTTTTAAAACAACATGGCTGGTGTGAAAGTCTTCCAACTTGCAGGATTTGCCCACTCTATAAACCATCCCAGTAACAAACTCTCCCAGCACACTAATCATTTAACAGTCTGAAAAGTGGACCTGTTAGGATCTGATATTTTTATTATTTCTCATATCACCACCCCAACTGATAGAAACAAGTCAGCACTTCTGGTAGAGCGGCTAATGCCGAATCCTTACCTCCTAATTCTCCAAGTGACCCTCCCCTGACATAGTTGGGTACTTCACAACTCAGCCTCACCATCTTCTCTCTGAACCACCCTCTCCCCCAAATCCACTCAGGCAGTGAAATCCCTGTTCAGCTATATCAGCATATTGTGAAATTATAGGGTTTTTTCTGTCTGATAATTCTGTCTTTTCTTGAACTCTTTGTATTCCCTTGCAGGACATGTTCTAACTTTTCTTTCTTCTAGGTTAGATGTTCTTCTTTATCCCAGCAACATACATCCCATCTTTGTTTTCCTACTCTAGATTAAAGAGTCTTATTAATTCTGCACAAAGAACCTAGAGAGGAGGAGGAGTAAAAAGAGAGATGGAGACAAGCTAAGATTTCCTTTTTGGTATGGGACTCGAGCTCTTTGAAATCTGTGGACCTCTTAAAAGTAATCTTCAGCTGTCTAAAATATTGATTTGTGCAGAACAGTTTTTTCCCCCAAAATTGTGCCTTAATAGTGCTTCTCTGTTTTACGTGAATAAAGTTCTCATGGTGCTTTGCTGGTAGAATTTTAGAACATCTTGTGGAACATGTGATTTTTCCCAGACCTTGATAGAATGCATCAGCATAAGTATGACTGAAGAGAAAGGATTTTACAGACTCTGAGCTCCAGAGTGCTTGGAGTCTTAATGCTTAAAGGGAATGTTGTGACTTTGAAAATGTGTATTTTCCCAACTCAAATTTCTGTAAGTTACTTTGTGAGTATTGACAGCTAATTCTAAAGTTTGTATGAAAAGGCAAAAGACCCAAAAGAGCCACAATAATACTGAAAGAGAAGAACAAAGGAGAACTGACACTACACAAAGTAAAAACTTGCATAAGGTATAATCAAGGCAGTGTGATACTGCTGAAAGAATACACAAATGGGTCAGTGAAATAGATTAGAGAGCCCAGGAATAGATACCTACCAATACAGTCAACTGATCCTTGACAAAGGAACAAAGGTTACTTGATGGGAAAGGAACAGTAATTTGATGGAAAAGAATAGTCTTCAAACACGTGATGCTGGAACAAGTGAATATCCACATACAAAATGAAGGAAGGAAGGAAGAAAGGAAATAAAGGAAGGAAAGAAAGGAGGGAGGGAGGAAGGAAAGGAGAAAAAGAGAGAATTTAGACATAGACCTTTCAAAAATATTTTTTCAAAATGGATCCTAAACTTTTGGGGCACCTGGGTGGCTCAGTTAGTTAAGCGTCCAACCCTTGGTTTTGGCACAGGTCATGATCTCAGGTCACAGGCTGAGCACGGAGCCTATTTAAGACTTTTTCTCTCCCTCTCCCTCTACCACTCCCCCACCACTCAACACACACTTTCTCTCTCTCCCTCAAAAAAACCAAAACCAAAAACAAACAAAAAACAAAAACCCACAAAATGAATCCTAGACCTAAATATAATACATAATACTATAAAACTTATAGAAGATAACATAGGAGTATATCTAGATGACCTTGGCAGTGATGATGATTTTTTAGATACAACACCAAAGGCATTACTTTAGTTATATGTCACAAATTTGGTATAAAATTCTTATCTTTCTGTTTTTAACATATCTATGTGTTCCATGATAATTTCTTCCTTATAATTATAGGTTATTTGGAGATACATTCTTTTATTTTCAAACAAAAACAACTTTTGGGGTTAGTTTTTTGGATATTACAGCTTAATTTTAATTATGGTCAATGGATATGCTCTGCTTTTGAGATCGGTTAAGAATTGATTAATGACACACTATATGGTAAATTTTACTAACAGTTTCATGGAAGCTTGAAAATAATGTGTGTTCTACTATTGTTAGGTTAAGGGATCCTTTGAGTCGTATTTGTTCATTAAGTCAAATTTGTTAAGAATGTTGTTCAAATTTCCCCTATCATTGAGGATTTTTTGCCCACAAGGTCTAACAACTGCTAAGAGAAGTTTTAAAATCTACCATATATTTTTAGATATATCTGTGTCTCTTTGTGCATCTATCAAGTTGCTTTATGTATTTTCAGTAAGTGTTATTAGGTATATACACTTTTAACATTGTCACATTTTTCTGGATAATTAAATCTTAACATTAGGAAATAATTCTCACCTTTTGTAATTTTTCCTTAAAGCTTCTTTGATATTATATTTTATAGGTGATATATTTTATCTTTATTAAATATTTAATTTGTGCATTTATTATATTTGTATTATATATGCTATATTATACATAATTCCCTCACTTTCTACATCCTTTTAAATATTTTCCTTATCAAAAATATATTGCTGGTTTCCTATTATTTTATTTAAGTCAACATACTTTATGTTTTAATTGACTTATTTAATTTTAATGTACATTTTTAATGTAATTCTGACCTAATATGTTTATATCATCTTATTTTATAATTTGTCTTCTTATATTTTATTTCTTTACATCTTCTCTTCTCTCTTCTTCTGTATTAATTAATATTCTTTCCTATTCCATTTTTCTCTCTACCAGTTAGAAAATTACCTGTTCTATTTTTATAGTGGTTGCTCTAAAAATTAAAACAAGCATTTTTACTTTATCAATGCCTGAAGTCACTAATACATTGTTTTCTGGTTTATTTTGTCACTATTAAGAAATCAATTGAACTTTTAATGGTTGCTTTTTGGAAAAAAAAGTTTTTAAGATCTTATTTATGTCTTTTGTATTCTGCAGTTTTAGTATAATTTGAACAAATATAGATTTCTTTTTATCTTTATTCATATAGGTCTTCTCAAATTGGTGTCTTTTATCATATCTGGAAGAGTATTATCTCAAGTAAATTTCAAAATTGATTTGCTACATTTTCTCTATTCCCTCTTTTTATTCCATATTCTCAGTTTTTCAATCTCTCATCTTTTTAGTTCTGTCTCTATGTTGCATCTATATAATTCTTCCTGACCATATTTTTAGTTTACTAAAAGTCTTTTACAAAACTTTCTACAAAATCTTTTACTAAATATATTTTATATTTTCCTAATTATGTAGTCAACTAGTCTATTAAATCTTAACTGAGTTTTTTTTCATTCGATTATTTTATTTTTAATATTTATGAGTTCTGTTTTCTCAAACTTACTATTTCAAACTCAGTAGGTATTCTTAAGCTACTGAGTAACTGTGTGGTTTCTTTCTTTTTTATTTTCAAAACTTGCTTACATTATTTAAATACAGTTAGTATAGTGTTTGAAAGTTTATATTATAATTAAAATATTAAAAGTATGTTTTTGTTTATTTCATTTTGTTTTCTCTATTACTACTGGATTTTCTTCCTGGTGCAGTTTTCTTATCTTCTTTGTTTTCTGGATTTTTTTCCTGTTTTTGTTGTTGTTAATTTAAACCAGTATATTAGATGGAAAATTCATGAGTAATTGTTTCATCACTAATTTGTTTGCTTAGTGATAACTATAAGGCCTTTTAACCACCACAAAAATTAAGAAACAATGATGTAAGGCAGACCAGGATGCCCTCCCTGTGCCCCACATCAATCACAGACCCTATCAGTCTTCTAAAATATAACTACTAACTGGACTTTTATAATAACTGCGTCCTTTTTTTTCTTTATGATTTTATCATCTAATTTGCATTCATAAACACTAGAATTTAATTCTGACCATTTTGATTTAAATCCTTACCATTTTTAAACATGATATGTTTTGTAGCTATATTTTAAGTTTACATGTTCCTCTTCTATCTCTCTTTTAAGATAATTTATCTGTTGAATATTTCAATATATTTGACTTGTAGAATTCCCAACATTTTGAATTGGCTGATTTCTTTTTCTTGGTATAGATCTCTATATATCCTTGTCCTCTATATCCGTCATTATTGGCAACTGAATTCAGAGGCTTGGCGTGTTTGGATTTTATTTTTTATTTAATTTTTGTATTTTATCAGATGTTGGTGCTCAGTGCCTAGGTATATATGTTAACTCAACATGCGAAATAGTGATATATATATATATATATACATATATATATATATATATTTGAATAAATTTATACTTTCCTCATATACTACTCAGTTACCCAGTTGTACAGTTAATATAAAAAATACAAGTTAATGCTTAATTTATCACTCTCATTTATCCAGATTTTATAATATACTGATTCCTTTTCATCCTCAGAAGATGACAAATAGTATTTTACAAAATATATATCATTAATAACTCATGGATTTCAACATACTTTACTAATATTTACTAACATACTTTACTAATACTTTGCTAATATTTCTAATATAGAGAAATTATTGCTCTACTGAAATTCAAATTTTCCTATTTTAGGCCTGTGGAAATACATAAAAGTTGTTTTCTGAGTACTTTGGGCATAGTACTAGAAGCTTTTGGTGGCTTTCTTGTTATCTGGAGTGACAAGATATTGCAGACTAGACATCTCAAATTCAGCTGTTTCTCCATGAAATTCTGATTTCTTTCAATGGGAGATAGTATTTCAAGACCACAGTCTGAATTTCAGAAGTGCTAGGTTCTAGACTATAAATACCTTGTAAAATAATACTGGCATTTCTGCTTATATTACATTATGTATTCTTTTTTCCAAAACAGTTACTTTTTAAACATTTAGGCTGTTTGAAGCTTGATGTCTAGTAACTTCCTTAGGAAAAATCAAGATAACGATATTCTTTGAATTTTTGCATGGTGATAATAAATTATATTTGACTTTTAGTTGTAAATCACTTCTATTGGCTATAAAATATTATACATATGTTACTAACTTTTTATTTGGCTCAAAACATTGGTATTAAAAAGTGAGAAATAGTAGTCTAATTTTCTTTCCTTTATAATTTGTACACTCTTTTTACCTAAATGTTCGAAGTATTTTTCTTTTTCTTTAAAGACTGGTATTATAACTAGAACACATCTTGCTGCTAGTAATTCTGGGTTAGTATTATCAAATGCATGTTATTTTCTTTCAATAGTTATTTATTTATTCTATTTTAGAACTTTTCTTGAACAATAGATTTTGATTTTTTTTTTTCTCTTTTCATGCTTTGGTTTAATTTTCAGGGACTTCCATTATACACTTTGGATCTCCTTTGCCTATCTTCAATCTCTCACTTTCTTAAAATTTTTTTTTAATCTCATTTTTAAGTTCTTTAATTTTTTTTTTCTCGAAGGATAGTATTTATTCTTTGTGTTTACTTTTGTATTCCTCCTAGTTTAGTATTAATTTCTAAAATAACATTTGTTTCTATTTTTAATTCTTGAATTCTGTCACTAAAGTCTGATTTTTTTCATTCTGACTTATATTCTTCTTTCATGTCTTACTTAATTTTGTAAGTATATTTCAGATAATTATATAACAGCACATTATAGTTTTTATCTATGTATTAGATATATCATTCTGGCATTGTTTCACTCATTGGGGAGATGCTATACTCCATATCTTTTTCTTCATAATAACTGTTTGACAGAGCAACAGAGGGAGAGAGAGAACACAAGTCAGGGGAGCAGCAGAGGGAGAGGGAGAAGCAGACATCCTGCTGAGCAGGGAGCCTGACAAGGGGCTCTATCCCAGACCCTGAGATCATGAACTGAGCTGAAGGCAGATGACTGACTGAGCTACCTAGGCATCCCTTTATAGTAAATTTATGTGGCATTTTGCATCAGTGTTTTCCTGTTGCACATTCATATATATATAAAATTACATATCCTGAACTTGCAAATGGATACTTGATTCAGATCACTTTACTAACTTTAAAAAGTTAAATTCTCTGTTGTTTTAGTGTATTGTTAGCAAAAATATGGTGGCTTGCTTTCTAAGATATCCTGGCCCTGTTTCCCTGTCCCTTACATCTCCTGTTTATCCTTTTTCCTATCACGTTCAGTCTTTTTAAAGATTTTATTAATTTATATTAGAGACAGAGTGTGCATGAATAAGGGGAGGGGCAGAGGGAAAGGCAGAGAGAGAATCCTCAAGCAGATTCCCCACTGAGTACAGAGCCCAACTTGGGCTCAATCCCAGCATCCTGAGATCATGACCTGAGCCAAAATCAAGAATTGGCTGCTTAAATGACTGAGCCACCCAAGCGCCATAATGCTCAATTTTTATTTTACTCTGGAAGTCTTCTCCTTAGTCTTATGTCCTGTCTGGAAGACAGTCCTGGCTGCTTATTTCAAAAAAGCTAATAAGGACCAGTTATCTCAGCCCTTTCAGCCTTATCGCAGAACCCCTGCACTTACTTACTAGTGGATCATACAGAACTCTTTTCTTTTTTCTTTTTTCTTTTTTTTTAACATATAATGTATTATTAGCCCCAGGGGTACAGGTCTGTGAATTCTCAGGTTTACACAGTTGACAGCACTCACAATAGCACATACCTTCCCCAATGTCCATAACCCAACCACCCTCTCCCAACCCCCCTCCCCTGGCAACCCTCAGTTTGTTTTGGGAGATTAAGAGTCTCTTATGGGGGGCGCCTGGGTGGCTCAGTGGGTTAAAGCCTCTGCCTTCGGCTCAGGTCATGATCCCAGGGTCCTGGGATCAAGCCCCGCATCGGGCTCTCTGCTCAGCAGGGAGCCTGCTTCCTCCTCTCTCTCTCTGCCTGCCTCTCTGCCTACTTGTGTTCTCTCTCTGTCAAATAAATAAATAAAATCTTAAAAAAAAAAAAGAGTCTCTTATGGTTTGTTTCCCTCCTGATAACATCTTGTTTCATTTAATCCTTTCCTACCCCCAAACCCCCCACATTGCCTCTCAGCTTCCTCATATCAGGGAGGTCATATGATAATTGTCTTTCTCTGATTGATTTATTTCACTCAGCATAATACCCTCTAGTTTCATTCATGTCATCACAAAATGCAAAATTTCATTTCTTTTGATGGCTGCATAGTATTCCATTGTGTGGGTGTGCGTGTGTGTGTGTGTGTGTGTGTGTGTGTGTGTGTGTACCCATACACACTACATCTTCTTTATCCATTCATCTGTTGATGGACATATAGGTTCTTTTCATAGTTTGGCTATTGTGGACATTCCTCCTATAAACATTCGGGTGAACATGCCCCTTTGGATCACTACATTTGTATCTTTAGGGTAAATACCCAGTAGTGCAATTGCTGGGTTGTAGGGTAGCTCTATTTTCAACTTTTTGAAGAACCTCCATGCTGTTTTCCAGGGTGGCTGCACCAGCTTGCATTCCCACCAACAGTGTAGGAGGGCTCCCCTTTCTCCGCATCCTTGCCAGCGTCTGTCATTTCCTGACTTTTTAATTTTAGCCATTCTGACTGGTGTGAGGTGGTATCTCATTGTGGTTTTGATTTGTATTTCCCTGATGCCGAGTGATGTGGAGCACTTTTTCATGTGTCTGTTGGCCATCTGGATGTCTTCTTTGCAGAAATGTCTGTTCATGTCCTCTGCCCATTTCTTGACTGGATTTTTTGTTCTTTGGGTGTTGAGTTTGATATGTTCTTTATAGATTTTGGATACTAGCCCTTTATCTGATATGTCGTTTGCAAATATCTTCATCCATTCTCTCAGTTGTCTTTTGGTTTTGTTAACTGTTTCCTTTGCTGAGCAAAAGCTTTTGATCTTGATGAAGTCCCAATAGTTCATTTTTGCCCTTGCTTCCCTTGCCTTTGGCGATGTTCCTAGTAAGAAGCTGCTGCGGCTGAGGTCAAAGAGGTTGCTGCCTGTGTTTTCCTCAGGGATTTAGATGGATTCCTTTCTCACATTGAGGTCCTTCATCCATTTTGAGTCTATTTTCGTGCATGGTGTGAGGAAATGGTCCAGTTTCATTCTTCTGCATGTGGCTGTCCAATTTTCCCAACACCAATTGTTGAAGAGACTGTCTTTTTACCATTGGACATTCTTTCCTGCTTTGCTGAAGATTAGTTGACCATAGAGTTAAGGGTCTATTTCTGGGCTTTCTATTCTGTTCCACTGATCTATGTGTCTGTTTTTGTGCCAGTACCATACTGTCTTAATGATGACAGCTTTGCAATAGAGCTTGAAGTCTAGAATTGTGATGCCACCAACTTTGGCTTTCCTTTTCAACATTCCTCTGGCTATTTGATGTCTTTTCTCATTACATGTAAATTTTATGATTAGTTGTTCCATTTCTTTGAAAAAAATTTATTAGATTTTGCTAGGGATTGCATTAAATAAGTAGATTGTTTTAGGTAGCATAGACATTTTCACAGTATTTTTTCTTCCAATCCATGAGCATGGAACATTTTTCCATTTATTTGTGTCTTCCTCAATTTCTTTCATGAGTACTTTATAGTTTTCTGAGTACAGATTCTTTGCCTCTTTGGTTAAGTTTATTCCTAGGTATCTTACGGTTTTGCGTGCAATTGTAAATGGGATCGACTCCTTAATTTCTCTTTCTTCTGTCTTGTTGCTGGTGTATAGAAATGCAACTGATTTCTGTGCATTGATTTTATATCCTGACACTTTACTGAATTCCTGTACAAGTTCTAGCAGGTTTGGAGTAGAATCATTTGGGTTTTCCACATAAAGTATCATATCATCTGCAAAGAGTGAGAGTTTGACTTCTTCTTTGCCGATTTGGATGCCTTTAATTTATTTTTGTTGTCTGATTCCTGAGGCTAGGACTTCTAGTACTATGTTGAGTAGCAATGGTGATAATGGACATCCCTGTCGTGTTCCTGACCTTAGCGGAAAAGCTCTTGGTTTTTCTCCATTGAAAATGATATTTGTGGTGGGTTTTTCATAGATGGCTTTGATGATATTGAGGTATGTACCCTCTATCCCTACACTTTGAAGAGTTTTGATCAGGAAGTGATGCTGTACTTTGTCAAATGCTTTTTCAGCATCTATTGAGGGCATCATATGGTTCTTGTTCTTTCTTTTATTAATGTACTTGTCACAGTGATTGATTTGTGGATGTTGAACTAACCTTACAGCCCTGGAATAAATCTCACTTGGTCGTGGTGAAAAATCCTTTTAAAGTACTGTTGGATCCTATTGGCTAGTATTTTGGTGAGAATTTTCGCATCTGTGTTCATCAAGGATGTTGGTCTTTAATTCTCTTTTTTGAGGGGATCTTTGTCTGGTTTTGGGATCAAGGTAATGCTGGCCTCATAAAATGAGTTTGGAATTTTTCCTTCCATTTCTATTTTTTGGAACAGTTGCAGGAGAATAGGAATTAATTCTTCTTTAAATGTTTGGTAGAATTCCCCTGGGAAGCCGTCTGGCCCTGGACTCTTGTTTGTTGGGAGATTTTTTTATGACTCCTTCAATCTCCTTACTGGTTATGGGTCTGTTCAGGTTTTCTTTTTCTTCCTGGTTCAGTTTTGGTAGTTTATATGTCTGTAGGAATGCATCCATTTCTTCCAGATTGTCAAATTTGCTGGTGTATAGTTGTTCATAATATGTTCTTATATTTGTTTGTATTTCTTAAGTGATCTCTTCTCTTTCTTTCATGATTTTATTTATTTGGGTCCTTTCTCTTTTCTTTTTGATAAGTCTAGCCAGGGGTTTATCAATCTTATTAATTCTTTCAAAGAACCAGCTCCTAGTTTCGTTGATTTGTTCTATTGTTTTTTTATTTCTATTTTATCGATTTCTGCTCTAATCCTTATTATGTCTCTTCTCCTGCTGGGTTTAGGCTTTCTTTGCTGTTCTTTCTCCAGCTCCTTTAGCTGTAGGGTTAGGTTGTATATTTGAGACCTTTCTTGTTTCTTAAGAAAGGCTTGTTTCACTATGTATTTCCTCTCAGGACTGCCTTTGCTGTGTCCCACAGATTTTGAACCGTTGTGTTTTCATTATCATTTGTTTCCATGAAATTTTTTCAATTCTTCTTTAATTTCCTGATTGATCCATTCATTCTTTAGAAGGATGCTCTTTAGCCTCCATGTATTTGGGTTCTTTCCAAATTTCCTCTTGTGATTGAGTTCTAGCTTCAGAGCATTGTGGTCAGAAAATATGCTGGGAATGATTCCAATCTTTTGATACCATTGAGACCTGATTTGTGACCCAGAATGTGATCTATTCTGGAGAATGTTCCATGTGCACTAGAGAAGAATGTGTATTCTGTTGCTTTGGGATGGAATGTTCTGAATATATCTGTGATGTCCATCTGGTCCACTGTGTCACTTAAGGCCATTATTTCCTTGTTGATCTTTTGCTTGGATGATCTGTCCATTTCAATGAGAGGATGTTAAAGTCCCCACTATTATTGTATTATTGTTGATGTGTTTCTTTGATTTTGTTATTAACTTGTTTATATAGATGGCTGCTCCCACGTTAGGGGCATACATATTTAAAATTGTTAGATCTTCTTGTTGGTCAGACCCTTTGAGTATGACACAGTGTCCTTCCTCATCTCTTATTATAGCCTTTGGCTTAAAATCTAATTTATCTGATATAAGGATTGCCACCCCAGCTTTCTTTTGATGTACATTAGCATGGTAAATTGTTTTCCACCCCCTCACTTTAAATCTGGAGGTGTCTTTGGGTCTAAAATGAGTTTCTTGTAGACAGCATATTGATGGGTTTTTTTGTTTTGTTTTTTTTTAATCCATTCTGATACCTGTGTCTTTTGATTGGAGCATTTAGCCCATTTACATTCAGGGTAACTATTTAGAGATATGAATTTAGTGCTATTGTATTGCCTGTAAGGTGACTGTTTCTGTGTATTGTCTCTGTTCCTTTCTGGTCTACTACTCTTAGACTCTCTCTTTGCTTAGAGGACCCCTTTCAATATTTCTGGTAGAGCTGGTTTGGTGTTTACAAATTCTTTTAGTTTTTGTTTGTCCTGGAAGGTTTTTATCTCTCCTTCTATTTTCAATGATAGCCTAGCTGGATATAGTATTCTTGGATGCATGTTTTTCTTGTTTAGTGCTCTGAATATATTATGCCAGTTCTTTCTGGCTTGCCAGGTCTCTGTGGATAAGTCTGATGCCAATCTAATATTTTTACCATTGTATGTTATAAACTTCTTGTCCCGGGCTGCTTTCAGGATTTTCTCTTTGGCAATAAGACAGAAGTTTTACTATTAGATGATGGGGTCTGGACCTATTCTTATTGATTTTGAGGGGGGGTTCTCTGTGCCTCCTGGATTTTGATGCTTATTCCCTTTGCCATATTAGGGAAATTCTCTACAATAATTTGCTCCAATATACCTTCTGCCCCCCTCTCTCTTTCTTCTTCTTCTTCTGGAATCCCAATTTTTCTAATGTCGTTTCATCTTATGGTATCACTTATCTCTCCCCTTGTGATCTATTACTTGTTTGTCTCTCTTTTGCTCAGCTTCTTTATTCTCTGTCATTAGATCTTCTATATCACTAATTCTGTCTTCTGCCTCATTTCTCCTAGCAGTAAGAGCCTCCATTTTTTATTGCACCTCATTAATAGCTTTTTTGGTTTCAGCTTGGTTAGATTTTAGTTCTTTTATTTCTCCAGAAAGGGCTTTTATTTCTCCAGACAGGGTTTCTCTAATATCTTCCATGCCTTTTTCAAGCCCAGCTACCTCCTTGAGAATTGTCATTCTGAACTCTAGATCTGACATATTAACAATGTCCCTATTGATTAGGTCCCTATCCTTCACTACTGCCTCTTGTTTTTTTGTTTTTGTTTTGTTTTTTTGTGATGAGTTTTTCTGCCTTGTCATTTTATCCAGATAAGAATATATGAAGGAGAGAATAAAATACTAAAAGGGTGGCAAATACCCCAGAAAAATGTGCATTAACCAAATCAGAAGAGACCCCAAATCATGGTGGGGGGAGGGAAAGAGGGGCAAAAAGAAGTTAAAAAAAAAAAAAAGAAAAGAGAAAATATATATATTGGACTGGTGAATAGAACAGAGCAACCCACTTAATTTTGGGAGTATTTAGGTCTCTTAGAAGAAACTACCTCCCAAAATTTTAAAGAAAAAAAACATGTATATATAAAAAAAGAGTAAACATGATGAAGGAATGGAATATGACTATAAAGATGAAAATTTCAAGAAAATTCTAAAAAAGGAGTGATAAGATAAGTTGGTTGGGAAAAGAAAGAAAAAGAAAGTGGAGAGAATTTGCTCAGGCTGGAGACTAGAACAAAGCACTGTGCTAGATTTATGGTATATTTTGATCTATTAGAATAAGTTGTATCCCAAAATTTTTTAGAAGAAAAAACCCTTTGTGTATACCAAAAATAAAGTTAGATACAATGAAGGATAAAATATGACTATAATAATGAAGGCTCAAAAAGATTTTTTTAAATGAAAGGTATTGTTAAGACAAATTAGTTAAAAAACATTAAAAGAGGAATGAGTAAATGTTAAAAAAAATTAGAATAAGAAAAAAAAATAAAATAAATTAATTAACTTTGCAAGACTAAAGAATCATGGGGAGAAAGCCATGAATTCCATGCTTTGCTTTCTCATCCTCTGGAATTCTCTGTTCTCCTTGATAAGTGAGCTTGGTCTTGGCTGGATCTCTTGCTGATCTTCTGGGGAAGGGGCCTGTTGTAGTGATTCTCAAGTGTCTTTGCCTAAGGTGGAATTGCACCGCCCTTGCCAGGGGCCCGACTAAGTAATCTGCTCCAGTCCGATTTTGGGATCTTTTGTTCCCTGAACGCTTTCTGTAGAGCTCTGGAGAACAGGAATGATAATGGCAGCCTCCCAATCTCTGGCCCAGAGGAACTGAGAGCTCGGGGCCCCACTCCTCAGTGCACCCTTGGAGAAAAGTGCTCAATCACACCCGTCTCCCTGGCCTCCACCTGTGCTCTGAGCTCACCCAGCCTATGACCCAATGTCTCTGTCTCTGGCACACAGCCCCGCCTAGAGTCCCCAAACCCAGCAGATCCCTGCCGCTCTTTGGGGGGAGTTTCTCCAGATCTGTCACTTGTTGGGTCCCTGCTCAAAGAACAGTGGTCCGACTGCGCTTTGGATCACAATTTAAGGTAACCCCGAGCTGAGAGCTCACTCCTCAGCTCCATCCCTGTAGCTGGTTTCCCTGCTCTAATACCTGTGAGCTCTGCTACTCAGACACCCCAATCCTTCTGTGACCCTGCAGGACCTGAGACCACACTGTTCCCACATGGGCACCACCCCCACTTAGCCTCTGGAGCAATGTCCCTCTGTGGAACAGATTTTTAAAAGTTCTGATTTTGTGCTCTGTTGTCACTTGCCAGGAGCCAGCCCCTCCCCCTGCGGTCTATCTGCCCATCACTTTGGATTCATTTCTCTGCAGGTCCTACCTTTCATAAAGTGGTCAATTTTCTGTTTCTAGAATTGCCGCTCTTCTTCTCTTCAATCTCCTGTTGGATTTGTAGGTGTTTGGAATGGTTTGATAAACTATTTAGTTAATCTCCTGCTACCTGATGTCATCTCAGCCTGCTACTCCTCCATGCCATCTTGACTCCCAGACTCTTCACATTTTTAGCTACTGTTCTCAAACTGGCCTGCCAACCTTTTTTTTTTTTTTTTAATACTTATTTATTTTACAGAGAGAGAGCATAGGGAGGGGTAGAGGGAGAAGGAGAAAATCCTCAGGCAGACTCCCTGCTGAGCAGAGAGCCCATTGTGAGGCTTGATCCCAGGACCCTGAGATCATGACTTGAGCCAAAACCAAGAGTCAGACACTCAACTGACGGGGCCACCCAGGTACCCCTGGCCTGCCAGTCTTTCCAGTGAATGTCTTTTACCTTTGGGAGTTCATTTGTTCTCAGGTTGGTCAGATACTTCATTAATTCCTTTTACATTTTTCATCATAGACTCTAGTACTGTGCAGATAGTGTAGCTGTCACTTGTCTGCCTCTACAGGCTTGTAATTTGGAGTATATAAGAAACCCTGTTGCATAGCTTTCATGTAATTTTTATCCATGAGTTTTTCTCTTGATGGCTTTTTTCTCTGTTCTTGGGTGAGATAAAGGAAAATTTAGACACTAAGGTGAGGACCGTCACCTGCTATCATTAACAGAGTATGTGAGTGCATTATGGAGAAGAGGATCTAGTGAAATGGATTCTTTAAACCTGTGTATAAAGTTGTAATCAAAACACTGAGCATCCCATGATGAAATAAACCAGAATCAATACACCAAGCGTTTTGATAAATGACCTACAGTATGGAATACTGCCCAAGTCTCAGATTAGCATCTGGATATCATACAAATGGACAGACCAGAAGCTCTACATGATTTTGAAAACTCAATTAACAATTGAACCACATTCTATAAAAGTGTAATAGGATTTTGCATCCTAGACTTAAATAGGCTGATTCCCTGTTATATATAATATTAAAATAGAAACTACATTTTCATACATAATACTAAAAATATCCAGAATAAAATCCAAGTTTACTTGCCATATCAAAACCAGGAAAATTTTCTCAATTGAGGAAAGAAAATCAACAGATCCCAACATAAAGGTGATACAGATGTTTGAATTATTTTAAAAACTTCAAAGCAGCTATCAAAATATTCCATGTGATTACAAACATGCTTGAAAAAATGGGAGCCAATATCTTAGCCAAGAATTAGAAGATATAAAAAAGAACAGAGAAATTTAGAATAAGATAATACTCGCCAAATTGGTTCAATATAAGAATGGAAATGATAGGGGCCCCTGGGTGGCTCAGTCATTAAGTGTCTGCCTTTCAGCTTGGGTCATGATCCCAGGGTCCTAGGATCGAGCCCTGCATCAGGTTCCATCCCAGAGTCCTGGGATGAGCCCTGCATCAGGCTCCCTGCTCAGCAGAAAGCCTGCTTCTCCCTCTCCCACTCACCCTGTTTGTATTTCCTCTCTCTCTCTCTCTCTCTGTCAAAAAAAATCTCTAAAAAAAAAAAAAAAAAAAAAAAAAAAGAATGGAAATGTTAGAAGAAAGAATCTGTGAACCTGAAGGTAGATAAATAGAAATTTTCTAATCTAAACATCAGAGATAAAATGACTTTGACAAGAAAAGAAAGAAGAGAAACCTAAAGACCTGAAACATTAATAAAAAGTCTAACATAGAGGTTAGTGAAATCCCAGGAGAGGAGAAAGAGTTTGGAGCTGATAAAATATTTGAAGAAATTATAATCTAAAAGCTTCCCAAATTTTGAGATACACATAAACATACAGTCTAAGTAGCTCAGTGACTCCATAATATTAATGATAATAATTTAAAAATTATGCCAAACACAAATAAGTAAGATTTGTGAAAATTAAAGATAAAAATAATACCTTGAAAGCAGCCAGAGAGAAATGTTGCATTAACCATATAAGAACAATTACACAAGTAACTGCAGATTTATAGTTCCAACACAGTCTCCATCAAAATCTCTGCTAATATTTTTTCAGGGAAGTTGACAAACTTTAGGCATTTGATAAAATCTGTTTAAAAATTGCAAAAATTATTGAACAAAAAGATAAATGAGAGGACTTTATTGACCTTAAAACATATAAAACAATAATTATCAGTGTGGTAATCGGCATAAGAAAAAACAACTTATGGGTGAAAGGACAGAGTTAAGAGTACATGAATAAATCATTTCATGTATGCTCAAGTGATTTTTTTTTTTTTGCGAAGCTACTAATGCAATTCAGTGAAAGAAAAGATTATTTTCCTTCATAAATTATGCTAGAGCAATTGGATATCCACTTAATAGTTGCCTGAGTCTAGAGGTAGGAATTTACTGCCATGGAGTCTGAAGATTTATTTTGGGGTGATGGGAATGTTCTAAAATTGAATGTAAAAAATTCTATAAATGTACTAATAAGTACCATTGAACTTAAAATGGTGACTGTGGGGCACCTGGGTAGCTGTTTGTTGTGCATCCGACTCTTGGTTTCAGCTTGGGTTGTGAACACAGGGTCATGAGATCAAACGCCATGTCAGGCTCTGCCCTTGACTGATAGTCTGCTTGAGATTCTTATTCTCCTCCCTGTGCCCCTCCCCTTGCTTTCTCTCTCTTTAAATAAATAAATAAATAAATAAATAAAAATGGGTGACTTCTGTGGCTTTTAAATCATATCACGAACTGTTAAAAGGAGAGATAAAAGGAGGAGAAAAATAGATTATCAATACTAGATGTTCAATATTCAGCTGTTTGGGTTTTAAAATGAGAAATAGAAAAATGCAAAGGAAAAACTAAACAAATAAACAATTTTAAATAATTAACCCAAATTGAAAGATAAGGTGATGAATGGAATCTAAATAAATAAATAAATAAACCTACACTTGACATCATACTTAAAGACTGAACACTTGTCATCTATGATCAGAAGAAGACAAAATGTTCACTCTTACTACTCTTAATACTCTTACTCAACATCATACTTGAGATTCTAACCAGTGTAATAAAGCAGAAAAAGGAATGATAATTATATAGGCTGGAGGGGGTAAAATAAAATATTTTTATTTAGAGATCTAGACAATCCCAAAATATGCACAAGAAAGTTGATAGAACTAAGCAATGAATTTAGTGAGATCATAGGATACAGAGTCAATATACAAAAGTTAATTTTATTTTAATAGATTAACAATGACCAGTTGAAAATTAAAATTAATTGAATAATGCCATTTATTATAACTCCAAAAATTGCAAGCTATAAAATATTATGTATAGATATTATGAAATATGTGAAAGATCTGTGTTCTGGCAACTAAAACATTGACGGTAAATCTAAGACCTGAATAATTATGGACATACACCATGTTTAGAAATTAGAAGACCTGACATTATCAAGAAGTCAGTTTCTTCCCAAATAACCTATATATTTAATGAAATCCTAATCAAATCTCCTGTAGAAATTTTTTGTGGAAATTTATAAGATGACTCTAAAATATATATGAAAACAGAGGAAAATGCCTCTATAAATGGTGTCAGTCATCAGAGAAAGGAATACCTGGGATCTTAGCAACAAAAAGAAATATGAAGGAAATCCATAGAGTAATAGTGCTAGAGATTCCAGGAAGACAGCTGTGAAGCTGGTTCAGAAAACAGTCATTTCAGATAGTAGCAGTTAAACATAGGGTTCCAGAAGGGAAATGTCCAAGGAAACTTGAACTACTATTTTCTTTTTTATGACAAGTTAATCTTGATGAGACTGAAATTAAAGATGTTTTACATCTCTAATAGAGAGCTCAGGGGGAGATTAATAATTAAGAGAAAATAAAAGAAAAAAGTAAAAAAGCCACAATTGTATATCTAAGGAGGAAAATACGATACAAAAGAAATACAATGTGTGTGTGTGTGTGTGTGTGTGTGTGTGTGTGTGTGTGTGTGCATGCACCACGTGTGGTGGTGGTTGCATAAGTGCCAAAACCTTTTGTGACAGAGTAAGAAGTCCAAAGAAAGGATTTTTAAAAAATCAAGATATATGGGTATAAATTTGTTATTTTAAAACATAGCTAAACAGCTGAAGAAACACAAATTTCTTGGTGGGACAGCATGGAGTAGGAGACTACTGTTTATTGTAGTAGGTAAACTATAATATGTGTGTATCTTACAGTTTTTTCACCATATACTTGCAATATTTCTTAAATATAAAAGTACAGCATATGTGTAAAACTATATATATTACTGGTGTCTAACTTAATAATTTCCAAAGAGTGAAACAATACCTTCTCAGTTTTCAAAGCCCATGAATCTTCTTTCCTCTAGAGCCCTCATGGTCTCACCATTTATGTTGGGCACCATTATTGCTACTGCTCACCTTAAGTCCACAGACAGACTTGTATGACCTTTCAACCACTATATATATGTGTGTTACTTCCAGAAAAAAATTTAAGTCCTCTGAAGTTATAGCATCAAGGAGAACCAGTTATTGAAGTGAGCCAGCCAGCCAACTGCCTGGATCACTTATGCAACATGTTCAGTAATGACTGGGACTGAGATTTTGGTCCAAGATTGTGGCACAGGAAGATCCAGAACTTACCTCCCACAGACATACCAAATCTATAGCTATATATGGATCAATTTTTCTTTGAAAAAAGAAAAAAAAACCCTAAAAGTGTCAGAATGACCCCTTCACATCAGGAGGATGAGAGGGAAGCCTCATCAAGGCAGCAAGGAAAGGCTGAGACACAATCTCACCATAAACTCCATACCCAGCAGGATGATCCATAATCAGGAGGAAGGGAACTCAAAACCTAAAGCTTCTCCTTCAGAAGTGAAAAGTTCACACCCCCCACTGGGCATCACAGCTTATAATACCAACACATAAAAGTTGTGTCCCCAAAACATCAGGCTTTCAAGACCAACAGGCTTCATGCCAACCAGACCCACATGGCTACGGTAAATGGAGAAACATCTCTTATAAGGACCTGCACACAGACTCACCTGCCCCAGTGCTCATCAAAAGAATCAGCCCTTTAAAAAGTGTCCAGACTTTATGTGTAAGATACTTATTTCCTAATTTTAAAGCATAGGTCTAAGGGATAAGGGCCTGTAAATGATACCTGCCAGGAATGGAGGCTGAAAGGCACCATCTTCCTGCTTTCCCTGCTTGCTAAACCTGGCAAACACCATCTTTTTTTTTTTGTCTTTCCTTTTCCACAGGTGGCATTTTTATGCTCCAGCTGGTGGGGGTCATCTTTGTGCTATACCTCTGCCACACTCCAAATCATCAGTACCTACCAGAGGGGAGCTTCTACACATTTCTGTTACCCTGGTTTTATATGTGGTAACCCAGATTTTGTAGCTGCCACCCTGGAAATGTCCCTTTATCACTGGGATCTAGAGGCCAGGGGAGCCTTGCATCCCTGGGTCCCATGGGACTGTAACAGTCAGAGAGAATTCTTGGCAAAATGTCATTCCCAGGGCATTGCACAGAAAGCAGACTGAAAAACACCCTCAGTTTTTCTGAGAAAGAGGCCTCTTTGCTTATCCAGTAGCTTGGCTTGAAGGGTAGGCTTCTGATTTGACACATTTACAGGGGCCTATCGAAGGACACTCAGGGAGTAGAGGCTGATGAATACACTTTTTGTGCTCATCCTCTGTCTCACTCTAGCTCATGTTTATCTTACAGAAAGGAGCTAATACCCTTTACTGGTGACCTGATTTTTGTAGCTACTGGAGGGGCCACCTCTGCATGGCCTGTCTCTTGTTGCCATCAGGGTTACTCTTGTGAGTCCCACAGGACTGTAACCAAAAGAGAAAGAGTTCTTAATCAGCTGCCACCCCCAAGGCACAGCAAAAAACAGCAGACCCAGGAGCACAATCTTTCTGGAAAGATGCCTGTTAGCTTATCATCACAGCTGCAGCCTGAGAACAGACCTCTAATTAAACAGACTTCTAAAGGCTGGCTGTAAACCTGTACTGAAACCTCAGAGAGGGGACACTGTCTGCATGCTCTCCCTCTGCTGTGCTTTAGAGCTCTCACATCTCTCAGGAGGAAGCTCTTATATCCATTTAATACCCCAGTTTCTGTGTCTTGTGCCATGTTTTTTGCAGTTGCTGCCCACAGGATATTTCTTGATCACCTCCTTCTGGTGGTCAGGGGACTTGTGTAAGATTCCATAAAGTCCCATAAAATTGTAACATTTGGAGAGACGGTTCATACAAGGCTACCTCCCCAGGACACTACACAGACAGAAACACAGCTTGGATAATCACAAAGGTTTAAGAGACAGCAAAATGCTAGGAAGAGGTTGAATGATTAAGGTCATCTCCTACACAAGGCCAACCCTTCAAAACTGGAAAGAAGACTCTTTCCTCTAGCATGTAGAAGCTCACACAGAGAGCCAAGCAAATGAAGAAACAGAAGAATATGTTCCAAGAAAAAGAACAAGATAAAACCTCAAGAAAAAAACCTTAATGAAATAGAGATAAGTAATTTACTTGATAAAGAGTTCAAAGTTATAGTCATAGAGATGCTCATAGAATTTTGGAGAAGAATGGATCACCACAGTACTTCAACAAAGAGATAGAATATATAAGAAAGTTCCAAACAGAAGTCATAGGGCAAAAGAAAAAAAAAAAACAAAAGGAAAAGTAGGCTAGAGGGTTTCAACAGCATACTAGATGAAGCAGAAGAAAGAATTGGTGAACTTGAAGATAGGACAGACAAAAGCACCCAATCAGAGCAGCAAAAAGAAAAAGAAAAAGAGAGAGAGAGAGGGCACCTCATTACTCAGTTGTTAAGTGTCTGCCTTTGGCTCAGGTATTATCCCAGGGTCCTGGGATTGAGCCCTGCAATGGACTCCCTGCTCCGCAGGAAGCCTGCTCCTCCCTTTGTCATTCCCCCTGCTTGTGTTCCCTCTCTCACTGTGTCTCTTTCTGTTAAATAAATAAATAAAATCTTGAAAGAAAGAAAGAAGAAAAAAATAAGAAAAGAAGAATTTTTTAAAGGGGAAGATAGCTTAAGGGACATATAGGACAACATGAAGCAGATTAACATTTGCATTATAAGAGTCCCAGAAAGAGAAGAGAAAGAGCAAAAGGGGCAGAAGACTTATTTGAGGAGATAGTGGCTAAGAATTTTCTTAACCTAGAGAAAGAAATAAGCCTCCAGATACAAGAAGCCTAGAGAGTTCCAAATAAGGAGACCTACAACAAGACACATTAAAATCAAAATGTCAAAATTTAAAGACAAGGAAAGAATATTAAAAGCAGAAAGATAAAACAACTTGTTATAAATTAGAGAACCCTCATAAGACTATCAGCAGGCTTTTTGGGGGTGGGGGTTGTTTTTTTTGTTTTGTTTTGCTTTTGGGTTCTTTTTTGGTTTTGTTTTGTTTTGTTTTGTTTTGTTTTAGCAGAAACTTTGCAGCCCAGAAGGGAATGGCAATCCCAAATAACCAAAGCAATCTTGAAAAAGAAGAACAAAGCTAGAGGTATCATGCTCATCATGCTCTCTGATTTCAAACTATATTACAAAGCTATAGTAATCTAAACAATATAATACTGACACAAAAAGGACACATAGGTTAGGGGAACAGAATAGAGAAATAAACTCACACATATACAGCCAATTAATAGGCAACAAAAAAGCCAAAAATATACAATGGGGAAAGGACAATCTCTTCAAAAAATTATGTTGGGAAAACTGGACAGCACATGCAAAAGAATGAAACTTGACCACTATCCTATACCTTACACAAAAGTTGACTCAAAATGAATTAAGGACTTGAATGTAAGACCTGAAACCATAAAAGTCCTAGAAGAAAACATAAGTAGTAAGCTCGTTGACATCAGTCTTGGTGATGATTTTTTGGATTTGACACCAAGAACAAAAGCAACAAAAGCAAAAATAAACAAGTGGGAATATATCATATTAAAATGAAAAGGCAATCTAGTGAGTGGAAGAAAATACTTGCAATTCATATATCTGATAAAGGATTACTATCCAAAATACATAAAAAAACATGTAGCTCAATAGCATAAAAACAAATAATCCAATTAAAAACTGGGCAGAAGTTCTGAATAGCAAAAAAGACATACAGATAGCCAACAGACACATGAAAATTTGGTCAACATTACTAACAATCAGGGAAATTCAAATCCAAACCACAATGAGATATCACGTACACCTGTGAGAATGGCCAGTATCAAAAAGAAAGAAATAACGTGTGTTGGCTAGATGTGGAGAAAAGGGATTCCTTCCTTCTACACTGCTGATGGGAATGTAAGTTGGTTCAGCCATTTTGGAAAACAATATGGAGGTTCCTAAAAACAAAACAAAACAAAAAAACTACCATATTATCCAGCAGTTCCACTTCTGGGTATTCATCTGAAGAAAATAAAAATGCTAACTGGAAAAGATATAAACCCGCATGTTCATTGAAGAATTATTTACAATAGGAAAGATATGGAAATAACCTAAGTGTCCACGGATAGATAATGGATAGAGAAAATATGGGTGTGTGTGGTGTGTGTGTGTATAAAATATGTATATATATGTATATATATATATACATAAATATATATATCTCCATATATATATAAATATGGTATACATTATAAATGGTATACATTATATATATTTTATATATAATATATATATATATTATTAAGCCATAAAAAGAATGAAATCTTGCCATTTGCAACAGCATAATGGACCTTGAGGGTATTATATTAAGTGAATTAAGACAGAGAATGATGAATACTGTATGATCTCACTTGTATGTGGAATCTTTAAAAAAAAAATACAACAAACAAACCAAACTCATAGATACAGAGAACATATTGGTGGGTGCCACAGACAGAGGGTAGAGGGAAGACAAAATGAGTGAAAGGGGTCAGAAAGTATAAACTTCCAGTTATAGAATAAATCATGGGGGTATAACATACAACATGGCAACTATAGTTAATAATACTGTACTGCATATTTGAAAGGTACTAAAAAAGTAAATCTTAAAAGTTACCATCATAAGAAAAAATCTATATGTGTAGTGACAGATGTTAACTAGACTTACTATGGTGAATATTTTGCAATATATAAAAATCACAAATTATACATCAAGTAATATAATGTATGCCAGTTATACCTTAACAAAAAGATTTTTTAAATAATATGATAGTGGAAAGAAATAAGAAAAAGATAATGACCAGGACAAATCTGAACTATGTTGTTAGTTAACTCAGGTTTCATTACCCAGATCTCTGTGTTTTTATGTTAAACTGTATGAGTATAAAAATACAAATTGTCTTTACTAGTACTCAGTCAAGTAAAATACTGTTATCCTTTACTTAATTAAAATTTTTTCTTATAATCCTGGAGTTTTTCTAAAAGTGTTGAGTCCTAGTTACAGTCAGATCCTGTTTGCTAATTACAAACAAATTCTACATCCTAGAAATAATGTTTTCCATATTGGTTTTTTGAGATTTTTTTTATTATTTATTTATTCATGATAGACACAGGGAGAGAGGTAAAGGCAGAGGGAGAAGAAGGCTCCCCTCTGAATAAGGAGCCTGACGCCACTTGATCCACTGACCCTGGGATCATGACCTGAGCCGAAGGCTCTTAACCATCTGAGCCACCCAGGCACCCTGTTTTCCACATTCTTAAATATACTTAGAGGGTAGAGTTACATAAATTAGAAGAAAGAAGTAATACAAAAGATAACTGTTTCACCCAAATAAGGGAGAATTGGAGTGGTAATCTTATGAAGGTACTGGTCCTGAAAAAATATGAAAAGAGGAGTACAGGAAACAAAGTTGCTGCATGAACAAGAGAAGAAACTTAGACAAAATAACATGTAATTTTATTTTTCAATAAAATGCAATGTAAACCCCTTCCACTACTCTGCCACCGATGATATAGTCAGTGAATTCCCCAACATTTATTAATTTTCTTTTGAAAATCAAAATTTGCTTTGTGGAGCACAAATAAAAAGATAAGAAGATAGTAAGCACAAGAGCTACAAACCTTTGAAAAGATACACACACACACACACACACACACACACACACACACACACACGTATATGTATATATGATGAGTTTGTTTCCATCTCCACTGAATCAATATTGAACATATATTTCAAATCATGAGTTTTAAGAGGAATCAAAGTGTTAGACTCAAGTGACACTACATGTATCTGTTTTACACTGAATTTTTCTGTTGAGTAAAGTTTATTCTAATGTCTTCACCCCCCTTCCCCAAATATTTATCATAGGCTTTGCTTTGGGTGACTAATTAAACTGGTTTGTCTGGAACTTCCCTGGTTTTAAGTATTGGAAAGGCTTCTGAAAACCCATCAGTCCAGAGCAAACTGGGAATTTTGGTCACCCTAGAACTCTAAGATCACGTGGTTCCCCGTTAACCCTGGGGATTTTTAATAGGGAATCATGGACTGAATTGAAGAGATGAAGGGATGAAGAAGTGTCAAGGAATCTATGCTGCTTCAACTTTGAGGTCAGCTTAGGTTGAGGGAGGGAATGCATCACTTGAAACTCTCTCAGGAAGCTACACAAAACCACAACATGGGATTATAGGCAAAAGTTTGCTGTCACACTTGCTGTTTTATCCGGCTTGTCTGGCTTTGCTCTGAATCCTGTCTTAAAAGCAGCATCCTTGCATTCTCAAGAAAACCTGAACTTAAGTGACAGGACATAAATAGCTGGAGAGAAAAATCTAGTTCAATATAGGCCAGAGAAAATTCAAACCCCCACAAATCCCCACCCTTAAGTCCTCAAGCTGGAGGAGTTAGCATTACATCACCAGCAACTGTTCCCATTGGTTGATGTTACCTGAAGGATCAGAATACCTGCTCCTTGGACTAACTCTTTCCTTCCCTTGCAAAGCATCAGACATGGGTATCATAGACTAGAACAAAGGCCTTGAGAAAGGACAGCCTTTCAGAGGGGCACACCCTGCTAGGTCACTTCTTCAGTGTGCGCATGTCTGCGGGCAGGACACAGTGAGCCCAGGCGAGTACTGTCCTCCTCAGGAAGCCTTAGGAAGATGCTAGCCTGACTGGGAGTTGAAAGAGATCTCCAGTGAACTAAATGTGTTTGCTTTCTTCTCCCACTAGTGCTATCAGAAAAGATTCTCATTCTAATAAGTTTTGACAAGAGCTGGCAAGGGGAGCAGGTGCCAATGAATCCAACTAGTCGGAGGCATTAGAGACTTCGTGGGCACCAGAGGATAGAGGTGTTGCCATGGGAACCAAGTGAAAGGTGTTTGGTGGTGGCTGGTTAGGAGGTTTGTTTTCTTGTTTAAGACAGAGCTGAACAGCTGCAAGTCATGCTCTCTGTTTTCTACTTTAGCATCAGTGGGTAAATCCCCCTTCTCTCCTTTCCCTCCTCCCATTCCAGCCTTAAATAGGATTTGAGGAATTTAATTTCTCTGCTAACATGAATAATGCTTAAATATGAGGCACACCAAAATTCTTTGAAAAAGGTAGTTGCAGCAAATCAGGACAGTTCTAGTCACAGAACTCTTCATGTTGGAGAGAAAATTGTTGCTTCAGGGTCAGAGTAGTGGTGTTGTTTTTGTTGTTGTTATTGTTGTTGTTGTTTTCCAGTGGGATTTGAAGACATCATTTTGAGCTACAAAGGCCTTACCTTGGATTGCATAAACATCTTTCCATCATGCATTCTTTGGCATTCATACTTCTAGTTTTTAGGACTTCTATACCCTGGAAATGACTCTGAAACACAGGACTGCTTAAAGAAGAAGATGGGAACTCTGAATTTTGCAGGTCTTTTTGAAGTGTTTTAAAGACATAAGAGAAAGAGAGGAAGAATGCCAAGAGTTTAAAAATAATACCCAACAACAAGTTTTATATTTAGGACCACCTTACATCTAGTCTTCTAAGAGCTATGGAAGACACAAGAGAAAGGTCAAAATTAGAACTTTTGTGACCTGCCAGACTGAGTGAGCAATGGAATTCTCTAGACCAGAAAGACAGAGGAACTGTGGAGAGGACATGGAAACTCCAAGCTACAGGAAACTGGACAAGCAAGTCACATAGATAAGGTGCTCATATCCTGATAGTGGATGGAAAGCCTCTGGTGGCTCAAGCAAGGCTCAAGGAAGATACTGCAGATGCTATAAATTCAGTCACAGCAGTGCCTAGCAAGTATGACTGTCACACCCAGCATGGAAGAACTGTGCCACTGCCTAGTTAAAACAGGAACCTGGGTGCTGAAATTAGAGTTCAAAGTACAAGCTTAGTCGTAAGAATCAAGACTAAAACAGGTTGCCAGTGTCCATGCATAAGATTTAAAAAAGGATGAGCAACCCATGGTTGCCCAACTCTGGAAATTTGTTAAAAAATCATTAAATTGTAAACTTAAAATTGATAAGTTTCATGGTATGTAATTTTACCTCAATAAAGATGTTAAAAAAAAGACTTGCTACCAATGGTGCGAAAATATTTGCTAATCACATAGCTGATGGAGGATTTGTATCAAGTACATAAATAACTCCCAAACTCATATAAGAAAACAAATAACACAATCATAAATGGGCTAAAAATGTGAGAAGACAATCACCAAAAAGATATATGAATGGAAAATAAAGACATAAAAGGTGTTCAGTATTATTAGTCTTTAGAGAAATACAAATTAAACCCATGATGAGACATTGCTCCATATTCACTAGAATGGCTGAAACAAAATTTACTGGGGCTGATATTTGAACTTGGACACTCAGTTTACTTGGGCTCTCAGTCTACTCCCTTTCCCACAGAAGAATTCCTGGGCCAAGGGCATAAGTCTAGGCACCATGCTTCATGGTCCTGGGGGAAGGGTAATACGGGTAAATTGAAATTGTCCTTTCAGTATGTCTTCTCTTATATGTCTTATGGACACACAGTGCTCCAACCAGATGCTATAATTTCTCACCTGGATTCCAGAGCTCTTGTGAAAGTATGGTTGTTCACAGATAATTGTCAAATCAGTGTTTCTGTGGGGGACTAGGGTTGGAACCTCCTATTCTGCTATATTGCTGATATCACTCTCACATGGGCTTCTGTTAGACATCTCTTCCCAGAAGAGTTAAGATTGTCATAGTTCTCCATAAGCCAAGTAGTTTTTAATTGTGTCCTGGACATCTTGCATATTACATTATGATACTCTTAGTCTCATTTAAATCCTTTGGGGAAATGTTGATATTTTTGTTTTGGAGTCAATTTGTTACCACTTCTCAAGAGTCATTGAAGGCTCCTAGATTGGGATGGAGTTAATTTGCCAGCATTTCTGGGCTTTAGGCAGAGAAATCATGACCTTTCTAGGTTCCAGAGTACTCCTCACTCAGAGACACAAATATCAGAGGAACAATTGGAAGTTGGTCACCATACTTTGAAATTGTACAGACCATGGGTTCTGATGAACTACAAAAAGGTCTTCTATGCCTTGACAGTATTTTGAACTATTAATCTATATCCACCCTGATTTACCGCCTGCCATTCAAGTGATTCAATCCATCTGTCATTTCTGCCATTTTCCTTCAGGAAGGAAATATGCATGAATAGAAAACTCTTAAGTCTTTCTAAGTTGTGTATCCACAATGCCTAACCCTTTTGAGCTTTAAAGGCATAAACAATTAGTATCAGCAAGAAACAAGGGAAAGAATGTAGGGTGAGTGACAGAGAAAGGCAGAGATAAGAAAGATGTCTGTGGAACCCAAGAACAGGGAGAGCCAAGTACACATATTGCATATGTGCCAGAGACAAACAAAGGTACCCAAAGAGCAGGGGCCTCTATAAGGTTTCTTTACAAGGTTCAAGACAGAGGTCAGCCAGATCTGAGGGACCGTTCAGATGAATGACCATGTGTAGCAATGATATATGAAATGTTTTTAAAGCTTTAAATTGTTTTTAAAAAGGTTGATTTTTGTCAGAGCCTTGAGTATTTCTCTGTTTGATTCAAAATTTCAATCTTCTGAATAACTGAGTATATTTCAATATGTAAAGAATTCATACCCTGAATTTCATGAAATATTTAACAACATTATACTAAAATTGCCTGTTGCTTAATACTTAAAAATAGCACAGCATAGCAGAAAACTAGAATACCAAAGATTAATACTGCATTCTTTATATATGATCTATGATAATTTGTTTCTTCCTTATGAATTGTTCTATCTCTTATTTAATTACCTCTTGTAGAAATTTCAGAACAATGTAAGGGGAGAAAAGCACTATTAAACATTATATTTCAATGTTCCAAATTTTTAAGAGAATTTTTTTGAGGCGATAGTTACTGTGGTTTCTTAGAGTGACCTTTGCCCAGCTAAAGAAGTCTCCTTGTAGTCATAGTTCTCTGAGAGGTTTTGCTATGAGTGAGTGTTGAATTTTATTGATGCTTTTTCTCCATTTATTAAGATCAATTAATATGAGCATATTATTTTCACTTTTAATTTGTTAATGCTATGGGTTATTTTAAGAGAATTTCTAATGTTCAACCCTCATAACATTTCTAGAACAAACTCAACCTGGTAATGAATTGTTCTTATATTTCTGGATACAGTTTGTGACTATTTAAGAATTTGAGACTGTTTTAAAATTTTGCTTTGTGTTGCGATTTATTCTGGATGTGTTATCAAGGTTTCCCAGATCAGAAATGGAGGTGGCAATGATCCATATCTTTCTATCACCTGAGAAAAAAATGTGTATAAAACATGGAGTATTCTTTGAAGAATTGTAAAAATGCACCAGGAAAACCATCTGGCACTGGTGGTATGGGGAACATAATATATAGACCTAATATAGCCTTGATAATTTCAGGTTTTCTGTTTTTATGAGTCAGCTTTGACAATGTATACCCTTTTGGGAAAACCGACCATTTCATCTAAGTTTTCAGTTTATTGTTAAAAAAGTACAACGTTGATTGGGTGGGGGGGTGGCGTCTGTAGCAGCTCCACATACATGTTCTTTTTGTTCATAAAATTACTTATTTGGAGTGCCTGGGTGGCTCAGTTGATTAAGCTACTGCCTTCGGCTCCGGTCATGATCCTGGAGTTCCGGGATGAGTCCCACATCCAGCTCCCTGCTCAGCAGGGAGTCTGCTTCACCAACTGACCTCTCTCCTCTCATGGTCTTCCTCTCTCAAATAAATAAATAAAATCTTAAAAAATAATAAAATAAATAAAATTCCTTATTTTTCCTCCTTTTTTTGGAGTGAATATTGCAGAGTTTTTTCCTAATTTATTAAGCTCTATAAGGCTTATTTCTTTGTTTATAAATCTGTTTTGTTGGTCCTTTATATTTTATCTTTGTTTTATACTTTATTACTTTCTACTCTTACCTCCATTATTCACTCTCTTCTTTCTTTGAATTTACTATTTTTTTTTCTAATTCTGTAGTCAAAAGCATCTACCATTAATTTTCCATTTTTATCTTTAAAGCTACAAATATTTATTCTGGCATCTCTTTTAGATATTCATCTAGTGTATACACACACACACACACATATGTGTGTATATATATAATCATTCCATTAAGGTTATTTTCTAATTATCAGTATGATCTTTTTGATTTATGGTTTATTTAGGCAGAGGCTTAAATTCATGAATGGAATTTTTAACTCTTTGTTTTGTTCACTCACAATTTGAATTCATCATGTCCCAGAAAATATCATTTGTCTGTTAATGATCATTAGGCAATTTTTGAGAAGTCTGTTTCTATTTTTGCAAATGTTCTATACATGCTTGAAATATAAATACATATACATGTATAAAACCAAATAATTATGTATAAATATATATATATATATATATATATATATAGCTGTGCATGTATTTGTATGTATATGTAGATAAATACATGAGTAGACAATTATGTAGATCCTTAGATATAGAGAAAGAGAAATAGTTTTGTTTGGTTGTGGTATCCATAAAATCTTATTTTATTTAATCATTTCATATATTTGTATTTTTTCTAACTGTTCTTATTTCTGGGAAGTATATGTTAAACTCAGTGTGGTTATGGTTTGACAATGTTTAAAGTTTTATCAATCTTTGCTATTTTTGCATTATGTAATCTGAAGCTTATTTTTAGGTTTCCTGATAAGTTATTTCTTTTATTCTTGTGTAATGAAGTTCATAATTCTTTTTGCCTTAAAATTTCTGCATTGCTGTTTATGTCTTTATCTCTCTATGCTCCATTCTAAGTAATTCTCTTGGTTTCAACTTTTAGTTTACAAATTCTGTTTTAACACAATTTATTAATCTGTACTTTAACCTATTTACTGGGTTTTTAATTTCATCTGTAGATGATAATCGCACTGTGTTCCATGTCTCAGTGTTACAGATGAGAAGTCCTATGGTAGTCTGATTTATTTTTCCTTTGTAAATAACATGTTATTTTACCTATGAGTTTATAAGATTTTTCTTGTTATTATTAGAATGGTTGAAGAATTTTATAAGATATACCTGAGTGTTTTATTTATTTTTTGTTTGTTTCTTTTTTCTCATAACTTTAGATTGAAACTTTTTGAGCCTTTCCAATGCTTAATACATTCTTCAGTTCAGGAAAATTTTCTTCTATTATTTCTTTAATTATTAATACTTTCCTAAAACTCACTGTTTCTCTCTTTAAAACTACCATTTGAACAATATACCTCACGTTTCTTTATCTGTTCTTTCATAATAGTTGTCTCCTTTTTCTCTGAGTTTTGATGTATTTCTTATCATCATATAGGTCATTAATCGAAGTCTTAATAATGGCCATCTTTTCTTTCAATTCACATAATGGATTATATAGTTGAAAAATCATATTTTTTAATTTTTTAAAGATTATATTTATTTATTTGAGACAGAGAGAGGGAGAGCACAAGCGGGGAGGCAGGGGTCAGAGGGAGAAGGAGAAGCAGGAACTCTGCTAAGCAGGGAGTCTGATGGAGCCAGATCCCAGGATCCTGAGATTATGACTGGAGCTGAAGGCAGGTACTTAATGAACTGAACCATCCAGGTGCCCCTGAAAAATCATATTTTAGCTCTGGAAACATATTTTTGTGTAGCACTTGGAACCTTTATGAACCTTATTTTTTAATTTGCATTTTATTTGACTCATATGATAAGTTTATTTCCATTGGTACTTATTTGAATTTCTGCCTTATCTTCCTCTTTCTATATCCTGTATTCTCTCTGAGATGTGATGAGGTTTTTTTATTTGGTTTGTATACTGAGGTTTAGATCTACTATTTTTAGTTCCGTAACTGTCTTGAATCCTGAAAATTCTGGAAGGCACAAGCATTGTTGTCACCTTAGGTTGGCTGTGTAATCAGAAATCTGCCCATCTTCTGTTAAGATACCAGGAGGACACCTCTGCTGTCAGATCTCTTTGTGTTTTCTTACCTCAAAGGCTCAGTCCCCTTATACTGAGAGATTCCTATTGGAAGCCCATCCACCAAGGCCCACAGATCTCTAGAGACCTATTTCTTCTCAGGATCTGTTGCTTTTAGATCTCTGTTCCATGTGTTCTCCAAGTATAGATAACCCTACATCAGTTCCCTTAGCTGGAACCTGAACATAGTCCAAAGTTTCTTAATCCCAAGTTGCAAAAGTTTCCAGTTATTGGTGGCTCAAGAGAAAGTTCAGAGTTAGGATGGAGGAAAAGGAAGGTATGTTGAAGGTAGCTTTTCCCAGAGTCTTCAGATTTCACAACCTTGAGAATACCCTCTCTCAGTTTCTCCGACTATCCCCCCTGACCCCAGTCCAGTCTCGACTTCTCTCTCCTCTCAAAAGGATGGTAACAAATATCATCATGGACACAGAAAATTTGAGATTCTCATATACTTCAGGTTGAAATGTAAAATGGTACAGCCACTTCGGAAAACAGTCCAACAGTTCCTTGAAAAGATAAATATAGAATTATCATATGACTATGACCCATCAGTTATATTCCTAGATGTATATGAGAAATGAAATAGAAATGAAAACATGTCCACATAAAAATTTGTACACAAATATTTATAGAAGCATTATTTATAGCAGCCTAAAGTTGTAAATAACTCAAATGTTCACCAAGTTATGCACTGATAAATAAAATATGGTATATCAATACAACTGAATATTATTTGAATAACCAATACATGCTACAACTTGGATAAATCTTTAAAACATTATGATAAGTGAAAGAAGCCAGCCACAAAAGACTACGTATTGTATGATTCCCTCTTTATGAAAATGTACAGAATAAACAAATTTATATAGATAGGAAGTAGATTAATGGTTACCTAGGACTGTTGAAACTTGGGTTGGAAGGGGGCTTGATTACTAAAGGGTACAGCATATCTTTTGGGGGTGATAAAAATCTAATATTATGATAGTTACATAATTCTTTGAACATACTAAAAATCATTGAATTGTATATTTTAAATGGGTGGATTTTATGATATATGAACTACATCGCAATAAAACTTAATAAAAAAGAAACTACAGATAAAACCAATTGGTTACAGAATGGCTAGGTAATTGTTAATTGTAATAGCAATATTTTCATCTTTTCTACTTCCATGTTGTGTATTCTATTTTGTATATAATTTATATATCCATTTTACTGTTGATAGACATTGGTGCTTTTAATGATTTTAACGATTGGTGCTTTTGATGATTGTTAATGCATACCCCTGGCAGCGTATGTATGGCATATCTCTAGGGTAGAAGGTAGAAATGAAATTACTGCCTAACATGTTATGCACATCCTTAATTTTACTAGGTACTATCACAATTTGCTATGAAGTTGATATCTTCATTGAAGTTATATTCAAATAATTATACTGATATCATTTTTTATTATATTTCTAGAACTTTATATGTCTCTCAGTTTGGAGCTATAACCTGAGTCAAAACCTGAAAAACCAGTAGCAGAGTGAAAAATGAGATCTATTGTATACAGTAAGGATATTGAGAAATGTAATTGTTATTGACCATAAGTATATGCTCAGCTAGTTATTTCTGTGAAATGAGGAGAGCAAGCATTAGATTTCAAGGGAACCAGTGAGTAGTTTATGATGAGGGAATGGATGCTGAAAAAGAAGAATATTTTTAGAATTTTGATTATAAAAAGAAACAGAGATCAAATGGTATTTTGAGGAGCAAAAAGGGTTGCGGCTTTTTATTGTATAAAGATTTGCATAATCTAAAGAAGGAAGGGATGGGGAAGGAGAAAAGTGTTAAATATGAGGAAGGAATAATTAACGAAGTGAAGTTCCAGTGAAACACCGAGATAACATAAAGAATCTATGTAAAAAAAAGGGGAGTCAGCAAAAATGATGAGTGGGCCACGTCTTCTTCTAAAATGAGAGGGGAATAGCAAAGAAGGAGTGGAAAGCAGAGAGATGTTGAAGGAGGAGTCCATGTTTTATAGCATTCTAACTTAGTGAAAGAAAGAACTACGTGTGCATGTTTTGGGGTCAGTATGTAAACATCTCCACAGAAAAGCTCTTGCAAATAAACTTGCAGAATATTAGAATTAAGGATTCTTTTAAGATTTTCCTCAATTGGTTTCACTTATTTTAATAGTCTATCATCTGGTCCAACTCAGAAACCATTTCCTACTATGGTGTTTTTGTTCTGACTGCTCAGCACATTTATAGTGAGGATTTGGAGATTTTAAAATTATGATTTATCTTTAGATCATTCCTTAGTGTTGTATGACCTTGGACAAGAGTCTTCACCTCTCTGATAAGTAATTTTCTTAACTTTACGTGGGGATAATAGTGTCTCACTGAAATGGTTGTGGAGTTGATTAATGTGATAACGCGAAAGCATTTTGCAAATGCTATAGCACTAAACATGTATGATTTAGTTCTTTCTTTTTTGTAAGCTATTGCCTAACCTTCTCTTCCATTTTTCGTAAATGAGATCTTGCATTGCTATTCAATTGTTTCACTCACATAAATATAGTTTTCCCAACAAGAGGACTATTTTACAGGTTCAGTAATTAATTAAAGTGAGACTAATGGCTTGCTAACAGATTGATTGACTTCACAACAAAGGCAAGGATAGAGCAGAAAGTGTGAAAGCAAAGATTTCTTGTGTGGTACTTAAGCAGCCTGAATGCTATAGACATCCAAACTGTTGCACTGAGTGTGGGCAGGTCTTTAAAATCCATTGTAGTGTGCCATTATCAAATAATACAAGTGGCATTAAAAAAAAAACAAAACCCTGCATTTCAATTCGGAGAGGAAAACATATGCAGATGTAACCATATAAATAAAAATGTAAGTGCCACATAATTGTAGAAAATGGTATAAGGATCTTCAGGAGGAAGGTGTCTTTGTGGGCTCATTTGAAATGAGTTTTATAGGAGTGGTTCTTCAAATTTTATTTAGACTACATTCCTATTTTCCAACCTACATAGATCATCTCTTGTTGAAGTAAAGGATAAGGTCTCAGAGCCCAGGGCTTCACTTCCTCCTCACAAATCCTTCTTCCTGTTCCCAGCAATCCTATGTGAAACCCTGAAGCGCCTCTGAAGAAACCTGGTTCCACTGAGAGACTGAGAAGGATTGAATTAAGGGGAAAGAGAAGAGAGGTGAGAGAGTTTAGCATATGAAAAAACAGGTACAGGAAAAACTAGTGGGTGACACAAGAGGGTTCCTGCTCCCCTGGAGTTATGGGGTAATAGGGCATGTATTGGGAGCAGTGGGGCTAAATAGCATGGAGACGTATGGAAGCGTTAAATTATTGAGGACTGTAAATGTTATGCTTAAAAATCTTGCAAGTTAGGAATTTCTGATAAATAGAATAACAGACCTCAAGGCATGATCTTGATTCATCCCTAAAGAATGCCAGATTCTGCATCTCCTTCTTTCCCTTAATTATGTTTCTGTGTTTTACCACATATTTCTGAGGTGGTGGGCTCTGTATGGAGAATGGGTGCATGTGTAACTTATAGACATTATTTTCAGAAATCCTGTCCACAGTCATGGAGATATTTCGGTGATTCAGAGCTATAAAAATGAGCTCTTCATTGCAAAGACTTCTGTAAGCATTGAAGCGTTATTCAGGTTTCTTGAGTAGGAGAATAATACTGAAAAAGTTATTTAATAGAACCTCCCTGATAGGAGGCAAGGAGGAATTCTATATAGTTTTTGTAGGCAGGAATTTGTGTGTTTGGCTATAGGTGTTTGCATGTTGGTATATCTTTGTGTTTTATATTTTAAAAGAGCTGTAAAAGGGGTGCTCTGCATGGAGTTTCATCTTCCCAGGTTAACAGTACAATCCACTGGAAGTAAATAGGATAAAACTTTGGAAAGTTTTATTGCCTTTCAAAGGAGGTAAGATTGAGTTAATTATGATGTCAGATCCTCACAAGAGCTGACACAATGTCTTAAAGCACCTATTCTCACTAATTTTAGCTGGTGGCTGATAAAGATTTAGTTTGTAGTGAACTTAGAGTGTGTGAATATACAAACTCACATAATACTATACATATATGCGTGCTTGAACATACAGCCTCACTGATATTCCTACACATAAGGCTGGCGATTTGGAGGTTTCTGAGAAGTAGCAGCACATTTGCCCCAGTACTGGTGGAAAAATAAAACTATACCAGCCCACACTGGAAAGTAAGTGAACTTTGCCTAAAAGGATATAAAATGTTGGGAGAATGAGCATTACACACATACGCACAAAGATAAGGAAAATTAAGTTAAGAGCTCATTATTTCTCAGCCCTGTGATTTTAAAGAAAATTCTGAAATTCTCAGCATAAACCCCCCCGCTGGGTTTCCTTATTGGAATAAGACAAATGGTAATAGCTGGCATTAATTTTGTCCTTGGAAGATGGAAGTGAGGAAAATCTTAATGAGTCTTAATTGTGGGTGATGATGGTGAAAGGTGAGTAGCAGAGACCTTGCCTGTGAAGTCGCTCCTCCGGCTAGAAAACCTACCTGTGAGAGCAAAAATCGAAGAGACTATTTTTGTTTATTCTTGACAGTTAATTAGAAAAGGAAGTAAATCTTGTTTTAAAAGACACATAACCAAAATTTTCTCTAGTTAGTGGAGGGAGTAGAATTGTGCTAAGGTGAATAGAGACTCATCAGTACCTTTCTCTTTCAAATTCCAGAAGAAGAGGTCAAAATCTTCCAATGTTTCTTTGAAATGTCAAAACTCAACCTTAATAATACTGGCCTCATGCAGGCGGCTCTGCATACAAAAAGAGGCTAGAAAGCTGCCAGTCAGTTTTACTTCTCTCTGACTGAATGAATGCACACAAGGCAGGCAAAGCTTCTTTGTTGGGAGTGGAAGATGGAATTTAAAATATCTTCACTTATTTAAACTAACAAAAGAGGGACAGCCATGTGAATTAGCGATTAGTGTAAATTATTGAACAATCCTTTGAAAATTTTATTCCAGAATCTCTGTACACACAAGGGTTAGATGGGCACTGAAAGACATGCTCTTTTATAAAGGAGGATCATAGATTTACTATGGATATTTTTTAAAGAATGTATTGTATTACATTAAAGTAAATATTGGAGCATGAGCTCACTAATCAAATGGCTGTCTTTTGGAGACCTAGTTTATAAATAAATAGATAATAGTCATTTTTGGGGAATGTATCAATTGAGTATTTGTTGATTGGCATAAATCATAAGCTTCTCTAGACATTAAAAGCACTTTTTGAGGTTCCTCTGGGGCAGAGTAAGTTTACGCAGCTAGCTCTAGGTTTCTGCTCAGGTCATGATCTCAGTCAGGGTCACAAGATCTAGCTGGCATCTAGCCCTGCATCAGGCTCTGTGCTCAGTGAGGAGTCTGCTTAAGACTCTCTCTCTCTCTCTCTCTTTCTCTTTCTCACTCTCTTTGTTTCTCTCTCAAATAAATAAATAAATAAACCTTTTTTAAAAAGGCACTTTCTAAATCTTGGGTGCTTCCTACATTATATGGGCTTAATTGTACCCCATTAACACGTTGAAGTCCTAACTCCCACAATCTCAGAATGTGACTGTATTTGGAAATATGGCCTCTAAAGAGGTAGTTAAGTTAAAATGAGGTCAGTACTATTGTCCCTAACCCTATGACTAATCCAATGTAAATGGTATCTTTATAAGAAAAGAAAATTAAACACAGACACATCCAAAAAGAAGACCCAGTGTGAAGATTCTGGGAGAAGACAACCATGTACAAACCAAAGAGAGAGAGAGCTTGAAAGCCAACCCTACTAATAACTTGATTTCCAGACTTCTAGCCTATTTATGTTGTTTAAGCCACCCAGTCTCTGATAATTTGTAATAGCAGCCTGTTATGGACTGAATGTTTATGCCCCCTCAAAATTCAAATATTTCAGCCCTAATCCCCAAGGTGACTGTATTTGGTGATGTTTCCTCTAAGGAAGCAGTTAGGATTAAATGAGATCATAACGATGGAGTCCTGATCTGACAGTATTAATGTCCTTGTAAGAAGAGACTTCAAGGAGCTCTCTCTTGCTTTGTCTCTCTGAGCACACAGAAAGAGGTCATGTTAGCACGAAGCATGATGGTTGCCACATACAAGCCAAGAGAAGAGTCCTCAGAATTAACCTACCTTGCCAGTACCTTTATCTTAGATGTCCCAGCCTACAGAAATGTGAGAAATGAATTTCTGTTGTTTAAGCCACCTATTCCATTGTGTGTTATAATGGCAGCCTGAGCAGACTAATACACAGCCCTAATAAACTAATACAAAACATATATACAAAACTTATGCTCTTGTCTTAGGTCCAGTGCTAGTCCTTTCCCAAAAATCAAAAACTGGAAACTACATAAATGTATTAATAGTAATAAGATTTTTTTTATAAAAGAAAATTAAAAAGATAACTAGGGGCACATGGGTGGCTCAGTCAGTTAAGTGTATGACTCTGGATTTTGGTTCAGGTCATGATCTCAGGGTTGTGAGACTGAACCCCACGTCAGGCTCCATGCTGAGTATGGAGCCTGCTTAAGATTCTCTCTCTCCCTCTCCCTTTGCACCCCCAAGAAAAAAAAAAAAAAGATGATTAAGCACTGAGTACCTATGTTTTGAACAGTCATATATATTCTGTGACATTGGATTCCAAAAATTCTTGCTATAATGTCCCAGTTTATTTTTTGAATTTTTAACAATTTAATAATTATTTTAATCACTGTACATATATTTAACTTTATCTCATATTTATAGTTGTTATTATTAATATCAATCCTTATTATAATACATTTACATTTTTATGAACTTTCCAGACCACTTGTATATGTCAGTTAGTTATCTCATTTATGTATACAGAACACAGTGTCTACATTTTACCTGTGGGAACTTAAACTTGGGGCAGCTAAGTAACCTGCCCAAAGTGTTAGGGGTCAGAAGTAAGTACACCCACTGGTCACAGCAGTTATATTGAAGGGAGATGGCAGACTTGTTGGAAATAAGGTCTTTAGTCATCCCCATAAGGTTTAGAATCTTTTCAGGATGATCTTCTTTAGTTATTGCCTATATAATTATAACATCAAAAGTTGTTATTTAAAACATCATAATCATATATGTGAATATGAAAAACAACGAGTGGATCCAGCTTCTTGAACTCCAGACATCATCGAATATCATACATTCAGTAGCTCAATCCAAGTCCCTTTTGCTCTCTCCAAGGTGGTACTGGCAAGACTTTTAACCTGACTCTGAACATGGAAAGATCTTCCTCCCAAGATCGCCTTAAGGATAATCATTGACAGGCATATGGTCATCATGAAGAAAATGGGGACTCCTGGTTCCCTTTGGTATAAATACTACTTTGGAGAATAGAATAAGAAGGAGACTAGAATAACTGGAGCACTCCAACTGGCCACTTTCTGGGAGAGAGCAAATACCTTTTTGTTCTACAACAATGTGATAAGTGAAGAAGATTTACTCAATACATTTCCACACAAATTTTCTAAACTCTGAGGAACCACACTCTTAATAAGCCGCCATACTAGCCACAGTGGGAGGGCACAATCCCTGTTCTCAAGAGTTTCACCATACAGTTATAGTAACAAGATTAACACATTGTCAGAGATAATTTGCAATCCAAGCAACATTAAACACATGCTTAAGAAAGGTATAGTTGTTCATTGGACTTCAATTTTCAGCCTTTAATGGACTACCAATAGCAGTTTACATGAGAAGGAAAGAGGAGTAGAGTAGGTAATTATTCTTAGGTAGGGTGTTAGCACCTGAGATTTGTAACTGTGCTATGGGTCAGAGGATTTACAACTGGTTCCCAAATGTAGCAGCAAATTAAAATCAATAGGTGGGCTTTGAAGAAATTCAGGTTCCAGAATTCTGGACAAAATAAAGGTATTCTGGACTCAGATACTATCCACACAGTATCATGAGTGAAGAGAATGGTTTCAAAAAAAAAAAAAGAAAAGAAAAACTGTGACCAAACAAAAATAAATCAGAATAAAAGTCTGAAGGAGAACAAAAGTCTCAGTGTAAGAATGAACACTGAGCAATGCATAATAAATCTAAGTGAATATAGATAATATGAAAGACAATTGTATTAGGAAGTTTAAGCAAGGATTCCTGAAGTGACTCAAGAATAGTGTGAAACTAAAAATTCTAAACTGTCAAAACAATAATATTGTAAGAGAAGTGTGAAAAAGTAAAATGAATTTTGAACGTCTCTTTCACAGTGATGGTGAAAAAAGGTGAAAATAGAGATTCCAAAGTCTAACCACACACATTATGCAACAGACTTCTTGCAAAAAGATGCATGAATCTTGAGCTTTTGTTAAGTTTGCAGATGATTCTCTTGAGACTAATCAGCAGGCAGGCTTTTGGAAACCATTGATTTAGAGGATTGTTCCAGAAGCTAGAAATAAGCAGCAAGCTGTATGTCAGTACCCTCACTTCTATGCCCACATTTTCTAGAGCAACTCTAGATAACTGGATGAAAAGACACTTCTCTGCCTTCATGACAATTCCATTCTCTGCCTTCGTGTTCATGGAACACAATAAAAAAGAGTTCCAGTAGATTGACTCTGAAGATTTTATATACTTGGACTTTGATCTTTTAATGAAAAAAAAATGAATTATATTAGATGAGATGTAATATCATTTGCAGTTTCAAATTTAAATGAATTTATAAAGCATTATAAGTTATATTTAGGAATGGTATTTAGAGGAATTACAGACTACTATTCAGGAATAATCAGAAGCCTATCCTCTAGATAATGAGATATAGGCAATCTGGTTTGAGGGCAAGAGGCATGATATTATTTCTCCAAGTCCCTCCTATTCCTATAATGCTTTGTTCACCCTAGACACATAATAAATACATGTATTTTTAAATAAGTGAATCAATGAAAACAGAGTTCTGTGGGTATATCTTGGGAAAAACAAGATGAAATCAAATCAGAAATGAAATAATTTAGTGCCACTATAGGCTGGTAACCACTGTCTGAGAGGTCAAATCTTAAATTTGAATGTCTAGAATAAATGAATCGAAACAGATTTCTCAGAAGGCTTGCTGAAAACAAAATAGAAAGGAAACAGTGACAAGGGGAACAGAGGGCAGAATGAATAAAAAATGGAGGTGAAGTTTTATGATAATTTTGTAGTCATAAAGTCATCAAATCTCAGGTTTGGCAGGAACCCCAAAGGTCATTCCTGCCAATCATACATCTAATGCTTGAAAACCCTAATTTTGCTCCCCTCCAGTGAGATGACTCAGAAGATAATTCTTTTTAACAGAATAAGCAAAATCAAATAGAATTGGGGAAGTTCTACTTTGCCTCCAATTTCCATCCATATTTCATGATGAAAACTAAGCTGCATATGTATACATGTACCCATCTATCTATATCTATATCTGTATTTCTGAGAAGCTTTGCTAGTACTTGAATTTCTTGATCCAAACAGATTTTTTTGGAGTTTGGTTTGTCTCAGTCTTTATGGAAAAATTGTCTTAAGAACCAGTGAAATAACCACAGAATTGCTTTTCTTACTATGTCTCCTGTGAGGTGAATTCAGGGCAACATCTAATTCATCACTCAATCACGTCTGACAGAAGGATTTCCAGTGGCTTACTAGGTCCCTGGGGACTATAGTTAGTTCAGAACAAGTGCCTCCAAATACCCAAATGGTCTGGGGGTTTCCCTTTTCCCAATCAATGTCTATTTGTTAAAGGTTATCTTGGGGAAAGTTAGAAAGATTAAAGTGTGACACTTCCTCAAAGAAACTTAGTCTTATTTTAATTCAAGAAGCTTTGGGTCTGTGAACTGACTCAGGACTGAATATTGGATAAGAAGCCATATTCTCTACCATATGAGCTCAATAAAGGATTCTGTTCACTAGACATAGAAGTTTTTGTTTACATAGATTTTCTTAGTTCTGGCTGCTATAACAAAATATCACAAACCAGGTGGCTAACACAACAGATATTTATTTCTCACAATTCTGGAGGCCGGAAGTCCCCTATCACTGTGCCGGCAGATGTGGTGTCTGGTGAGAGCCTGCTTCCTGATTCACTGATTATGATCTCATTGTGTCCTCGTGTGGCAGAGAGCAGAGAGTGGAAGCAAGCTTTCTTATGATTCTTATAAGGGCATTAATCCCATTCATGAGGGCTCTATCTTCATGACCCTATCTAATCCTAATCACATCCAAGGGCTCTACCTCCCAATACCATCACATTGGGGGTTTGGGTTTCAAGATAGAAATTTGGGGGAGACATAAACATTCCATCCATAACACAAATCAAGTAGGCATTAAGTGGCATGCCCATTTCTTTTTTGCTTTGGGAACTTCATGAGTTAGCCATTGTGAAAAGATCAGCCTGCTTTGATAACCTCTTCCTACCAGCGACCTTTTTTATTAACCATGCCCACCTGGTGCTGTCACTTAGTCTCAGCCGACCAGGGTTCCCTCAGATTCACTGAAGTAACTAAGCTCAAATCAGTGGCCATATTTCTCACATTCACCCTCAGTCTATAAGTAGTTACTTGTTGATTTGCAATCTGAGGAGTTTCCCAGATAAAATCTGAAATTGGCCCCCATACATGGAGGGCAAGGAGAAACTAAGGAAAGAGGCAGATTGCCAGATGGCAGGTTTAATAAACAAGTTAACTTGTAAGGCTGTCTTGGGTGGCTTCAAGATGAGTAGATATCCTCACCCTCCCACTAAAATCTTAAAAGTTTGTAAAGAGGGCTTCACTGAGTTCAGTCACATGTTGTGTCCAGACGGTCTCAACACACTGCCCTCTCAAGGTTGTGTTCTGAAGACACTTCCTCCTGCTATGGGAGCGGTGGGCAGACATACACTCCAAGGACAAGGGAGAGGATGAGGAGCCTCTGACTGCTCAGGTCCAGCTCTTGGTTCAACCGGCAATCACATCCTCTCAGTGACCTTTCCCAACACTACTCCAGTCATTTCACTGATGCTGAGGCTTCTTTTTGAGGTATTTTCCAATACCATGGTGAAGAGAACACAGTCTGGGCCCTCTTGGAGAAGTAATCAAGAAGAGGGTCATACATTATAAATTCTGTCTACCCAAATCTTCAGATTTCTTCCTCTGTATTAAATGAAGAAATACATGTGTTCCATATTAATTTACTCGAGGCCACCAAATTGTAAACAAACTGACTGAGAAAAGGAAAAGGGGGTTACATTTTGCCATGTTTGTGCTCACATATTCCTCAGAATCTCTGTTAAGAATACCCACATCAGTAAATTTGTCCTGACCATGTCCTTCTTTCTTAGATGTATACTACCCTTGGCACATTTCCCCCCACACACCTTTCTTAAGCAACTAAATTAGCAAAACTAGCATTAATTTTGTGATTAAGCTGTCTCCTCTCAAGTTTGACCTTACAGTTGGCAGCATAGGCATGTAGGGATCTGTCCCTAGTCATGTGTCTTCTTCACTGGGAGGGTGATGAGGGTTCTAAAAGGAGCTGGCAACCCCATTAGAAGTGACTAAATAAGACCATGTAGTTATAGGACTTGTTATATCAGAAAAGGCAGAAGGGACTGATTTTGATTCTGCTAGCCGTGGGAACTCAGTGGGGTTTGGGGGTTGATAATAAAAATCATATAAATCCCTTCAAACAGGCCTCTTCCAAAAGTATTTAGATTTATACTTTTTTTCTAATCAACTTCTTAGCTTTCATGTAGGAAATCCGACAAGAATATGAATTCAACTTGAATTATAACTCAGCAACCTAAAATAATGTTTCTGAAGGTTTTGGTTTTTTGTTTTTTTTGGACTATCAGCCAAAATATGAGGCAACCCTTCAGGAGAGAAAAATTTTAGTTTGTTTTGTTTTTGAGCAACGATAGCAACTCATTTTCAAATGTATTTCAGCCATTCTAGTTCCTTTGCTGTTAATAAAAATTTTGATATAAATTTGTGAATTTCTCCACAAAACTCGCTGAGACTACATTTGGGATTGCATTAAGCATAGAAATCAATTTTGGAAGAACTGACATATTTGCCATTTGAATCTGGCAGACCATAAGCTTAGTTATCTCTATGTTTATTTACATCTTAATTTTTTGTAGGGTACCTGGGTGGTTCAGTCCAGTTAATCATCTGCTTTTGCCTCAGGTCATGATCCCAGGATCCTGGGACTGAGCCCCATATCAGGCTCCTTGCTCAGCGGGAGACTGCTTCTCCCGCTCCCTCTGCCTTTCTCTCTGCTTGTACTCACTCTCTCTGTCAAATAAATAAATAAAATCTTAAAAAAAAAAAAAAGAAACACTGCACATATTTTGCTAAATTCATCCTTAACTAAGTCATGTTTTTGATGCTATTAAAAATAGTACTAACTTTTTTCAAAAATTGTTTGACGGCATAAGAAGAAAAATTTATATGTATATATAATATATTACATATATAATGTATATATTCACACACACATCTGTAACACACACATCCTTCCTGCCTATAACCTTGCTAAACCTGCTTATTAGATCTAGTAGTTTTTTGGGGGAGATACTGGAGAATTATCTACTTAGATAATCATGTCTGCAAATAAAGATCATTTTATTTATTTTTGTCCAATCAATACACATTTTATTTCTTTTTCTTGCCTTTTTGCACAGACGAGAACCTCCACATTTTGAATTAGAATGATGTGGATAGACATTTTTTGCTTTTTTCCTTATCTTAAGAAGAAAGAATCAATTCTTCAACATTAAGTATAAGGCTTAGCAACAGGGTTTATGGAAATGCCTTGAGAAAATTCCCCATAATTCCTGATATTTGCTGATACTCTTTTATCATAAATGTTATATTTGTGGATTTTTTTTTCTGCCTCTAAGATGACTTTATGTTTTCTTGTTATTATATTGATGATATGGAAAATTGCACTGATTAATTTTGGTCTAACATTGCATTTCCATGTTAAAAACCACTTGGTTATGATAAATTATTATTTTTATACATTACTGGATTCTACTTGCTAATGTTTTGTTAGTGATTTGGGGGTTATGTTTATGAGTTTCCTTTTCTTGTGGTATCATTAGGCATCAGAGGAAGGCAGACCTCATAAAATGAATTGAGAAATTTACCCTTTTATATTTCTGGAAGAATTTGTGTAGATTGGTTTTATCTTTTCATTAAATGTTCTATAAAATTTCTAAGCAAATCTGTATGAGCTTAGATTTTTCTTTGTGATTAGGTATTTTATTATAAGTTCAATTTTTAAAATAGATATGGGAATGTAAAGTTTATTTCTTCTTGATTGCAATTCAGTAATTTGTAATTTCAAGGAATCTATTTCAGTCAAGTTTAAATGTATTGGCTTAAATTTGATAATGTTTCCTTTTAAATCTTTAAGATCTCTAATGACTCTTCATTTATTCCTGATATTGGTTATCTGTGCATTCCTCTTTTTTTTCCTGGTTATTTTTTTACGTAATTTTTTCAATTTAAGTCATTTTTTAAAAACCAGATTTTGGTTTCATTTCTAGTTTTTCCCATTTTCTTTGTCTTTCTTTTTTTTTTTTTTGGTGTGTATTAATTTTAGTTCTTATTATTATTTACCTCCTCTGCTTACTTTTGTTTAATTTGTTCCTTATTTGTTGGAGTCAATGCTTAAAATATTGATTTGAGATCTCTACTGCATTTAATATAAACATTTACTGGTATAAATTATCCTGTAAGCACTATTTTAGCCACACTCGACACATTTTAATACATTGTGATTTGACTTATAACCAAAAAAAAATATTTTCTAGAGATCCACTTCTGAGTCAGGGGGAATTAGAAAATTCGACTCTTTTTTCTCACTGACTATAACTATAAAATATATATATAACATAAAGAGCAGTTTTTTGAAGATGATGTTAACATTATTTCTGTTCAACATTGTTTCTGCTCATATCCCTTCTTACCTTTCCATGTATATAGACTCTGCATACATGAATATTTGACTTTTTCTTTCTCTGAAATTGAATGGTACCTAAATTTAGTATTTGTCAGTCAGCACTTAACCCCCTTCAAGTGTGTTTTATTTTTTCATGTGTAACTTTAACGCTGATGTGGACTACATATTCTTTGTTAACGGAAACCATTTATACTTTTAATAGCCCTCCCCATGATCACTTATAGTAAGAGTAGATGCATAGTTAATAACTAGATACTGTTTTGAATTGATGTAGATTTTTGGACAAAGCTCCCTTCACTACCACCAAGCTTTCTCAAAGAATTAGATTTTAAAGATGACTGAATAGGATTTATGGTATTTATATTCTGCCCCATGTTCTGGGTGAGAGAACTGGGCTATGGTTAGGAGCAAGGGGTCAGCCTCTCTCCACGCTGGTGCCTTATGGCACAGATTAGGGCTCCATCATAACTTGGCCTGAAGTCCCCTTTTGTCTGTTTATTGCCTTATTGTCTTTATTGTAAGGATGCCTGTGTTAGCACTGTGATCTGTGGTTGGAATTGAGACCTGAGTCTTTTTTGGTGCCCATAGAAAATGTAATAGCAAATTCAGATTATCAGCTGAGGCATTGACCCTGTGATATGTAAAATTCACTAACCCAGAGCTCTAACCAAGAGAGTAAATCTTCCCAAATAGACCACCAGTGTGTCAACCCAGAGAACACAGCAGCACACTTAACAGTTGGAGGCCAAATGGTCTCTCCAATAAGCTTTCCAGTTGAAGAATGCATTTAGCTTTAAGCCATCAAATTCAGGTGATTAAAAATGAAAATATCTATGTATTTGTATCTATGTATTTATAGTTGGACTCTTCATAAGTTTTGTGTGTGTGTGTGTGTGTGTGTGTGTGTGTGTGTGTATAAAAGAGAAAGAGAAAAACAGGGCAAGGAAGAGAGAACCTGGGAAAAAAAATAAAGTATCAAATAAACCTTGTTTTTACTTGTTTCTCAAATTAGGGCCTCAGTTAATACATCTCAAATTGCCTTAGGACAGTGCCAGAAAAGATTGTTGCAAAAGTGGTGCATCCTACCTTTTATCTCGATTGTGTGACAGAAGTCTTGCAAAGTTGAAAAGCTGCTAATTTAGCAGTCAACAGTGTCAAATAAAATTTCTAAACTGTATGTCTATAAAAGAACATCTTAGCAATAAGGCACAGCAAGTATGCTTCAAAACAGTGCAGTCAGCAAATCTGTTTCAGGTTTTGAAATATCTAGCAACGACATTTATTAGAAAGAAACTATAATATATCAGTGATATAAAAAGCTGTCTCTTCATCAGCATTGCTTTATTATAGGCACTAATTTTGTGCAAAATCCTTTAGATTCTTTGCAAAACACCTGCTGAACTTAAAGAAATATGGTGAGTGCTTGCATGGAGACTGATGCAGCTTAATCACATAATACTGAATTTGACTTTGTGGTGCTTAACAATAAATGAACTGAGAGCATACTAGTATGGAAGGCTTAAATCTTCCTCAAATTTATATAAAGTTTTCAGTGAATATACTGTTTGTGCTGATTCTTTCTTCATCAAGTTTGAGGATATAAACAAATAGCGACTATAAGAATCCCATTAAGGCTGAGTTTTTAAAATTAAATTAAATCACATTGATGACTATGATCCAGAAACCACACTCCCTTCTCCCACCTCCCATCCTCCCACCTATTTCAATCTTCCTAGCTGGCTGCTTTCTGACTACTTTTCCCTTTGTAGTTTCCATCCATTCATCCATTCATCATACCCTGTTTATTCTATCAGATTACTTGAAAATTTCAAGTTATAGATGAATCTGCTTCAAGGTCAGATATGATGGCATTATGGCTCAGTAAAAGATGGAAATAGAATAAGAAAGACCATTTTCTCATTCTCTCTTCTGCTGCACACAATTAGTTTTATATGTTGATTGATTTTTGGTGGTAGGTTAAGTCGATTTCAATGAATCTCACTCACCCAGTGTTGACCAGATTAAGATCCAAAATTGTTTACCCATATCACTTTTCCTTTTCTTTCTTCCCAATCTTCTAATTCATATGTTCAAAAGACATTTTATTTGTACATACATGATATAGTCTCTACGTGTGCCTACATGTATTCACATTCACATGTATTCACATTCCCTAGTGAATTAACTGTTCTTTCTTCATTGATTCTTATTTGCATTGTAATGTTAAATAATGGTACTTTAATTTTACTTCTTCAGATAAGCTGTGTGCTTGAGAAAACCATAAAACAATGAAACCTCATGAATATTTATATCCGTGACTACACAGCATTATAGTCATAATCTCTGGAACTAGTTCTCACAAGTTCAGAATTAATTATCAAGTTCCGTTTTAATTGCATTCTTTTAAATTACAACCCCTCCCCCCCTTAAAAAAAAAGACATAATGAATTATCTGGTAAGTACTTTACTGGGACTAATGCATCTAGGAGGGCTTCCTAAAATCCCATTCTTAATGTCTAATAACCAAATGAAGGCATACAATCCCAAACCAGTGTTCTAATCCTTGTTATCCAATGTATTAGACATTTGTGGCTGCTTCTGGGGTTTAATATATTTCATTTTCCCTCAAATGAAATTTGCTATTTTCACTCAGTAAGAATTTAATTGAGTTTGGGGAACTTTTTTATTAAAAATTAAACCCTAAACACTCATTGTTTCGCTTTCTTATCGTTGAGTCTGAAATAGCATTTCAGTTTGATAGGGCAGCCTCTAGAGAACAGTTGTCCCTTAATTTAAAAAAAAAAAATTAAAATACATCCTTAGCACTAACACATAAAGATATGAATAGATAAGAGTATTGATACATTTCATTTTGAAGTAAATGAGCTCCACCCAAAAAATTCTCATCAAAATGCTGAATTTTGAGGAAAAAAGGAAAGAATAACCATGACACTCTTAAAATAAAATGTGGAATATTAAAATACTACAAAATTTTAAATGTAAAGTCTTATGAAAACTTTAATGAATAAAACTTTGAGAGATATGTTTTATTTCTTTAGGTAATACATATTCTATTATGTCTGAAGACATTTTTGCATGTATGTTTAAGTGAAAATATCTGAAGACCAGTACTGTATTTGTGTATATTGGAAGGACAGAGATGAAGGTGAATACATGATGATTTAACAGCATTTATTCTCAGAACTTTCCCTCAGATTCAGAGAAAAAAAGATGATGAGAAATATAATTTCAGTTGGAAACCTGAGTTCCTAGATAGATATCACTGCAGCAACTGAGCAACATTGATTTACCCAGTAGAGTTGCTTGATTTAACCAAGTTGAGTCAAGTTTTCCTAAAGATTTGTTATTGACTGTGTGCAAGATTTGAACCCAGGAATGTCAGGAGAAAGGTAGGCAAATAGAAACATTCATAACATTAGTGGCAGAAATGGGTTAGCCAGAAGAAATCATGTAATTATCTGCCCCCACCTCAGAAAATGGGAACAAAGAGCACAAGTATCACTTCAGAGTCAATATCAAGGAATGGATGTAGAGACTAGAATACAATCTATAGAAAGCTCTAGAAGGGCTTGATTTTAAAAAAATTAGCTTTTGCTTTAAGCGGAGGCTCAGTAACCATATTCTGAAAATAAATTTTGAATGTATTTATGAACACAAAGCACAAATAGATTCATATATTCATACAAGAGAAATGCCACAGTCTTGATGACCAAATTCTGGGAATTAAGACTTTTTCCAGAAATGAAGAATTTTGGTTAAAAGTACAACTAGATCACTGGTGTCTTTCCAGGGCCTAGTATAATGCTTATGACATAGAAAGCACTGAATACATATTTGGTGAATGAATGAAGAAATGAAACTTCAAGAGTTGTTCCAACTCAGAAGCTAGAAATACATTTGTCTAGAAATCAGACAGAATATAAATATTATCATCCAAGTGTATCTTATTTCATCTTTTATTACAGATTTGTTCCTAAAATGTGCATTATGTTTTTACATCTTTAGAAGAATTTAACGAAGCTACTGACAGTGACACATGCTATCCCTTGGCTTAGTGAGGTTCCCCCATGGCTTCCTTATGGGGTGGTCTGCCCATCCTGTATAGCCCAAGAATTCATGTGGGTACCAACAGGGCAGGCTCTTCCCTTTATGTAGCAACAATTTTTAGTACAGATTAGATTTTTTAAGAAAATCTGCTTTCCGGGGCGCCTGGGTGGCTCAGTGGGTTGAAGCCTCTGCCTTCGGCTCGGGTCGTGATCCCAGGGTCCTGGGATCAAGCCCAGCTTTGGGCTCTCTGCTCAGCGGGGAACCCGCTTCCTCCTCTCTCTCTGCCTGCTTCTCTGCCTACTTGTGATCTCCGTCTGTCAAATAAATAAATAAAATCTTTAAAAAAAAAAAAGAAAGAAAATCTGCTTTCTGACCATCAAATGGTGACACTAGCCCATTTGATCAATGTAACTCCATTTGAAGTCAGTTTAGGCAGAGTGAGCTGCAAAAATGGCAGAGAATCAGATTAACATTTTTTTTTATTCTTTTTCTAAAGGGGAAAAATATCCCAGTTGCATGATTTTCATCATCTGCTACTTGAATTCTGTTGTTTCCCAAATCAGGCACAAACAGCAGCATCTGAGCTATATGATCTGTCTCTTTTAAAATAAAGTTTTAGAGCATACCACTGATTTTTGACACATTTATTCCATAATATATTAGACACAGTGGAGCTTCAGTCATTATTAAACATCTTACAAATGTCCAATTAGGGATACATCACATATAACATATGACACAACATGTGTTTTTATCACACTGCATTAGAATCATTACTAAAGGAACAGGGTAGATGTGGCATGCTGTTTTTATAGTACACGGACAATGTGGCAACAATTATCACTGCAATAAAAATGGCCTAAATGTATACATGCATTGTCTTCTATGGACCTTATTGCGAACAACTTATATTTAAAACATGTTTTTCCAATGAGTTTCCTTTCCATTACCTATGACCGTCATTCACATTCTGATATGGCTGGCACGTGGAAACTATTCCATGGAAAAACTGCCATACCTATCTTTGAATGATCAAATGAGCACTATCCACAATTGTAGAACAATTCTGTACCTTCCAGAAATGGTAGAAATGGAAATCTAAAAGCATATAGGATTTAAATTCAGAATTAGAATTAAAAGGGGTAGAAAAGAATTCAAAATAAAAACTTAAAATAGATGAGTGCAAAAGATAAGGAGCAAGAAAATAAGATCAATGGCTTCCCAGACAGTGATTTGTTTTGTTTTACTCAAAAGTGAACATTCTTAACATCCTGGGAAAATTCTTAAGTATCTTTTTCTCCCCAAGAATGTTGGCAGGGTTTTTATCTGAAAGTGAGTATGCTTTTTATTAATTTATAGAAGTTTACACATAGTAAACAGTATTGACTTCTTTATGTACAGTTCTATGAGTTTTAACATGTGCACATATTCTTGTTAACTACCACCACAAACAGGATACGGAACAGTTCCAATACCCTGCAGAAGTCCTTCTCGCTGACCTTTTGTAGTCATCCCCCCCCAATCCCTTCATGTCCCCAGCAAAATGATACAGCTACTCTGGAAACAGTCTGGCAGTTTTTCACATTTTAATTTGACCTATAAATTATTACCATATTTACAGAATTCTCTAGGATGAAAATGTGACTTTAACATATTGGATATTGATTTACCATAGAGTACACCATAGAAAGAGCCCCAAAAGTCGAAAAGTTAACATTTTTCATGCTGATGAAAACTGGAGTCTATAAAGAAAACCATCCTGCAGGTTATCCACTGTCGACACATACCTATGAGAAAGTGAATGATGAAAAAACTGGAGCTCAGAAGTCCGTGAAATCATATTCTTTATGTATTCTCTTATAGGGGCTATCTCTCATAACCTGGTGTCTTTAGCTTGAGTTCAATCCACATGTCACCTTACGTGGATATATGATTCCCCCAGCTCTGTGTAATGCTCTTTCCTGATGTACAGCACAGCGATCATTCAGAATGAGGCAACTGGGCATTGATATGGGAATAATAAACTCCCCCACCCCAGGCACACTCTGTAGCTGTCCTCTTGGCTCCAGCCACCAATCCAATCTCTTGTATCCTCACTTTTACTTTTTTCTACATTCCTTTCTGTTTCTTTAGTCTCTTTAGAGCTTCCTGTTCTGGGTACACTCCTCATACAGAGTTGGAAGCTGATTCCTTGAAGTAGAAGAACCACACATTGTCTGTTTCCTTTGCAAATGAAAATGAAGTTTCCACAAGCTGGTTGCATCCACCAAGTTAGAAGAGAATAGAAAAAAAAACATCGTTAAGAGAGTGGTGACTACAAAAGATAGCTTCTTCCATGAGATGAAAGGTTGGACCGTATGACCTCCATGGTATTTTCCACATCTTAATGACCATTTCTGGAATCCATGTAATCCATGCGAGGATATGTAAATTTACTGACTGAATTATGCTGTGCCACCTTCCCATATCACTTGGCCTGTGTAGACTGAACCCTAGTGAGTTTAACAAGCATTTAGCTGCTTGTTAAAATCAAGCTTCTGGAACTTTAATTAATGATTGACTTGTCACTAGTTTTATTTTATTTGAGACTCTGACTTTTCATTTGAGGGCAAATCATGCTCATCATTTGGCAAAACCTCAGTGTGGTTATCTGACAGCAGCCTGTGAAGTGGCACAATTTTCTGTCACATCACATTGACACGGTGTTCACTGCCACATGGCTTTGTACACTTAAACCTTAGTATTTCTACTTCCCACTAGCTTCTTCCCACTTAAGATAAGCATATTAGTAATTCAGGGAAGTATAAACTGAGGAAAAAAACACAGAACTTTTGGTTAAATATCTAAATGTAAAGTCTAAGAGTGAGGTGAGTACACGATAGTAACAAAGAAAAGGATTATCATATGGCCTGACTATAATAAAAATCACATCACGTAGGGGCCCATAGACAAGTTGCCATTCAGAGACCTGTGACAACACAGACTCATGCACATAAACACATGTAAATATACGTTGTACTAAATGAAGTCTTGATTAAAGTATTCCCTTTAAAATCAAGAAAAAAAATATATCTGCTATAACCACGTCTAGCTGATATTATCTTAGAAGGACTAACTAGTACAAAAATACAGGGAAAAAATGTATGAAGTTTTCAGAGGAGCAAACACACCTAGAATTGTTTGAATGGAATATAATTGAATACATAGAAAACTAAAAAAAAAGTCTACATAGAAAGTTTATAAGAATTGCTAGAATCAGAAGTAATACTCTATGGTTGGTTGCCCTTGTACATGACAGCAATGAACACCTAGAAAAAATATAATTAAAATATCATTTGTTGAATGTGTTATTTAATAAATAAATTATAAATAAAGTTTAAGAGACTATATGCAAAATACTCACAGATTTTTTTTTAGCCTTATTGAAAGACATCAGAAAGAAACTAAATAGGAAGACATTTTTTCCCATTAATGGAACATGAATTCATTCTAAAACTGGGAAACTGGATTAAAATTGTTGTCACTCTTACCTGAAAAACTAATTTCTAAAATCTATCAATTTAAAATAATGCATTCAGTACAAAGAGAAGGAATACATACTCAGACAAAAACATGCAAGTGACTGATAATTCTCCAGTGTTTTTTTTTAAATGAAACAAAAAGACAGATATATCATATTCATGAATTGGAAGACTTAGTATTTCAAATAGTTTACCCCCATTAATGTATAAATGTATAGAGTTAATGTAATCCCAATCAAAGTCCCAAAAGAACCTTGCATGGAGTTTTACATGCTGGTTCTAAAGTTTACATAAAAAAGCAATGATAAAGAATAACTAAATCACACTGGAAGAATAGAAGGTAGAAAAATGTGCTTTTCTAAATATCAAGACAGACTTAAAAAAATAAGTAAATAAATAAATAAATATCAAGACAGAGATTGGGTATCTGACAGAGACTGTCAGATAGTAGCAGAGATAGACAAATATTTCAATAAAAATTTAAGAAAAGTGGAAATTGAAAATATTAGGAAAAGAGGAAATAGCCAATAAATTATAAATTAACCCTGTAGAAAATAATGAAACTTCCTAGCACCAATTCCAAAAATCCATTTTCTATAGAGTTCTAATAGTGAAATAAAAAACTATAAAAAAATTAGAATACAATATAAGAGAATGTCTTTCACATCATAAAGTAGGACATGATTTCTCATGAAAAACACGAAAGTATTAACCAAAAGGGAAAATATTAATATATTTAATTATAAGCAAAAATTTCCATGAACCAAAATATATCTTAAAGACAATGAAAAAGCAATTCAAGTGTTGGAAGAATTAATTTTATAACACATGTAAACTACAAAAAGTTTAGGATCTAGGACAAATAAAGTAGTTATAACAAAAACCAAATCATAAAATTAGAAAAAAGCAAGCTCTGTATAAAAGAGTAAAACAGTGGGGCGCCTGGGTGGCTCAGTCAGTTAAGCATCAGACTCTTGGTTTCCACTCAGTCATGATCTCAGAATCCTGATTCAGCCCCATGTTGGGCTCTGTGCCCAGCAGGGAGTCTGCTCTTCTCCTTCTCCTTCTTCTGCCCCTCCCCCACTCACTCACATATGCACGCATGCTCTCTCTTTCCAATAAATAAGATAAATCTTTAAAAGAGAAAAACAATAAATATATAAAGTTGATCAATCTTACTAGTTACTAGTAAAATGCAAATTAATACCATGAGATACCATTTCATACCTATCACATTGGCAAAAAATTTTAAAGTCTGAAAATAGCAAGCATTTGTAAGTATATGTCACAACTGATGCCAAATGTTTTGCTTAAAACTGCAGGGACTTTGGGACACCTTATCTACTGCTGTTGGTTTTATACATTCCTAATATCACTCTATAAAATTACCAGAAATATCTATTATTTTAAGAAGACTTGACACTAAATTCTTGCAATTCTACTTCCTGGATATATGATTCAAAAATTCATTGCCTTAAAAGATATACTAATGAAATTCTTAGCAGCAATTCTAATAACAGCAAAATTTTGGAAAATTTAGAAGTGTATCAATAGAAAAGTGTGGTATTTTCATACAACACAATACTGTATCATACCCTGTACACATACTATAGTATAGCACTGACAAAGAATGAGTTACAGCTACAATATCACCATAGATAAATCTCATGCTGTCATATGGAATTTAAAAAGAAAATGGGAATTCACTACATAAATATTGCCCATTAAGCATATTTTAAATAAGAATGACTAACAGAAGTATGTGAGTGTGCCTGTATATGAATGTGTGTATGTACACATACTTTGAAACAAGTTTTACAGATACATTACAGGGATTAGGGAGGGATTCTCCTAACATTGTTATAGTTTGATAACCCACCATCTATGTCACACACACACACACACACACACACACACACACACACACAGCTATTAATATGGTTAAGGTAAAAATGTAATATTTGTATATAAAAATCTGTTTTTAGAAAATATATTGCAATATAGGTACTTTGTACTTTAATATGAAATTTATTTTCTGCTGTCTTTGTGGTATTTATATTTTAAACCTTAGTTCTAAATGCTTAGTGCTTTACAATTTATACTCCCATTTCACAGTTGATCATTACATTTTTCCCTTGAAGTACTGGCATTATAGAATATAGGAAACTGAGGATCATAAATATGCAGTGAGAGCAAGAGCACACAGCTAGTATGTGGGATAACAGGAAAACCTCATACATCACTGAATAACACATTTCCAAACTCTTAAACACCATCACTATCTTTTCCAGCAAATCTATCCAATCATTATCATTCATTTCCTGTCCATCAGTAAGCCGTAAGGACACCTGAACTTTCAAAGCATGCACAAGCCAGAGCCATTTTATTGTCCTCTTTCAGCCTTACAATGACCCTACATACTACTATTTTCAGATGTCATGATTCCCATTTTCTTGGGAAATTGAGACTGGCTCCATGGTCCTCGTCCTGCTCAGACACAAGCAGTGAATCCAACACATTCATGGCAATAGCCTTTCCCCCAGACTTTCCCGAAAGGCTAGAGACACACATACCATCCTGATCCTGCATGGCCAGAAGGATGACACGCAGCACTATTTGCATCTTTTGTAGCTTCACACAGTTTGTGCCCAATACTGTTTGTTTTAGGACATCGTTTACTGGCTTTTCCTGATAGCTCTCCCTACAGCGTATAAGTCTCCAACAGGTAGCTTAAATTTTCCTGTTTTGTACGTTTATATAAATGAAATCACATCTCTTGGGCTCTGTTGGGTTTACTTGTTTTGCACAATAAATATTTGTAAGATTAAAAAAAGAAAGAAAGAAACCTTTACGATTGTCACTTTGCTATTGATTCCTCCATAAAGGTGAAATCATGGGCACCCATACCTCTGACTTTTCATCACTACTCCTGTGGCCCCCAAATCTCCCCAGGAGGAGACTCTTAGTGGTTCCTGGAAATAGCCAAAAGATATATTTTCTCCAGTCTGGCTGACATGTCCATAGGTGTGGTGAGAGGTATAACCTGAATAAGAAGGTGGATTAGTGCGCTATCATCTATACCTGGTCATAGATTTCACACTCTCCCATGAGGCAACTGAAAACCCCTGCCAATAAGTGAAATGTCACCCAGTGAGGAGCAAAATCATGACTAGGTTCCTATTCTTCTCAGTCTCGGGTCAATATTTCTTTTTCTTTTTTTTTTTTTTAAAGATTTTATTTATTTGTTTGAGAGAGAAAGAGAGAGAGAGCAAGAGACTGTTAGCTCAGGGAAGGGTTGTGGGACAGGGAGATGCAGACTCCCCTCTAAGTCTGATGTGGGACTTGATCCCCAGGACCCTGGGATCATGACCTGAGCCTAAGGCAGACACTTAACCAACTGAGCCACCCAGCGCCCCAGTATTTTTTAATACGAATACCTTACTAAAAGTTTTAGAAGGGCCCCTTATTCAAAGAATTTGTTGCATCCCATTGTTTTTGAAATAATAGCCAACTCTTCAGGCAGCATGGATGATTACTTCAAGGACCATCAGAAGTGATTTGTTAGGAGATTCCTTTTGAGCTGGGAGGATGGAAATCAACCTAAATAATATACTGTCACTCTAAACTCGAGCACAGTAGCATTTGTTCTCACAAGTGTTCTTTATTTGCAAGTGTTGGACAAGGCAACACTCTCCAGCAGACAGACAGATTAACTCCCAGTGGTAACCACAATTTTCTTAATGATAAAACCCTTTGGGGGCTAATTTATACATCATCTGTTTTTTGGCACTGGATTCCTCTCTAAACATTTCAAAGGGCGTGCTCATACTAACACAACACCTGAAGCAATGTTTTGCATATATATCTAATATTCAGTAAAATGATCATTATATTGAATTAAATACAAGTCCTCGCTGTATGCATTGAGAAAGCAAGAAACAAATATTTATTAAGCACTGTTTGAATGTTCAGGCTAATTTTAGAGTCCTTTGTAAAAACTGAAGAAGAAAACATTATAACCCTTCCAAGTTAGTTTGAAAAAAAAATGACTAATTTATGAAGAATTTTTCTAAGTTGAGTTCTGGAGTGCTTGGCATAGATGATGTGCAATGCAGGGACATGGCTAAAAAGAGCGTGAATAAGAGATAAACACAATGAGAAAGTAGGCTCTGAAGGGGACCCTGAATGAACAATTCAATAGATGGAAGCTGAAGGGGCATCATGAGCAGTTGTGCTGAGGTAAGGGGACCCTAAATTATGTTGATCTGTTTCGGCTACCTTTATTGAACATCTCCCATATGTGAAGTGCTAAAGAATAAAAGAATAAGGACAATTTTACTCTTTAAGAATCTCTCTCCCTTAATAAGGAGATTGCAAAAGAAATAATTATTCAACATTTTAAAATATCAGAAAGGAATAATGGTATTATTGGCTGTAATTCATGATCACTGAAGACTTATTCATAAAATTAGATACCTTGGGCTCACCCAGGAGTTTCTAATCAGTGTCATTAGTATTGATCCAGAGTCTAGTGAGAAGGCTGGCTAGAGAAATATCCAACTATAGTAGGAAGCTAACATGAACCAAGAAGAAGGCAGCAAGAGGAAAGCAAACATGAAAAGCATGAAGGAAAAATGGACAGGCTGTGTATGTCTGACAGAAATTTTTAAAAAGCCAATTTCATTAATTGAAATCCTAAGACATGGGATAGCAATGAGGGAGTTGTTAGGTAGTTAATCTCAGAAGGGGGGATCTCAGAAGGGGTGGGGCAATGAGAGATGTTCTTTGACATGTTAGAGTTTGAGGAAACCAGGTTTCCAGGGTAATCACCACGTGACCCTATTCCTCAATATCTTTGTAGACACAGAATTAGAGAAGAGGAAAAGATTCGGTATGAAACCCAAGAGGAAGAGAATGAGCAAAGAAATTCGAAATTTCTTGCTAAAGTTGGATGGAGAATAAGTTTAGCCCAAGCAGGAATCAATAAAGGCAATCATGTACAATCAACACTTATGTGAATTTAAGTCATGTGATTCAAGAGCTCAAAATAGAGTTGAATTAGACCAGATGGCAGCTTTCAGAGCAACAGCCTAGGTGCAAGAATGCTTTACTTTAAGGAGATCTCACTGAGGTGTTACTGACAGACAGAGCATTTTACAGCAAGTGAGGCGGGATTCAGAGTAAATCACAGCTGAAGGCAGAAGTGGGCGTAATATAAGCATGGCTTTACGGAGATGTCTAAGTGCTTCTACTTATGTATATGCAGCATTGAAGAGACAAAAAAAAAAATGCTTGAAGGTTTTCTGTCAGACTGTGCTCCTCTTTTTCCCATTCATAGGCAATTTACTTTTGAGCTGAATCTTGAAAAGAACATCTTGACATCTAGAAAAGGGGTTAACCTTTTAGGAAACTTTTCAGTATTTGTACCTGAGAACACTTGATAAGTTTTCCTCTTGCAGTATAAATCCTGTATATGCACCTAGAAGCCTTTTACAACCCTGTTCTGACTCACATCTGTGTGTTGCCTTATAGATTTGCTTCTTTTCACCCTCCCTCCTGTTGTTTGGGGAATTTCACATGGCTTTGCCCCCATTCCACGGCCAGAAGACCCAAATTAAGAGGCTGTAATTGAAATTTCGTTGAATAGTTAGTTTGGGAAGAATTGACATCTCAGTGTTGAGTCCTCTCACCCAAGAAAAGAGTGTAACTTTCCATTCAGGTGGATCTTTTTAAGTTCCCCTCAGAAATGTCTTGTAGTTTTCAATGTTTGGGTTCGGGAAATTCTCTGTCACATTTATGATTATTTCATATGTAATGCTGTTGTAAATGGTACTTTTTATTTAATTTCTAATTGTGCATTGGTAGTATATAGAAATATGGTTGATTTTTGTAGTGATCTTGTGTACCACTAATTTCTTAAACTCACTTCTTACTGGCTTTTTTGTAGATTCACACAATTTTCTAAACAGGTGATCGTGACATCTGCAAATCAAGGTTTTCTTCTTTTTCAATTTGGATTTCAATTGCCAATTGTGCTGGCTAAAATCTTAAGTATTACACTGAATAAAAGTGATAAAACAACCTTGCCTTGTTGCTTTTCTTAAGTGAAATGCAGTCAGTCTTCCATCAAGTATGTAGGTAGCTGTAGAATTTTCATAGATGCATTCTATCAGGTTGAGGAAACTCCCTTATACTCATTTGGAAGAATTTGTGTAGAATTTGTTTTATCGGTTAGTTAAGAATTTGGTGTAATTCACACTAAAGCCACTTTGGCTTAAATATATTCTTAGAATATATTTCTTCTTTAGTAACATTTTGCAATTCATGTTTTATAAGGAATTTGTCCATTTCTCCTAAATTGTAGAATTTGTTGACATAAAATTGCTGGTATTTCTTCTCTCATTTCTGATATTAATTTGCCTTTTCTTTTTTAGTTATTAATTTGACTAAATATGTCATTTTTAATCTTACTTATAAGAACCAGCTTTTGATTACATTTTTCCTCTTTTGTTTTCCATTTCATTGACTTAAGCTCTGATATTTATTATTTTTATTATTATCTTCTCTTACATTTTTTCAGCTTGGATTCACTATTCTGTTTCAATTTTCTTCAGACAGAAGCTAAGGTCATTGATTTAAGAACCTATTTATTTTTTAATAAATGCATTTAGTGACATATATTTTCCTCTAAGTACTGCTTTAGCTGAATTTAAACAATTGATGTTTTCACTCAGTTTAAAATATTTTATAATATTAGAATGCTTATTTTCTAAATATTTACACATTTTCTGGACATTTATTTTATTAACTTCAAATTTAATTCCATTTTTTTGTACAACATAATTCGTAAGATTTGTGTCATTTTGAATTTACTCAATCTTTAAATTTATCAAAAAAGTTTTTGTGCCCCAAACATAATCTATTTTGATAAATGTTCTCTGTGTGCTTGAAAAGGATATCTATTCTCCTTTTGTTAGTGAATATTCTATAAATATCAATTATATTGAAGCAATTGATAATACTATTCAGATCTTCCATATTAATACTAGTTTTCTCTCTATTGTTCATTCAGTTATTGAGAGATGGGTGCTGAAATTTTTACGATAATTATGAATTTGCTAATTTGTTTATGTCCTTGATGTTCTGTTTTTTTACACATATTTTGAGGCTCTTTCCCTACGCTCATAAACGTTTATGATTGTTGTGTTCTGTTGTTGAACTGACCATTTTATTATTGTGAAATGAATCTCTTTGTTCTTGGTGATATTTTTACGTACTATTATGATAGTAGCTTTCATGTTTAAAAAATTCACATTAGCATGAGGATATCCTTTACCATCTTTTTACTTGTAATCTCTTTGTATTTTTTATTGAAATAGGTTCCTTGCGGAGCCCTGAGTGGCTCAGTGAGTTAAAAATCTGCCTTCCTCTCAGGTCATCGTCCCAGGGTCCTGGGATTGAGCCCTGAGTGGGAATCCCTGCTCTTCCCTCTCCTTGTGCCTCTCCCCACTGCTTATACTCTCTCTCAAGTATTTGCTTTCTCTCAAATAAATAAATAAAATCTTTTTAAAAATAAGTAAAATAGATTCCTTGCAAACAGCATATTTGGGTTTTGTTTTTAACACCATGTGGTCAATTATGTTTTCATTAGGGTGTTTAGACCATTTGTATTGAACATTATTATTATGATGTAGTTAAATTCAAATCTATAATCTTGTTATTGGTTTTCTGTTTGCCTTATCTGTCTTGTTTTCGGTATTTCTCCTTTTTATGCATTATTTTGAATTGCATGAGAATTATTTATGATTCCATCTTACCTCTTTTCTTTATTTATTAAGTATAACTTTTTGATGTGTTCTTTTAATATTTGCTTTTGGAGCTATAGATTACAATTTTAACTTATTAAAATTTACCTTCAAGGGATAATGATAACATTTCACATACAATGTCCAAACCTTACAGTAATATACTTCTATTTCTTCATTAGCCTTTATTGTAGTGCTGTTATATCTTTTATATTTGCATAAGTTATAAATGCACAATATGTTGTTATTATTTCTGCTTTAAGTAGCCAATTATCTTTTCAGGGGTTTTAAACAACAAAAAGAAAACAGTGTAAGAATAAAATAAAAAGTGTAAATATATGGGTAATATAAATAAATATTGGCCAAGTCAAAAATAATTATAATGCTATACAGAATAAAATTTGTTACATTTAAGCATAATACTTAAACTATGTATGTGTTGAGAGTACAATGATATGAGATGCAATGTGCTAAAGTTCTTGTATTTTTAAGAAAGAAGATGCTAATGTTTGTAAGTTTTAGACTCTGACCTAAAGAACTTCTAATTTTCCATGAGAAATATATCAAGAATATAATCATAGCACATAGTTTCCAAAAATTTGGAGCAAAATAATTAGTATTTAAAAATACATACTAACGAGAGAGAATAATATAGAAATTATAAGATAAACAGGAAACAAAAGTAAATATATATTTTTATTTCAATTCAAACTGTAAAACATTTAGTCTATTTGTAGTTATTCAAAAGAAATGAAATTCTATTTATATATAAAACAGGCACTCACAAATTATAAGGGGAAAGAGAAAGTTAAAGGAGGAAAATACGGTGTATCAGTTATAATATCTGACAGTACCATGTATAGGCAAAGAGGTAAAAGGATTCATACATAATGGAAATACCATCAATTCATGAGGGAAGGAAAAAATTATAAACATTTATGAATGTAGAAACTAAGAGTAAAAACATACTGGTAGAATAAAGTCTTCCATAATGATAGGAAAATTTAACAGAACATTCTCAGTAATTAATAGATAAGTCAAAAAGTATACAGAGTATTTGGACTACAGTTTGGCAAGATTGATCTAATGGGTATATATAGATCAGCACACCCAGCAACCACAGAAAACATGTACTTCTCAAGTATATATGGAACATTTATAAACATTAGCCACATTCTTGGCTGTGAAGCAAGTTTCAACAAATTTAGAATGATTGATATAATAAAAATTGCATTCATTGCCAAATGCAATTGATGTGGAAATCAATAACAAAAAAAAAATAAAACAGAAAAATGACATACAGTTAGAGATTAAGAAACATACTTAAAATAACCCACAGGTTAAAAAAAATGGAATAATAATGGAGACTGGAAAATGTTTATAGCTTATCCATATCCTAAAATTGTAGGATATAATTATTAATACAAATTAGGGCTTATATGGAAATGTGCAGCCTTAAATGCTTATGTTGAAAGGAAGAAAGGCTAAAATGGTAAGACAAGCATACATGTTAAAAGGAAAATCTCTAAAGAGAGTAGAAAGATGTCATTTTTATCTTAGAAGTTAATTAAATGGAAAACAATGCTGCAGTAGGGAGGGCCCAAAAAACTATATACCTCTGTGTGTGTGTGTGTGTGTGTGTGTGTGTGTGTGTGTGTTTTAAAAGACAACAAACCAGAAATGTCTGATGGCACTGATCAAGGAAAAAGAGCAAACAGTAATAATAAAATTATTATAAGTAATAAATATAATAAGTAATATTCCATCTTTTAAGTGACTGGTAGGATTAAAAGGTGAATAACAGAATATAATGAATAGTTCTTTGTTTATAAACTTGAAGATGGACCTATTTTCAGGAAAAAAAAAATCAAAACAGACTAAAAAAAAAAAAAGAAAAAGGAAACAACTATCCTGTAACCACTGAAAATAATCAGCATATAAAAATCTTCCTATAAAGATCAGACTAAGATGGTTTACTAACAAAAAACTATTTCAGAGGAGGGAGACACAGGGAAAGAATACAAATTTATATTTTTGCCTTGATAAAATTTTAGATTTACAGAAGATTTGTAAAGATAGTCCAGGAAATTCCCGTATGTCCTCTCCCCAGCTCTCACAAATGTTAATATCTTATCTAACCATGGTATATTTATTAAATCTAAGAAATTTAACATTTGTGAAGTTGTATTAATGAAATCATATTATTCATTTCACCAGTTTTTACGCTAATATCCCTTTTTCTATTTTACGATCCAATACAGGATACCACATTGTGTGTGGTGATCGTCGCTTTAATAACCTCTTATTTGACAATTTCTTAGTTTTTTGTGTGTGTTTTTTTTTTCGTTGTTGTTGTTGTTGTTGTTGTTGTTGTTGTTGTTTCCTTTTCATGTCCTTCATATTTCTGGAATATCTCTCACTTTCTCACTTTTAGTTTGCCTGATGTTCCTTCTAAGTCATGGATATTAAGGAAGAATACAATGGAGGTGAAATGCCCTCCCATCACATCAAAGGGGTATGATTATCACTCTGGGTGTTAAACTTGATCTCTTGGCTAAGGTGATGCCTGTCACTGTGAAATTCTCCACTGGAAAGTTAGAATTTTTCTCCTTCCAAACAGCATTCATTTAAAATGCGTCACTTAGTCTAGCCAACACAAAGGGAAAGATAATTAAACTCCACTTCCTAGAGGGAGGAGTATCAAATAATCTGTGGACATTTGTTAAAACCACCCCATAAAATAATAAATATGTTTGTAGAGATATTTTGTAGATACACGATTCTCCTGTTCTTCCTTAAAATTTCACCCATTAAGTTTACCAAAGGATTTTCCCTGCGGCAGTTGTTACTGTGGTGCTCAAATGGTGATGTTTTATTTCCCTTGCTCCTCTTAGGAATTCTCCAAGAATGATTTTTACAGGGACGCCTGGGTGGCTCAATCGGTTAAGCGTCTGCCTGCTGCTCAGGTCATGATCTCAGGGTCCTGGGATTGAGTCACCACGTGGGCTTCTTGCTCAGCAGGGAGCTTGCTTCTCCCTCTGCCTGCTGCTCCCTCAACTTGCGCACTCTCTCTCTCTCTCTCTGACAGATAAATAAATAAAATCTTAAAAAAAAAAAAAAAGACTTGTCCATTCTACTCCTTATATGTATGCATCCAATAATGTATTTTTTTTCTTTTGCTGACAATAACTTTTATTTTTCCTTTCAAGTTTCACTCATTTTCTTTTTCTTGTTTTACCACTCTAGCTAGGAACTGTTTTACAATATTGAATATGTTGCAATAACAGAAAACTTGTCCTATTCCTAATTTTAAGAATAAGTCATTTCACCATGAATTATGATGTTTTCTATAAAGTATAGTATATATCTTTTATTGTATTATGGAAATTTTTTCTATGCCTGTTTGCTTAGAGGTTTTTTTTAAAATAAGTAAATGTTAAATTATCTTTTTTTTCCATCTCTTAAATGTTCATTTATTTTTTACCTATAAAGGTAAATGTCATGGATTTTCTTTTTCTTTTTTTTTAGTTTTATTTATTTATTTGACAGACACAGAGAGATCACAAGCATGGGGAGTGGTAGGCAGAGGGAGAAACAGGTTCTCTGCTGAGTAAGAATCCCAATTTGGGAATCAATCCCAGGAACCTGGGATCATGACCCGAGCTGAAGGCAGACACCCAACCAAATGACCAACCAATGTGCCCCTGGATTTTCAAATATGATACTATCATTGCCTCCCTAGCATAACCCCACTTAAAGTGAATTGACCTTTCTATACATTCTAGCAGTTAAATTTGAAAAATTGTGTAGAAATTTTGCATCTATGGCTATATAAATGGCTAGTCAATGATTTCCTTTCCTCCTGTCATGTCTTTGTCAGTTGTTATCAAGATTTTCTGGCCCTCAGAGCATCTGGGTGGCTCAGAAAGTGAAGTGTCTGCCTCCGGTTCAGGTCATGATCTCAGAGGTCCTGGTATGGAGCTCCAAGCTCTGCATGGGGCTTCCTGCTGAGCAAGGAGTCTGCCTCTCTCTGTCTCCAGCCCCTCTCACTTGCTTGTGCTCTCTCTCTCACACTCTCTCAAAAAAATATATAAATAAACTCTTTTAAAATTAAAAAAAGAAGAAGATTTTTCTGGCCCCATAAATTAGATTAAGAAGTGGGCCTAATATCTGTATTGCAGAGGATTAATGTTATTCTTTCTTAAATAAATGTTTAATAGAATGTACTGGTGAAGCCATTTGAGCCTGGGGTGTTCTTTTTGTTTGTTTGTTTTTTGTTTTTTAATTTAAATTTAAATTAAGTTTTAAATTTAAAATTTTAAATATAATAATGTATTTATATATACATATTATATATTATTACATATTACATGTTAGTATTTATTCATACTTTATTTCTTTATTAATTTAAGATTGTATTTATTTGTAAGAGAAAGCACAAGCAGGGGGTTAGCAGCAGGCAGGGGGAGAAGCAGGATCCCCTCTGAGCGAGAAGCCCAATGTGCGGCTCCATCTCAGGACCATGAGGTCGTGACCTGAGCCAAAGGCAGACGCTTAACCAACTGACCACCCAGGCATCCCTACTCATACTTTAATTCATACTTCAGATTATATACAATTCTGTTGTTACCGTTGTTCAAATGGTTTCTGCTTTGGCTTTCATCAGCTCTTTCAGGTTCGTTCCTGTGTCCTTTTGATATGCCTCCATCCTTCTTCCCCTCTTACCTTCTTACCTTCTGGAGTTACAGAATACTCCAGGCACATCTGTATTTTCCATAGTCTAGACGTGGAGTCAGCCATTTCTCCAAGGAATCCTGGATTCCTTTACAGAGAACTTTGTTTAAAAAGGAGTGCTAATGGGCGCCTGGGTGGCTCAGTTGGTCAAGCAACTGCCTTTGGCTCCGGTCATGATCCTGGAGTCCCGGGATTGAGTCCCTCATCAAGCTTCTTGCTCAGCAGGGAGTCTGTTTCTCCCTCTGACCTCTCTCTCTGTCATTCTCTCTCTCTCTCTCAAATAAATAAATAAACTATCTTTTAAAAAAATAAAAAGGAGTGCTAAGTGTGCTTGCTGCTGCTGCGTGCAGTGCTTCCTGGGGGTGGTGGAATATATATTCACACACACACACACACACACACACACACACACACACACACACACACAAATGTATAGACACTTACCAATGCTTATTTCAGAATGTATCTGTATATACAGGTATCTATCTGTGTCTGTGTATATATGCATGCATGTATGTGATGCATAGACTTACACACACACACACACACACACACATACCCCTAATATCTCCCAGCTGATTCAGGGGATCAGAGCTCATTCTAGTCTTCTTCCTTGCCTATTTGTAGCTTTTTACTCTGTCAGTGAGAAAGTTGGCCCTCATTAGCTACACTTTAGTTATTTGTTCAACCATAGTATCTCTGTAAAGTAGTTTAAGAATTGCTAAGTCATGCTCCCATACTTCTGTGAGAAACAGAGTTACCAACTAAAATACAGTATTTGTAAAGAGTTTTTCTTTTCAGCCTTATAGTATTTAGCAAATCCCTGTTTTTCAAAGTTACTTAGGTCAGTTCTCCACCTACCCCTTTCAATTATGTTCTGCTCTACATTTATAATACAGCTACATTCATTTGTCATAGTCTACATTTCATCATAGGATCACTGGATAACCTAGATAATTTTTTTCAATTTTTATGAAGTTCAATCTTTGATATGTACAGTTCTATGGATTTTGACAAATGTTCAGACTCATATATCTGCCACCACAGTGGTGGATATATTTTTTAAAAACAGTCCATCACCTTAAAATGTCATATACAATCCTTTAAAAAAAAAAAAAGTCTCCCCTGTACCAACCACCAGCAACAACTTATCTAATTTCTGGTCCTAAAGTTTTGCATTTTTTCCAGAATGTCACTTAAATTGAATCATGAAATATGGATTCTATGCATTTGTCCTATTTCACCTAACAAAACAGTTAAGCTTCATCTACATTGTTACATAAATCAATAGTTTGTCCTGTTTAATTGCTGAGTTGTATTCAATTTTATGGATGTAACAACATTTGTTTAAATCTTAATCTGTTGAAGGACATCTGGATTGTTTCCAGGTTTTGGTAATTATGAATAAAGTTGTTACACATTAACATACAGGGTTTTGCATGAACATAAGCTTTCAATTCACTTCAGTAAATATCTAGGAATGTGATTTTTGGGTCACATGATAAATGTACATTTAACTGCCAAACTGTCACCAGCAATTGAATGAGATTTTTTATTGCTCAAGCATTTGGTGTATCTGTATTTTTTATATTATTACAATTACTCTAAAGGTGTAGTATTATCTCCTTGTGATTGTAAATTATGTTTACTTGATGACTAATGATGTTGAGCATCTTTTAATAAATGTCTTTGCCATATGTTTGGTGAGATGTCTGGTCAGATCTTTTGCCCAATTTTTTATTGGATTATTTATATTCTCACTTTTTATTTTCAACAGTTCTTTATAAGTTCTTGATATAAGTCCTTTATATGTTCTTGATGTAGGCACATATGGCTTTAAAATTGTATTCTGCCAATCTTTGACTTGCTTTTTCATTCCTTTAACAATGTCTTTCTAAAGCGACATCTTTAGATGTCTCGGTGTCATATGAATAAAATCATCGCTAAACCCAAGATTACATAAATTCTGTTTTCATCTAAAATTATTAGTGTTATACTATTTATATTTATGTCTCTGATCTGTTGGAATTTTTTCATGTGTTTGTGTCAGGTATGTGTAAGATACGTTCCTCTTTTCTGTGAATGTTCAATTGCTAACATCATTTATTGAAAGGATTATATTTTATCCATTAAAATACCTTTGAACCTTTGTCAAAGAATGGTCTTTTATGGTTTTCTATTCTATTCCATTGATTTTTGTCTATCCTTTCAACAAAAACAGAATGTCTTAATAATTGTGTCTTGAAACCATGTAATGTGGGTCCTCTAACTTTGTTTTTCTTTTTCTGAATTATTTTTTTACTATTCTAGGTATTTCTTTACCTTTCCACATAAATACAAAAAAGAATCTTGATGGTATTTAGAACAAAGTTAGGAGAACCAGCATCTTCCCAGTATCTTCCAATCAATGAACATGATAAATTTTTCCACTTACTTAGATCTTTAACTTTTTCAATAGAGTTTTGTACTTTTCAGCATTTTTAGCCTGCATATACTTTGTTAGATTTATATATAAATGCTTCTTTTAGGGAAATGGTAACATACTGCAATTATTTTAATTTCAAATTCCAAATATTCTTTACTCCCATATAGGAAAATCATTGACTTTTTGTTATTGACCTTGTATTAGGCAAACTTACTAATATCACTTAATTATGCCATGATGTGGTTCCTGTTATTATATCATGTAGATCCTTTAGGATTTTCTATATAGAAAATTATATCATCTATGAATACGAAACTTTTTTTTTTTCTTTCTTCCCAGTCTTTATGGTGGTGGTGGTGGTGGTGGTGGTGGTGATGGTTTTCGTTTTGGTTTTGGGGGGTTTTTTTTTGTTGTTGTTGTTTTTTATCTTTTACTTCTTATCCTTTGGTTTTGGTCTTTGACTAAAAGGAGTCTGCCTTCATTAAGTATGATACTAGCTGAAGGCTTTTAGTGGATTCCCTTTATAAGGTGCAAATGTTCCAGTCTATTTCTAATTTGCTATGTCTTAAATCATAAGTGGATGCTGAATTTTTTTAAATTCTTTTCTGCACTTACTGGAATCATATTTTTTTCTTACTTAATTTATTTGTGTGATAAACCAAACTGTTTTTCAAATATTAAATGAACTACGCATTCCTGGGATGAAACTTGTTGGATCATAATATTTATCCATATTATATTATAATAGATTTTATTTGAAAATATTTTATTGACAATTTTGAGTCAATGTTTATGATGGACATGCTCTGTATTCCTCTTTTTGTAATTTCTTGGTCTAATTTTAAGTGTATGCTATTAATAGCCTGAAAATTTGAGAAGTGTTCTCTTTGGATTATCTGGAAGATTATATGCCAAATAGGTTTTATTTCTCCTTTAAATATCTAGAAGAATTGGGGCACCTGTCTGACTCAGTTGATTAACCATCTGCCTTCAGCTCAGGTCATGATCTCAGGGTCCTGGGATGGAGACCCTGCATGGGATGGGGGTGGGAGACTGCTTCTCCCTCTCCCTCTGCTGCTCACCCTGCTTGTGTTCTCTTGCTCTCTCTCACTCTCAGGTTAAAAAATAAAATCTTTTAAAAATATATCTAGAAGAATTTACTGTTAAAATCATCTGGGCTTGGAGTTATCTTTTTTGCAAAATTTTAACTACAAATTCAATTTCTTTAATAAATACAGAACTACTCTGGTTTTCTAATTCTTTTGTACTGATAGTTTATGCCACTCAAGGAACTCATGTATTCATGTGTTAGAATGTCACTCATATTTTCTTATTTTAATGTTTATGGGATCACCTCTTTCATTTCTAATACTGGTAATTTGTGTCTTTTTTTTTTTCTTAGTTATCAATCTTTAAAAAAAAATACCTGTTGCTAATCTCTTAAAAAGGGTTTTGGTCATTTTGCTTTTCTCTGTTGTTTTTCTCTATTTTATTTATCTTCACTCCAGTCATTATTATTTTCTCCCATTTTCTTGGTTTGAATTTGTTTTGCTCTTCTTTAATTTCTTAAAGTAGAAGCTTAGGTTACTGATTTTAGATCTTCAGTCTTTTCTAATACAAGCATTTAATATCATAAATATTCCTTTTGGAATTACTTTATTGGAACCCACAAATTCTGATATGCTGCATTTTTATTTTAATTTGAGTCAAAGTATTTTTTTAAATTCCTTCCAGTCTTTGACTCATAGATTATTTACAGACCTGCTGTTAATTTCCAAACATTTGGCAATTTATTCATTTATTCATAAATTTATTCACTATTTATTTTTTATTAGTTTAGTTATGTTAGGGTAAAGGAACATATTTTGAATTATTTCTATTTTTTCATTTTGTTTGATTTGTTTTCTTCTAAATTTGTTAAGGTTTGCTTTACGGTAGAAAATATGGTCTTTCCTGGTCAGTGTTCTATTTGCAGTCTAAAAGAATCTGTATTTTACTTTTGTGAGTATTCTATAAATGTCATTAAATTAATTTGGTATGTCGTTTTGTTCTGGTCCTTCCTGATTTTCTACCTACTGTTCTATGAATTACCAAGAAAGTTTTAGAGCTTCAAACAAAAATTGTAAATTTCTTTATGTTTCTTTTCAGATCTATCTTTTTTGTTTGTTTCATTTAGTTTGAAGCAAAACTGATTATAGGATGATTATAAGTCTTTGGAAAATTCACCTCATTCTTATTATAGAATATTATCTCTGATAATATTCCCTGTTCTGAAGTTTACTTTATGTGAAATCAATAAAAAAATAATGTTTTCATACTTTACTTATACTTATCACCATCTTTCACATTGTAAATGTATTTCTATTTAACGTTGACATCTTATGGACAAAATATTGTTGAATCTATCTAGTCTGAAATCCTGTTTTGTGACAAGTGTGTTTAAAATATATAGAAAGTGTTAAATGGTTGAATTAACATTTGCCATTTTTGCTGCTTTCTGGCTTTTGTTTTTCTTAATAGTTATTACATTTCCTCAGAGTTTAATTAAAATTCTTTAAACAATTATTCCTTTTATCTCCTTTATTGGTATATTAGTTATAAATCTTATTTCAAAGATTTTTAGTGGGCATAGTAGGGTTTAAAATATACATTTTAAAATTATCTGAGTCTACTTTCAATCAATAGTAAGTTGCTTCACATGTTATGTAAAAGAACTTGTAACCTTATATCCCAATTCCTCCTTCCCAACACTCAGATCATTCATATGACTTTAAAGTATCCTGTAAACACACAATAAACTTAATCTTTTTTTATTACATGCTCAGTTTGGAAAAACAATATAAATAACAGAAATGCCTTACTCTATCTTCCTTGATGCCATGTTGACATCTTCATTTCTTTATTTGGATACAAGTTTCTAACACTTGACATGTTTATTCTCTTCCTCCTCCTTCTCCTCCTCCTCCTCCCTCTTCCTCCTCCTTCTTCCTCTCCTTCTTCTTTTAATATTTACTTACTTTAAAGAGCAAGAGTGTGAGACCATGAGAGCAGGGAGGAGCAGAGGGAGAGGGAGAGAGAGTCTTAAGCAGACTCCGTGCTGGGCTTGGAGCCCATACAGGACTGGATCTTGCAACCCTGAGATCATGACCTGAGCAGAAATCAAGAATCAACCAATTAACTGACTGTGCCACCCAAGAGACCCAACACATTTCATCTGACTGAGAGAATTCAGTGAATATCTTTCATAGTGTAGGCCTAATGGCCACTGACTCAGTGCCCTCTCTTCAAGGAACATTTATTTCTTTTTCACTTTTGAGGGACATTTTCATTAGGTACAGAATTTGGGGTACAGAAAACATATTTGTTTTCTTTTACCATTTAAATATGCCAGTCCCTTGTCTTCTCACTTGCATGGTTTCTGATGAGAAATCTGTTATTTTTAGCCTTGTTTCTCTCAGGTAATCTATTTTGTTGTTTGCTATTTGTTTGTTTTTCAATCAGGAGCCATCAAGATTCTCTCTTTTTAGTTTCCAACAGTTTGAATATAATACATCTAGCAGTTTGGGTATTTTTCTTTTCTAGCATTTATCCTGCTTGCTGTCCTCTGAGCTTCCTGGATCTGTAATTTTATGTCTGTCATTAATTTTGGAAAAATTTCAGCCATCTTTTCTTCAAATATTTTTTTCTGCTCTCTTTGTTCTTTGAGTGAATTCCAATTATTTGTAATTTAGATTGGTTAATATTGTCCAACAGCTCTTGAATGTTCTGTTCTTTCTAAAAATAATTTTTAATTTTTACTACGACTGAATTTTTATAATTTCTATTGATCTATTTTCAAGTTCACTGAATCATTTTCAATATGATTTAATATGCCAATAAGCTCATCAGTGGTATACTTCACTTTTTACTATTTCTTTAATGATTTACCATTTTAATTTATTTATTATAGTTTCCATTTATTTTGCTGAAGTTATCTCTCTGAATTGCTATAGTATATATGTTTTCTACCAGGGCCTTTAACATACTAACGTATTAGCTATTTTAAATTTCCTGTCTGATAATTCCAAAATCTGTGTCATTTCTTAGTCTTGTTCTAGTGACTGCTTTGTCTTGTCAAACTGTAGAGGTTTTTTTCTATGTCTCCTAATTTTTTGTTGCTAAGTAGACCTTTGTATAGGACAATGGATACTGAACAATACTTTTTAATGCTTGGATATGAACTCATCTTTTCTTCTGCTAGGCCTAGTTGTATTAATATAATCAGGAAGTAGGCTGGGTTTGATATTTGCTGTTGTTATGATTACCCACAATTCACCAGAGACTTCAAATTCTCTAGGAATACCTCATTTTTATGGTGTGGGCTAAAATTTCTGTTTTTATATTCATGTTTAATCATATTTGTCTTAGATATATAATCATATTTGTCTTCTTGAGTTTGGGTCTTCCCTTCTCATCATTCCACATAGAGTTTCTTTCTCTTAAAGTTCTCCCAGTTGAATTCTCTTATTATTTTTCAATCAACACTTACTTGCAATTTTATTTCTAGAAATTCAATTTGGCTTGTTTCTGCATTTTTTTTTTAACTCGTTAGAAACCTGGAGACTCTACCAAAACAGAACCTCTTTATGTTCTCAGCCTGAGGTTTTATTTGTTAATTTTACAGTTACAAAAGTTCTTGCTCTTGGACTGAAAACTTGTGAAAAGATTAGATTTTAGTTAGTAATTCATCAAAAAACCACAACCCAAACTCAATGATAATTTTAGACTGACAATTTTCTTTTCATGAAGCAATCATATAAATTAGCAGTCATATAATTTTCTACACTTTCTTTCCAATTTTATACATTTTTGTTTGTTTTTCTAATGCTTGTACAAATTTGTTGACTTCAGGTATGATTTTGGATGCAAACGTTTCTTCCCTTGTTTCTGAGTTTAATAAGAACACTTTTAAAATCTCACTTAGGTAAAACTTTAACATTTATAATCTTTTGTTTTGTTTCAGGGCAATACATTTTACCTGATTTTAATCTATTCCATTTCTACTTTACTGAGCCTTTTGGTTAAGTAAAATTTTTGATTTTTTTTTACTGGATTGTTTACCTTTCCATTTCTGGTAACAGTATTATTAAAGTTCAAAATAAGTCATGTGGATTTCCCTAATTTTAAATCACTGAACTGTTGAGTATTTAGATAGCAATTATTTGCTCCTTCAAGGTTGATAAAATTTACTTTTAAAATTATTTAAGTTTTTTGTCTTTTGAAGAAAAAGTATTTAGATTGTATGCAAATATCTCTAAACATTTATATTTTATTCAATTTTATATACCTTTTTAAGTTGTTTTTGTTTGGGGGGAAGCATTTATTTCATCTAATTGTTACACAAAATGATTAAAAATTAGTCATTTATATATCATCAGTTGTCTCTTTTTAATATTTAAAACTATCTTTATGACTTTTGCATGATTTTTCTTAGTCTTAACAGAGATATTTTTATTATAATTTTTTCATAACAGGATTTTTAAAAATTAACAGACTTTATATTTTAGAGCAATTGTAGGTTGACAGAAAAATTAAGCAGACAAAATAAAGTGCTCTCCCTGTGCGCCCATACAATCTCCCCATTATTAATATTTATTAATTATTACAATTAAGGGTAAATATTAATATATTATATATTATTATTACCTAAAGTCCATAGGGTCACTCTTCTATTGTACAACTTTATGGGTTTTAACCAATGTTTAATATTGTGTATATGACAAATATGTCAATACATATGACAATTATAATGTCATATCTATCATTAGAGTGTCTTACAGAAAAATTCCACTCCCCCCCAAATTCCCTCCCTCTTCATCCCCCCTTCCCACCCTCAAACCCCTGGCATCAGTGATCTTTTTTACTTTCTCTATAGATTTGTTTTTTCTCAGTGTCACATAGCTGGAATCATACAGTGTGTAGCTTTTTCAAACTGGCTTTTTAAACTTAGCAATATGCATTTAAAGTTTCTTCATGTCTTTTTGTAGCTTGATAGGTTTTTTTTAAAAAAATCACTGAATAATATTTTATTCTAACTTAGTTGTTCTAAATTTGGGGCAATTATAAATAAAGCTGCTATAAAAATTTATGTCCAGGTTTTTCTGTGGACATGTTTTCAGTTTGTTCAGGTAAATAAATAGGGCAACTGTTGAGTCATATGGTAAGACTATGTTTTTCTTTGTAAGAAACCACCAAACTGTCTTCCAAACTAGGTACATCATTTTGCACTCCCACCAGTAATGAATAAGAGTTCCTAGCCAGCATTTGGTGTTGTTGATGTTATGGATTTTAGCCATTATAGTTGATGTATAATCATATCTCACTGTCTTGATTTGTAATTCCCCAATTACATACAATATTGAGCATCATTCTTTCATTTGATTGCTTGTCAAGACAGGATTTTTAGTTTTCTTAGTGTTACTGTTTTCTTGTATTCCATTTGAATGATTTTTTTTTTCATTTAACTGATTTTTTATCTTTTTTTTTTTTTTGGTACTTCCCTTCTTAGCTTCTTGAGTTGGATTCTATACTCATTTGCTTCATATTTATTTGTTTAATGATGGAATATATTTTAATATCCAGAAGGTTTGTTGTGAGACTTTGGCTAAGTTCTGAACAGGCTTGATGAGGGAAAGCCAGAGAAGTCAGAAAGTATGTACTAGGAACTATACAGGAGGGATTCCATAAATATTGTGGTGGGTATTAGATGTACCTGTTCACCCAGTAGAGAGAATCACATGGAAAGTTGTAGTAAAATCAAGCACAAAATGAGATAAAGGTCTTAGCTGGATATCCAACAACCTCATCAAACTCTGAGCAGAATTCAGAAATATAAAAAGATAAGTAATGGACAAAAAAAATTCTTAGATCATATTGAATATGCCATAAAATAGAAAATTTCTTTTTACCACAAATAAAATCTTTATCATATTGTTCTTCATCTATACATTGAATTTTGCCTCATCCTAGAGATCTGCTATTAATATTTAAAGCTAGAAGACCAAAATATATTAGACCAAACAGAGAAACATGATGGTTGTCTTTCAAAAAATTAAATAGGAACATCTAATGGGAGGAAAAACCAAGAGTTTTTTTTTTTTTTAATGTCAACTGAAGGGTTGACATTAAAGAACTGGAGGGTTTCATAATAATTTCTTTTTCCAAAAAAATAAAAAAATACTTGTTTATGATGAAATACAGTCCTGTCACTAATCCTGCCAAACAAAGATTAATGAGAACTGCCCAGTCCTCTGACAGTTCATCCTAAATCTGAGTGTTTGTTTTCCTATGTGTGCATATGTTTCTGAATATGTATGTGCATGCTTTTGTACAGTTGTGACATATGAAAAAATATATGTGGGGATGTATATGTGTGTAATTGCCCACAAGAATACTTTTGATTGAATTTTCTATAAAGCATATCCCAATTTCATAATATGTAAGAACATAGTGGTTTTCAAGACCTGTGTTTAGCAAATTTGTGAAGTGGGACAAGACTTTCTTTTACAAAATTTGTAGCTTTTTTTTTCACCAAATCCATTTTCCCTCTTTTTACCTTCCTCGGAAATTCTTATCCCTAATCATCCAAAGTTTTCTTGGAAAGGATTTTTAATATGAAACATTGGGTTTATACTACAGATTCATGACAGTGTCTATGCTCCTCCAGGCATAGTTGCTCAAATCTCTTCTGTAATTGAGGAATTAAAGTGTGTCCTATCCTAAAAAAGTTCCAGCCATAGATGATTAAATAGAGAACATTATACATTGAGGAGTTTATACATTGTTATACATTGTTATACATTGTTATACATTGTTATACATTGAGGAGAGTTTTATCATGGCACCCCTAAAATCCTGAGATTAAGCTGATACTTTGACTAAAAATTAAACCAGAAATGTAGAAGCAGAATTTAAAATAAAGTGTTTTGGGTTTCCCTGTCCAAATGCTGTGAACCTAGAGAAGCAACATCTGAAATGTTGAATGGATCTATTTAATCCCCTTATCCCAATCACATCCCAGTGCAGGTGGGAAGGAGTGGTATTGATGGGAAATGGCTCATTTTCCTTCTTGAATGTTATCTCCCCCTAGTCACAGGACTGCCAAAGGATGCAACTTTCTAAGGCAGGTTGGGGACATTGAGAGGCAACACAGTCTCTTTATTTAACAAGTCTTGATGGGATTTTTTTCTGCCCCAGCCCCAATATTCATATATGAATTATTAGGGGATGAATGAGTTTCAGAAAATGAAAATTAAACTCTGAAAGTCAAAGGAAATCAGAGTCAGGCAGAAGGGTCCTCAGAGAAAGAGAACAAAGGCAAAAGAGACAAAGAGAAAAGAAAGGCAAAGTGAAGAAAAAGCAGGAAAATAGGAGAAAACATAGAAGGCCCCAGAAGAGCATGAGCAAGAATGGAAATGTCATTCTGCATGGGCTTCTCATCTTAGGAGACCCCAGAGATAGGGGAGCGTATATGGGAAGACTCCCTACCAAGGAAGCTATTTTGTGATATGAAATTCCACTGAGGTTCAATATCTAAATGAAATTACAGCACATGACCATCTTTTATCATACACTGACCAAAGGTAGGACACAGCCACTTCTCGAAAGCCAGCATCAGTTCTAAAAATTGGAAGATGATGAAACCCAAATATATATTGTCTAAGAGTCCTGTCAAGTCACCCAGACTCTCATAATCCATTTTAGTCCTTATTCTCAACTTTCAACCTAGCCTGCGAATGCCCTACGGGCAAAGACTATATTATGTTGCCTTTTTCTTAGGTTCTCTCCTTGCATAAGGCTAGGAAATATCTCTCTGCTATTTAAGTTTTAAGTCGATAAATGTCAGATCATTCCAGTATAGACAAAGAAGTGCCGTGGAAGAAGTATGGAAGAAGTCAACTGACTGACAGTATATGAATAAACATAGAGGAAAGAGGAAGATTTACTAATGGTATGATATGTCCATCAATTAGTACGAATTCTTACAGAAATAGCGTAGATAGTACGAATTCTTACAGAAATAGCATAGAAAAAAAAGTGAACAAAAAAGCCAGTGGGTAAATTAATCAATAGCAGATCCATATATTAATCTGAATAGAAGCTTCATTATATTCAGTTTTGGGGGTTATAATGAAGACGAGTAGGCCACCTTATAGCAATCCCTATGGAGCTTAGTTGTCAACAGCTTACTGGGCTGAAAGGGGCTAACTTTTGGAAGTTATTCTGTATCTCTCAATTAGAGAAAGGAAGTAAAAACTGGAGATGAGACTGGTGAGAGTATAAATGTATGTGGGAGTAAAGATTGTGTGTGTGTGTGTGTGTGTGGCAGGGGGTGATCACTGGAACATAATTCTTTTCTCCTTATCTAAGCCTTTTGTGGGATATGCTACTGGAACTTTGCTGCTTCCAGAACTTTCCTTTTGATCACCCTCTGTTCAAAGACACCAGACCTTTATATATACCCAAGTCAAGTCAGTTAATATTTTGCCAAGGGGCTCTACCTGTGGTTATCGGTCCATCTGCTACATGTTTTGGAATTGATTTCCTTTGCTACAGCCTGGTTGGTATTTCTTTAAATACACTGAGATCTACAGCTTGATCTTCTGATCCTTATCAGTCATGTTAGCAAATCCTATGATTTTCCCATCACAATGTCCCCTGTGGCAGGAGAACCAGCAGGGATGAAACAGCAATGAGGTCGGTAGTCACCTTGAGGTCTCCAAAAGCTGGTGTGCATTTCATGAGGCCAGGATATGCCTCTTAAGTGGAAGATTCAAGTGATATCAACCATCCAGCTATCCAGGGCTGAATCACAGCAACATTACCACACTAAAGATGAAGCTGTTAATGCTTTCCAATTATCTCCTACAGTGTACCAGATATAGTTTTTGGTATGAGAGATTTCCACACTTATATTTCCAGTTTCAACCTTATTTTATAAGATTTTGAGATTCTTTTGGTGGTGGGAAACAAAACAAAAACCCTTGGATAGATAAAAGGTATAACAATTTGTCTTTTACAGATCCAAATGAGAAAAGGTTGCCATGTGGAGCCACACAGGATCTTGCAACTGGGGACAAGGTAACAGCAAGCTGAGGCTAGAGGAGGCTTATTTATAGCAAGTATGATGGGATTAGTTAGGTTTCCTGAGCTTCCTGGTGATTGGGTATTTTGAATGATTCTCTAGGCCCAAGAACAAGAGGACAGTCCTTGGGTCTTACATGTCTGGGGACTTCCTGAGGTTGGAAGAGTATGTGTTGTATCCCTGAAGTATTAAAACTTGATAAGGGAGGTAGTTGGGGTGGAGGCTTAATGAAGTGCCTACAAAGCAGATTTGAGAATTTTTAGCCAGGACTTTAGAACTGGGTGAAGACAGCACTTGGGAAGTATTTTCTTACGGATCTCCCTCCTAAACTCCCATCTCAAATATTTAACTGCTTTCCAGGGGTTTCCACATGGATGTCTAAAAAGCATCTCAAATTCAAAATGTCCAGAACTAAATTTTTCATCTTCCTTACCCACACTTGCTCTTTCTAAATCCTCCTTCATCTCAGTTGCTATCAGGTAGCCTTTTACCTTGTGGAGTGTGAAGACCTTCATCTATCTTCACATCTAATCCCTAACTTCCTCACTCTGTGTCATGTGGTGAGATGACATGGCTGGCAGCTTGGCCTTCTCTAAAATGATGTAGACAAGTGTTGAAGCAACAGAAAACAGGACTAAACAGGTGGACCAGCTGTGACTTTTGATTTACTGTGAGCACCATCATAAGTTTTTATAACATGTCACCAGCTTCATCTTAGTCAATGGTGTTAATCTTGGGTGACAAGTCATGACAGATAAGCAGCTGTAACTCTGAAGTTTCCCCCGTCACGTATTTGACAGGGCTGGAAATCTTGACCTGAGATAAAATACGAGCTACTTGTTCACTGGTTACTTTAAGACAAAACATTGCAACATAGAACACCAAAGAAATACCAAAATTTTCTCAATACATATCCCATTAACACATAAAAGAAATTATCTGGTTGTCATCTTGGAAGGGACAAAGGTTACTATGAATTTGTTTTTACCCACAGTTTTGTTTTGTTTTGTTTTTAAGATTTATTTATTTGTTTTGAGAGAGAGAAAGAGAGAGCATGCTCACATGCATGGGGGGAAGGGCAGAGGCAAAAGTTCTTAAGCAGACTCCCTGCTCAACTCGGGGCTGGACATGGGGCTCGATCTCATGAACCATGAGATCATGACCTGAGCCAAAACCAGCAGTTGGCACTAACCAACTGAGCCATGCAGGTGCCCATAGCCACATTTTTTTGATGGAATACTTTCTAATCTGCACTTCTGTGCGCTCTACTTCATAATAGCTGTCCAATGATCTTGTTAATTAACATTAAATACATGGCTAATAAACTTAAACATTATGGTAATAAAATTTTTTGACTTGTTCTCCCTTACAGAAGGACCAAAAGGAAGCTTAGAGTTAATCTGGCCTAAAACCTTATTTAAACATGAAGCAACTAGAGCTCAGTAACTCACAGGAATTTTCCCAAGGGCCACATAGCTTTAAGTGAAAGGGGTGGAATATTAACTCAGGTCTCCCAACTATGAGTCAGGGTTCTTTCCATTCAACACACTATCCTTTCTTTTTATGATGATTCGAATAATTGAGTGAAATTGCTTTCTTTGTATTATCTTTGGCTATACTTATAAATAAATGTATGACTTCATGGTGAAAATGAGGATGCAATTTGGTGAAAAATTATAAGCAATTGGATTCAGAAATTATATTCTTTTTTAAAGATTTTATTTATTTATTTGAGAGAGAGAAAGAGCGAGAAAAAACATGAGATAGAGGAGAGGCAGAGAAACAAGCAAACTCCCCGCTGAGTAGGGGGCCAGATGCGGGGCTCCATCCCAGGACCCTGAGATCATGACCTGAGCTGAAGGCAGATGCTTAACCAGCTGAACCACCCAGGTGCTCCAGAAATTACATTCTTACATGGACTCAAAAAGTAAATAGTAAATTTAAGAAAATGCAAAATGGTTAACTCAAATAGAGAACATTCCACAAAATTCTGGTAAACACGGGATACTTTAGAAAACCTACTTATAGCAAGGAAACTAGATACAGTGTGAAATGTTACAAAAGCATCTATAAAGATTGACACCTAGAAAGTAACTTTTTGAAGAAAGGAGAAGGGCATCTAAGAAAGGCTTTGTTATAATCTTAATTGTCTATAAAAATGAAGCTTCAGGAGAGCTCTGTAGTTTTCAGAAGTCTTAAGTGTCTTTCAAACTGTCTATTTGTCAATACAAGACCTGAATCAAACGTTAGGAAACCCCTTTAACACATAATCTCACAGTCTATTTAAAACAATTTTCTTTCATTTCTGTTGTGGGGGGATGAGCTGCTGATGCCTGCTCTGGGCCTGGCTGGTCCCCCTGTGGCCATCCTGCTGACACACTTCCTTGACCAACAACTGAGGGGAAGCACAGCGGATATCCACAAATATAGAAGGGCGAGTCTATAAAAAGGACAGAGACCAATTATTCTCATTAGTCAACAAGGACAGAGTAGGAGCTAATGGGGCTTCTGTTTCAACAGAGGGAGAATTTAGGTTAATTATTAGGAAAAACTTTATAACTATTAGAACAGTTAGGGCTCTGGAAACAAGGTATCCTGGGAGGAAGCAAAATCACCTTCATTTAAAGGTATTCAAGGTAAGATTAGCTCACCATTTATCAAGGAAGATTAAAAGATTATTAAATCAGGACCACTGAGAAGTGCAAAAGAAGTATCCTTGCCTGGGATGATGATCTGGCCCTCAAGTTGTATCATTAGCAAAATGTCAGACATTAGTCTAGGCACTGAGGATAGATCATTAACCAAAATCAATGAAAACCTCTGCTCTCATGAAGCTTACAATCTAGCAGGGGTAGAGAAAGGGAATAAGGTCCATAATAAATAAGTAAGTAAAATAAGTATCACGTTAAATAGTTATTAAGTGCTGAGGAGAAAACTAAAGCCAGAAAGAAGGATGGGAGATAATTAAATAAGAGGAGTGGCAATTTTAGAGAAGGTTGTCAGAGAAAAACTCACTGAGAAGATGATATTTTAGTAAAAATCTGAAGAACCAAAGTATCCACAAGAATCATGGTGTGTTCCAGGCTGAGGAAATAACAATTAGAAGCAAAATTGGTATGTTAAAGAGGAAGCAAGGATCCCTTTATATTAAATAAGAAAAAAGTAATAAAGATGAACAACAAAAGGGTAACTGGAGCAGACCACACTGGCTTTGTATGTCATTGTAGGACATTTGGTTTTATGCTGAGCACAGAGGAAGATAGAGAAGTGATGTGATCTCACTTGCAGTTGAGAAAAATCTGGCTGTTGTGTTTGGAAGACTAAGAATGGAGACACATGTTTGGAGTAACAATGGACACAAATGAACACCCTTGGGAATTCTTATAATAACTAAGGTGAAAGAGCATGATGACATAAATTGACGTAGCTACAGTAGAGATGGTTTGATGAAGTAAAAATCTTGATTTATTTTGAAAATACAGTCAAAAGGATTTGATGAAAAGTCAAGAAAACATGTTGAGGTAATAAAGAAAGAGTGTCAAAAAATCACCATAAGGTAATCCCAAGAGGTAGTTAAAACTCAACGCAAAATGGTATGCTTAAAAGGCAAAAAAAAAAAAAAAAAAAAACCCACTAAGAATTATAGGGAGAAATTAAAAATCTATACTTATAACTGAAAATTTTAACATTTATCTCTTATTAAATAATAGAACTAGACAAGATATTAGTGAAGGTACATGTAATCTAAACACTATCATGGATATTAATCTAATTGATATTTACAAAACACTAAACCAGACAAGTAATGAGTAAACATTCTTTTCAAGGTCATACAAAATATTCAACAAGATACATCATGCATTGAGCAATAAAACAAGTTCCAGTAAGTATCAGAAAGCTGAGAAAAAAAGGAAAGGAGAGATAAAAAGGAATATTGGAATTTTTTTTCAAAATGAATGGTAATAAAAATGTAATGGATCAACATTTATAGAATGCAACTATTTTTCCTGTTGGAGAAATGAGAAAGACTTAAAATTAATTACCTAAATTTCAAACTTATAACTAAGGGAGTATATGAAAAGGAAGTAAATAAAAACCAGCTTAATTTTAAACTAAAAATATAAGAAAGAAAATAATAAGATAAAAATAAGAATCTTTAAGGCAAAAAATACCAAAAATAGATAAAATTAGCAAAACTAAAGCAATTTTTTGAAAGGATCAATAAAATCAATAAATTCCTGGCAAAACTGATGAGGAGAAAAAAAGAGAAGATAAGTATCTAGTATCAAGAGTTATCACTGGGGCACCTGGGTGGCTCATTGTGTTAAAGCCTCTGCCTTCAGCTCATGTCATGATCTCAGGGTCCTGGGATCGAGCCCTGTGTTGGGCTCTCTGCTCAGTGGGGAGCCTGCTTCCCTTCCTCTCTCTCTGCCTGTCTCTCTGCCTACTTGTGATCTCTATCCATCATGAATAAAATCTTAAAAAAAAAAAGAGTTATCACTAACAAATCTTAGAGGCATCAAATGAAAATAACAAAATATTTGAATGATATTATGCCAACAAACATGATTATTTATATGATATTAAAAAACTTAAAAAAAACTATTAAAAACAACCCACTAAAATTGACATGAGATAAAGTAGAAAATTTGAATTTCCTTTATCAAAGAAAATGAATTTTTTAACAAAATATTTACACAGACACACACACAAATCCAAGTTCCATCATTTCACTGGAGAATTCTACCAAACATTCATTCATTAAAAGAGGAATTTCTTTTAAAGAGGAATTGATTGTGAAAGGACATGAGGGAACTTTCCGCATTGATAAATGTTATTAATCTTGATTGGAGTGTTGTTTACACAGATTTCTGTTCATTGAAAATTATACACTTGTGACTTTTGCTTTTCAATTTTACCTAAAAAATAAAAGTATAAGAATAATCAGGTGGGGATGGGAAAAGTTATGTATGAAATAAGAAGAACAAAACCTTGATAGTCATTGAAGCTGGGTGATGATTACAAGGCGGTTCATTATATTATTCTGTTTCCGTATGTTTGAAATTTCTCATGATAAAACATTTAATTTTTTAAAATGACTTCAGTGCTTTTGATATCAACAACAGGAATAAGTCTGAGATTGGGAAGGGTGAAGGAAGCAGGTTATGTGAGTAATATCGAATTAGAATCGATTTTGAATGTTTTAAATTGTACATGTTTACTCAATAGGCATTTGCAGATATATAGTTCCAAAAGTTCATAGATGAAGTCTGTTTTCAAAATGTGAAGCTGAAAATTAGCATGGAAGGATTGTACTTAAAGACGTGAGACCCATTTAGATTACCTTAGCAATTAGTATAGGTGGAGAATAGTGGAGGTCCAGGATATAGAGATAATGAGGAAAAAACAGAAGTCTGAAACACAGGAGCAGAAGAGTAGGAAGCAAACCAGGTCAGCATAGTCCTATAAGACATTAAAAAAAAAATTGCATAGATTCCAGAAAAATCACATCTACAGTAGTCTAGGTTATCTAAAAGAAGCAGGAAATATAAAATTCATTTTTGTTTACCAAGGAAATCCTTTACTTTAGCAAAAGATTTGCTTGCCTATGAGTTTCTTAAACTATTATTAATTCAATAGAGACTGATGGAACAAAGTAATATGTTTACATAGGATAAAAATAAATGCTCCATACATAAAAATTTATGTTCTAATAAGAGAAACTAGGTTAACACAAGTAGAAGAATATTCATACACAGACAATTAAATCTGAGGTCAAGCTGCAAAATGAGAAATTCCAGAAGGTACTAGATAAGTACTAAATAAATGGTTCAGAAAGCCCAGAATGCAGAATTTCAGAGAAATGAGAGTTTACTGTGCATGGGAGCAGCCAGCAAAGTCTTGGTAGAGCAAGGTTAGATAGAACTGGGCTATGATACAAAGGGTAGGTAGAAAGAGAAAATAATAAAATAAAACAATGACATTTAGAAAGAGCCTTCAAGGTATGGAAATGTTGAGCAAATAAAGTATGTACAAAAGATATTTTGAAGATGTGTATGTCACTAATAGAACAGGGAAGGAAATCGAGATTAGAGAAACAAGAGGATAGCCCAGATTGTTGAGAGTTTTGAATGAGCAACTAAGCACTTTGATTTTCTCCCAGAAGTGTTCTCATGGTCCCCAGACCATGACTCTCGAGAGGAGGTTAGGCGGACATGATTCCAGAACTGTTTTCCTGGCAGTGTGAAGAAGGGCTGCTAGACTGCTAAGATCTCTGCCTACGGATTTTATATGTTAATGCAGGAGAGATTCCATTTTAGAACATCAGGAGCCACGTGGAAGAGGAGCATATTTCCATAACTCTGTTGTTCTTAAAACAAAGGAAACAACCATTAGAGATTTCTTTTTACCTTTTTACCGGTTTTTCCTTCCTCCCTTCACTACAAGAAATTGAAGCACCTTCAAGTAGAAATAGAGTTGCTCCAGGGGAGATTTTATGTTGTTCCTGTGCTTAGTCTTGATAGAAAGGAGCTGGAAATTCAATGCGATAAAAACTGCTGTAATTTGTATCCTAGGCCTGAGTAATAATAATCCTGTGTTCCATAGGCTGTTACTTCAACATAGAAGACACTTCCTCCCCTCTGCACTTCCTTAAATCCTTTCTTTTAGCAGTGCCAGCAGAAATATCCCTTTTCAGACCACCTTCCCAATTTACATTTTATTACCCAAATTACTTTGACCATACCCAATGCTTGGCAATTTTCTCTTTACAATGGGATGCTTATTTCCTTGAGGGAAAAGACTCACCCTATCCTATGTGTTTCACTTTTCCAAGACTTTGCCCAGGCCTGGATACAAAACATCTGCTCCAAACATCTTTGTCAAATTGACAGAATTAAACTTGAGTCAAGAAAGTTCCACACAGGAGGAGGTCTTAACAAATAAAGAAGCTGAGCAGCAGCTGTTAGAAGTTATAACGTTAGCATCGATCTGAAGGTTGTTTGGAAGCTTCTTTCATTTTCTTGCTAATGGCATTAGGGGCTCTGCAGCAGATAACAGGCTCTGACATGGAGACCTTAATCCAGGCAGTCTGCAGAAGCCCTGACCTTCAAGAAGCACAGACATTGATCAGCACAGAGAGGGTGGAGGGTCAGAGATGGAGAGTCATCAAGCCATACAGAACTGCAAAAAAAGCAAAGTTGCTCATCTTGTACCTTGGAAAAGGCCACTGTTAATCCAAACCAGGAAGGGGGACATCTGTAGGGAGTTTCTTAGAAAAATGTATACCACTGTTTTGTTACCACTCTAGATAATCCCTTGAAATTTATCCCGAGACTTAGGATATGTTAAAATATCAGGCCAGGTCAACCAGGAAGAAGGTGAAATGGGAATTCTGAGACTGTATCACATCATTCCATTTTCACCCAATTCCTATTTCCATAGATGTCAAGTGGAAGCTAAACAATTAAGGCCTCGTTCTCTGAATTTAATGATACGGTTTTCATGCTACCTATCCTTATGCATGACAATAGCTCAGAACATAAGGAAAAAAGTCTATACACACAATTTGATTTGAGGCTTCGTCTACTACCAAGTTTAGATTTCTTTGTCATCATCCCCGATTCCTAATAGGCTTGAAATATCTTCCTTTTGAATCACTAACAAACTAGACTACAAAGATTGAGAAATTGCTCTAGGAGAATACCATTAATCTATATGATTTCTGAGAAACCAAGAGGTTAGAGAAATAGAAAACTAACATGTATGAGTAGCTATTGCAGTCAAAGGTTGGATATTTATATATTTTTATTTGTTTATTTTGGCTCAAGAAGAGGTCTATATAAATTTAACTTTTTTCCACCAAGCAATTTTTTCATAAGTTTTACAAAATTTTCACAAAGGGTCATTTGTTTTCTCTATATATTTCTCTCTCACACACACACATTCACACACACACACATACATGCTTATATGTATGCAAACAGTTAACGTTCATTTTGGATTACTAAGTTTATTAATTGGGCTTCTGTTGAAGGGAAAAACTGAAGCAGTTTCAGTTATGGATTCAATAGAGTTCTCATAAAAACAACGTTTGTGGATAAGCTTTATTATATATGTCCATAGGTGTACATATACCTATAATTTCATGAGAAATAAATAAAAACACACTTTTTGTAAAAATATTGAAACCATTCTCAACTTACAATGAAAACAAAAATGTGAAAGCCTCACTTTCATTTATAACCATATTACTACCAGTCCATTTCTATCCATGAGGGCAGACAAGACTGGTGGTGTATATACCATAGGCTTGTTTGCAGAGCTTAGACCTACACAAGAGGTTGCTCAAAGTATGTGGGTGGATAGAAATGGCACTATAGAATGTAAATTCAAGAAGTCTAAGGATTCCAAGTTAGAAATTGACCTTTCAGATTTCTATTTAGCTAGTTTTGCTAAGTAGACAGAATATATCTTATTTAACATTTTTAGCTTGATTTATAACTTTTAAATATTTTGACAAAGGATACATGTAACTCCATTTGTGCTTTTATTTCTGATGTTCTGGGAGGAACAATCCATACTAGTATGGGAGATAACTTCCAAGCAGAACATAGCTGTGCCACTGAGTTGAAACAAAAACTGAAGTTCAGGGAGTCTGAGGTCACCAGAAGTTGCAGGGCAGAATTCCCAAAAGGAAGAAACTATGGAGAAGAATAACTTCAGAAATCTGCATTTATTTTCATGAGTTATTGCTGAGTTACAGGATGTGCTGCACATTGTGAGCAATAAATCAGGTAAGCTAAACTAGTTCCTGGATATCACAGAGACCAGGAATTGTTTGAGGTCCCACCACAAATTATGCAATCAGAAAAGACAGCCATCACTTATTGCATTTAGTAAAGGGCCATACCTCAGTATGTGGGATGGAACTCAATGAAATGCTACTCTAGATTTAGCCTAACAAAGCGTGATTCAAACAAAGAAAGAAAAAACTGAATTATTAGTCCCTTAACTGTCTACTGAAATAAAAAGCAAAGTTATTTATAGAAAGAGAACAAATTCCATACACTTCATAGTCTAATATTTTTAACAGTCTAAAAATCATAATGGAAGTACTCAAACAAAACTTAGTAGATGTGCCAAAAACATATGTGACATATTACCAGGAGGAAAAAAGCTACAGAAGCAGAAAATTTCAGAAACTTCTTAAAATGTGGAATTAGTAGCTGAGAACTTTAAAATAGCTATTATAGCTGTGCTCAGATATGTCAAAGAAAATCTGTAAGAATGAGAAAAAAAATGGAAGATATAGACAAAAGGAATAGGATGGAAGAGTGAGGAGATGTAAAATGAAAGTTTCACTAGGCAGAAGAAATAACAATGAACTTGGAGGCATAACAATAAAAATTATTCAAAATGAAATATACAGATTATTGAAAAAACAAACATGCACAGAGTGTCTTTGACCTGTGGGACAACATTAATAGGTCTACTATAGTAGCAATTGGAGTTGAGAGGGAATGGGGAAGATAGAAATTATTTGAAGAAATAATGGCCATTTTTTTTCAAAAATTTCTACAACATAAAAATTATAAACTCACCCAATAACCTCATCAAAACCTACCAAAACCTAATTAGGATAAACACAATGGATACCACACTGAGACACATCATAATTAAGTCTCTGAAAATGAATAATAAAAATGAAAGCAACCCCCCCCCCAAAAAAAGGAAGATACATTATATACAAAGAGAGGAGCAAAGAATACATAATCAGATAATTCACATAAGAAATTAAGCAAGACAAAACCCAAGGAAACAATATGTTCAAAGTGTTGAAACTGTCAAGCTAGAATTCTTTCAAATATCAAGGGAAAATGAAGACCTTTTCAGAAAAAAGAGAGAGAGAGAGAGAATTAAGGTCTAAGATTTGTGTAATTGAAGTTCCAGAAAAGGAGAAGAAATAAAATGATGCTGTAAAAGGTATTTAAAGTAATTATGGTTGAACTGTGCAAAATTTGTCAAAAGACATAACTGTAGATTCATGAGGTTGAGTCAACTCCAAGCTGGCAGCTATAACACAATGGGAGTAGTGTAAAGGACCTACATATTGGTATGAATTAGTGAGATTTCTATATTCCATATGAATTGGTAAAACATTAACTTTGTTAACATTAGAGTTAAGTATGTTGGAGTTGTTAGAGTTAAGTATGTATATTGTAACATCTAGAGCACTCACTGAAAATCTCTGCCCAGACATATGAGGGACACAACAGATAAATTATAGTGGAATTTTAAGTAATGCTCAAATAATGCTAAGGAAAGCAGGGTCATGGCTGTAGAGGAACAGAATAAAAAGGTAATAAACAAAATAACATAATAAATAATAAAATGGTAGACCTAAATCCAAGCATTTCAATAAATACATTAAATACAAATAGTCTCAATACACCAAAACATTTTTTTAAGACAGAAGCTATCAGAGTGGATTAGAACACATACACACACTTACACTATTCAGCCATATGCTATGCCAAGAAAATTGCAATAAGCTCACTTAAAATATAATAACACAGGCACATTAAAAATAAAATGATGGAAAAAGAAGCATAAAGGCCATGTACACACTGCATACTCATACACAAAACTGAAGTGACTTTTAATATTAGGCAAAGTAGACATGAGAGCAAAAGAAATTATCAGAGACAAAACAGACATTACTTAATAATGGAAAGATTAATCCCTCAAGAATACATAACAACCCTGACTATATATGCACCTACCTCATGGAGAGATCTCAAAATCATTAGCCAATTGGGAAATTAATATCAAAACCCACAAAAAGGTCTTATTTAATAACCACTATATGGCTATTTAAAAAAAGACAAATAAGTAACATTTTTTTAAAAAGGCAATAACAAGTGTTGGTAAGGATATGGGGGAAATGGAAATCTTACAATGTGAGAATGTAAAATGCTGCAATCACTTTAGAAAAAGTGAAATTTTCTTAAAATGCTAGACACATAATTATATAAATTTAGAGAGAGGGATATTTTATATACATAACCGAGCAATTTCACTCCTAGGTATACACCCAAGAGAAACAAAAATACATATCTACACAAAAGTTCAAACACAAATATTCATAGCAGCAGTATTTGTATAGCTAAAATATAGCCAAAAAATAGGGACAACAAAAATTAATATTAACTAGTTATTAGAAAATGAAAGTCATCACTCCTCTCCCAGCAATAGATAGAAGCAGGAGAGAAAATTTAACAAGGATATGGAATAACTGAACACCACCATCAACCAATTGGATCTCATTGACATGTACAGAGCACTCCACCAAACAATAATAACATAAGAATGAAACATTCATCATGATAGACTATATTTTGTGTAATAAAACAAATCTTAACAATTTAAACAAATTAAAATCATACAGAAGTGTATTTCCCAACTACAATGGAATGAAATTAGAAGTTAGTGACAGAAAGATAGCATGAAAGTCTCCAAAGAATTGGAAATTAAACAACATAATGATAAATAATTCACATATCAAAGAAAACTAGAAAATCTTTTGACAAAAAATGAAAATACAGCATATCAAAGTTAGTATGATGCAGCTAAAGCAGGGCTTAGAAGAAATTCTATAACATCAAATTCTTACATTAGAAAAGAAGAAATGCCTCAAGTCAACAATCTAAGCTTCTATGTAAAGTAAAAAAAGACAGCACAAAATACAGCATCAGTCATCATCAGGGAAATACAAATCAAAACTATAATGAAATACCACTTCACACCCATCAGAATGGCTAAAATTAACAACACAGGAGAAAACCAGATGTTGGCGAGGATGCAGAGAAAGGGGAACCCTCTTGTACTGTTGGTGGGAATGCAAACTGGTGTAGCCACTCTGGAAAACAGTATGGTGTTTCTGCAAAAAGCTAAAAATAGAGCTACCCTAAACCTAGCAATTGCACTACCGGGTTTTACCCAAATGTTATAAAAATACTGATTTTAAGAGACACATGAACCCTGATATCTATAGCAGCATTATCAACAACAGCCAAGTTATGGCAAGAGCCCAAATACCCATCAACCAATGAATGGATAAAAAAGGTGTGACATGTATGTAATGGAATATTACTCAGCCATCAAAAAGAAGGAAATCTTTCCATTTGCATTGACAAGAGGGTACCTAGAGTGTATTATGCTAAGTGAAATAAGTCAGTCATAGAAAGACAAATACTATATGAGTTCACTCATATGCAGAATTTATGAAACAAAGCAGATGAACATAGGGGAAAGAAAAAAAAAGAGAGGGAGGCAAACCATAAGAGAGGCTCTTAACTATGGAGAGCAAACTGAGGGTTGCTGGAGGTGAGGGACGGTGAAGGGATGGGCTTAATCAATGATGGGTATTAAGGAGGACACTTCTGATGAGCCCTGGGAGGTTATATGTAAAAGATGAATCAATAACTTCTACTCCAAAAACTAATATTACACTATATGTTAACTAACTAGAACTTAAATAATGTGAAACATTAAATTAATTAATTAATTAATTAATAAAATTGAGGGGCAAAAAGAGAGGAAAATAAACCTAAAATGAGCAGAAGGAAAGAAATAATAAACAGTAGAATTGGAAACAATTACCTGGAAAACAGAAAAACAATACAGAAAATCAATGAAACTAAAAGCTGGTTCTTTGGAGAGATCAATAAAATTAATGACCCTCTAGCAAGATTGAGTAAAGGGAGAAGAAAGAAATTGACAACACTAGGAAACAAAGGGGGAAATCATTAGAGATGTCCTTGACTGAGAGAATTATCCAATCTGTACATCTATATAATGCTATACTATACAGTGATAGCATAGAACAGATCTATTTGTGTTAAAAGTCACTGAAGTGCATAGTAGAAAAAAAAAGTCAATTTTGCTGAGTCAATTTTAAAAAGTAATTAAAATTCTCACAAAAATATTTTACCATTTTCCACTGTCACCAAAGATAAATTGTTTATTTCCTAAAATTCTCACTCATGAGATCATTATTATGCTTCGCAATGCTACCTACTCAATGATTATATATATATTTTCTTTAATTTTGACTTTTGTATTAAAAGTAAAATCAAGAATTTTGCATATTTTTTATCTGCATTTTTTCTTTGTGGACTTGTTGTATAAATAATTACCATCTGTTTTTTGCTCTCCAAATTTTCCTTTTTTCCTTTTCTTTATATATTTTGAGAGAATACAAATAGTTGTTGTTTTTTTATAGAGAATACAAATACTTTTTTCATTCCTCATTTGTCTTTTAATTTTATTAACTATGTTTTTGGTTCTTTCAAGATTTTTGATGCATCAAATTATTTTTATGTATTTTGATATATGGGTTTCTTCATGCTTAAGATAGGCTTCCCTCCTCAATGTTATAAAAATAATTTTCTACCATATGATTAAACAATTCTAAATGTTTTGGTAATAGGCTTACTTTTTACATTTTGCTTTATTATCTATAAGCCATGCATAAATAATGTAAGTATGGGACCTCATTTTATTTTTTCCCCCAAATGAATATCTAAATATCCCAATAATGAGGTGCCTAGGTGGCTCAGTCAGTCAAGCATCTGCCTCTGGCTCTGGTCATGGTCCCAGAGTCCTGGGACTGAGCCCCATATCAGGCTCCCCTGCTCAGCAGGAGCCTGCTTCTCCCTCCCCCTCTCCCCCTCTCCCTCTGCCACTCCCCCTTCTTGTACTCTCTTGCTCTCTCTGTCAAGTAAATAAAATCTTTCAAAAAATAAAAACAATAAACAAACATCCCCAACAATTCCTTCAACAGTGTATTAAGTTCTGTACTTACTTGAAATATTAGCTATAACTAGATACATTTCCACAATCCTACAGGTAAACTTCTTTGGTTTTTTTTTTTTTTTTCCCTTTCATTTCTCTTATATTCGTATCAATTTATTTAGTCCTAACTTTTTAGTATGTTAAATATTCAGAAGAGCACTTCATCCCTCATGTTACACTTTTTTGAAAATGTGTTAGATATACTTGCACATTTTCTCTATCATATGTATTTGAGAATTTAAAAGTATTAACATTTTAAAATGTTGGCTTGGTGGCACCTGGATAGCTCAGTCCATTGACCATCCCAGTCTCGATTTTGGCTTGGGTCTTGAACTCAGGGTCCTGGGATTGAGCCCTGCTTTGAGCACCGCGTTCAGCAAGGACTCTCTGCTAGACATTCTCTCCCTCTCTCTTCCTCTGCCCCCTCCCATTCACACAAGGGCTCTCTCTCTCTCTCAAAAAATAAATAAATAGGGTGCCTGTGTGGCTCAGTGGGTTAAGCCTCTGCCTTCAACTCAAGTCATGATCTCAGGGTCCTGGGATCGAGTCCTGAATCAGGCTGTCTGCTCAGCAGGGAGCCTGCTTCCCCCTCTCCCTCCACCTTTCTCTCTGCCTACTTGTGATCTCTCTCTCTCTCTCTCTGTGTGCCAAATAAATAAATAAAATATTAAAAAAAGAAGAAAAGAAAACTCTTTAAAAAAAATAAATAAAATCTTTTTTTTTTTTTAATGTTGGTTTGTTTGGGAGTATCAAATACATAAACTAATTTGGGAAAGTAGATATTTATACTATACTGTATCTTCTCATCCCAGAACACAAAATGACTCTTTGGATTTTTAAAAGTTCTTTGTGAAGTTTTATAATATTTGTCCTATGTGTTTTGTAGTTTTTTAAATAGACTTAGTCCTTAGTTTCTTTAGTTTTATGTTCTCCTGATTGGGGGTTTCAAACACAGTCCTTCCCTTGGGGTGGAGGTGTGTGGGAGCAGTGTTCACTGCCATTCTGATGGCCCCCAGCCCCATCCTGATTCAGAGGGAAGCCTAAACACCCTATCCCTTATCCCTTGGAATCCTGGCAGTTTACTGCTGACCAGTGTTGATATTTTCAGAAGGTGCGATGGTGGAGTGGAACTCTTCCTCTACTTTTTTTATTTTCCCTTTTACTTGCCCAGATAGCGAACAACTTCCCACCTTCATACATCTTCTCAGACACTTTCCAGTTTTTCTTTCTTCACTGATCTATTATCAGAAATGCCTTCTATCTCCCTATTACAGAAGCTATTATTGTGGCAATTGCTATTTTTTTCATGCCCCCTCATGCTGTTACAAAGATGTAATGATGACATTATCTTGTTCTTTCTAATGTCGTTAACAACTCATAGCTATCATAATAATCATTAATTACTACAAAGTTCATAGTATTTCACACCTAGCTAACACACCTAGTTCATAACTCTAGCCCTAATTGGGAACTGCAACCAGAAGCATATCAGAGTATGATTCAAAAACTGAAGACTTTTTCATGGCAGAAATGAGGCTACGGCAAAGCTCTAGCTGTGATTTGCATATGTGAATAGGGAGGGGGCGTGAGAGAGGAGATACTGATTTATCCTCTTATGGTCTTGTGTCTGGACTACTTCCTCAAGCTAGACTCGGTTTTCTCAGAGCAATCAGGATTCTGTTGTGTAATAATCTGCTTGGCTCCTGCCTTCAGGAAGACACTCAAAATGATCTTGCAGAAACCAGCACACTTCATGATGACAGTCTTCCTCAAAACCTCGAGAAACTTCTGGTATCTAATCCCCCCAAGTAGGGCTTAGTCTCCCATCTTGCCTCTTACTTTTGGGCCTCTTCAATGTTTCTGTCCCTTATAGCCCCTCATTCTCCTCCTGAGAGTCCATGTTCATTCCCACAGATAAACCTTCACTCATGCTGCCTCCACAATTTTCCTAGCTTCACTTCTGAATCTTTCCAGGCCATCATAGAGTCCATGTCCTCTGTGAAATCTTTGTTGTCACTCAAAACTGCATTACTTGTAGGTTAGATGCAGAACTGTCCATGGAATACAATGAATACAAAGAACAAACACTTCTTATCCTTTCAGGTACACATTTATTGTCACTTCTGTGCAGCTTACACTCCCTGAGGGCAGGGATCATGCATCGGTTTTGTGCTGCCCATGAGAAGTATGGTAAATTATAAGAGTCGTATAAAACAGCATGTGTAAGAGGGATGAAGAGAATACTGAGACATATCATGGATGGCATTTTCTATTAAAAAATTAATTAGTAATTAACATGTACTGAACACTTACTAAAAGATAGAATATGTCAAGTGCTTTTTAAAAAATCTTTTTTATTTAATTTTTTTGTGTGTTCCAAGATTCATTGTTTATGCACCACACCAAGTGCTCCATGCAACATGTGCCCTCCTTAATACCCACCACCAGCCTCACCCATCCGCCACCCCCTCCCCTCCAAAACCCTCAGTTTGTTTCTCAGAGTCCACAATCTCTCATGCTTTGTCTCCCCCTCCGATTTCCCTCAACTCACTTCTCCTCTCCAACTCCCAGTGTACTCCATGTTATTCCTTATGCTCCACAAGTAAGTGAAACCATATGATAATTGACTCTCTCTTCTTGACTTATATCATGTCAAGTGCTTTTTAAAGTGATTCAATCAATTATACTCTCCACAAATAACTATTGAGCATCTACTATAAGCCAGATAGGTCTAAATACAGTTAAATTAGAGACAGTCCCTACCCTTATGGAATTCACATTATTATTCCATAAATAGTTACCATTTTAATAAATGCTATAATAGTAACAATAGCCAAAAAACCCACACTAGCTTGATTTATGGAATGTTGTCTATATATATATATTTTTTAAGCATCTATTTACATGTGTGTCACAAAATCTCTAGCAGGTGATTATTATTATAATTTTATAGATGAGAAATTTGAAACTTAGTGTTAGCAAGTCACTTTTCTAAAGTCCCTCCTTATTATATCTGTGGTAGCAGATATTATTGTGACAGTCTTAAACATCAGTAACCGTCTGAGTCAGCTGTGGTCCTTGCTAATAATGCCAAAGTTTGGTCTGTACCCATTAAGATCCTCTTTTAGTTGGTCTGGAGAGAGTTTGAGAGGAAACATGGATCCTAATGGATCCCAGTGGTCTGAAGAAAAAGGCATTTGTGTTGGGTATGTTGGATGGTGCAAAAATAAGCCAGACAAAGAAATACAAATATTGCACAGTATCACTTCCTTATGTGTGAAATTAAAAATATATATATGTCAAACTTATAGAAAGTAGAATGGTGGTTGCCTGGTGGTTGGGGGGGTGGGTGAGAAAAAGGAGAAAGGTTGGTAAAAGGGTACAGACTGTTTTAAGATGAATAGGGTGTGAGGGCCTAATGTGTAACATGGTGACTACAGTTGATAATCCTGTATTGAACAATTGAAATGTGCTAAGTGAGTAGAACTTAAGTGTTCTAATAGGAAAAAAAAAAGTCACTGCATGAGGTGATGGATGTGATCATTAACTCAGTTAGTAGAATCCTTTCACAGTATAAATGTATATCAAATCATCATGTTGTACACTTTAAATATGCTACAGTTTTATTTGTCATATACCTCAATAAAGCTGGAAAAGAACAGGGCCAAAGCCATAAATGGTAAAGAGCACCAGTGTATGGATGGTACTATCTTGTGCTCAGTGGACCATTCACCTGCCATGCAGTCCTGAGTAAGTTCCAGATCCTCAAATTCTGTTGCCTCAGATGTAAATAAAGAATTAAGCTTTAATATTTTTTTTTTTTTGCATTTTGGAAAAAGAGACATTAGAGATCATCAAGTTCAATATTTGCCTTTTAAAAATATAAAAAGTAAGACAGTTTAGGTCTTCAGGTGACGATTGTGGTAGACTTCAGGTGGAGATTGTGGTAGACTAACCATGTTTTATAACTCTTGCAATTAGATATAGAGTCCACTTACCCAGCCATCATCCTGGGCTGGCTTGCAACTTGCTTTGTCCAATCAAATGGGATGGATTGAGGTTATGTGAGTTCTGGAATCTGGAACTCAGCTTCCATTCTGGGAATGGTCCTGCCATCTTGTAAGGAGAGCAAACCTGGATCGCTGAGTGATAAGAGACCCATTGATGTAAAATCCTAGTGCCAAGATCCTAGAAATGTAAGCAAGGTCATCTGGGACCTTCCTTCTATCCTAGCTGCCATCTAATTGAAACCACACGAGTGACTCCATGCTTTTTATGCCATGGAGTTTCAAAGTGACTTACTATAAAGAAATAGACAATTGAAACAAAAATCCCACAGCACTGTCAGTTGTGCACCCACCTGACAGTGTTTGGTCCACATTTTCATCTCTGCTCCGGGACCGCAGGCCTCACTTCTCACTAGGGTATCAGTTCCACTGATCCAAAGGAGTTGAAAATACTTTGAATTAAAACTAAATTATAAAATGAGATAAGAATATAGTATATTCTAAAATAATTGATCTCCCTTTCTCATTTTTGTTACAATCTAAGATCTGCATTAAGTTTCTGAGAATAAGCATGCAGCAAGTCTTACAGTTAGCTCTCTACTCTGAATCCCACTTCCACATGACCTGTAAACAGACCAGTCTTGTAACTACTCATTTATTTGGACATGCATTGGGCACCTACGATATTAGAAATTCTACTTGACAGAATGAGATAAAGGCTTTTATAAGTGTATATTCCCCCAAGGATTATTTATGAGATCCATATCTCACTCCTGATGTTAAGACCCAGGTGTATGTGTCCAATGCCTGGAGGAGTGGTTTTTCAAATCACTCCAGTTTTAACTCACTTCCACACTGTGACTCTTACTGCAGCTCTGCCTCCATTTTCAGTACCCCACGTGTTCCTCCTCCCCTGATACATGCTGCCTCTTCCCTCAATTTCCTCTCCTGGCCCTCATTTTCTGCTGTTTTAACTTCCACATTTAGTTCTACACATGCTTCATCAATAAATCTCTCCCACTAATTTATCTCCCTGAATATTTCCGATTTTGTTTCCATCACTCTTAATCTCGACAAAACTCTTCTAGAGTGTATTTTGGCATCTGGAGGAAACTGGATTAAACCTTTCTGGTTCTCTTCAATGGCATGAGTCCCTCTGTCTCACTTGCTGGTCACAGCCCTCTTTAATTTCCAAGTTCCCATTTTCCAACCCCTGCAGCCCTCCCCAATAAGGGGCCTAGGGATACAATATAGTAGCTGTTTCATTCTTTTCAGCCTGTGGCTGTGTCTACTCTCCTCCAGAGGAAAAGCTTAAATAAAACACAAAACATTGGTACCTCTAGACTCTGTTAAACAATCACTTATTTTTAAAAGTTTTTTTAGATTTAATTCATCTACCCATCAGTAATCAATGAAACATCAAATATTGATTATCTTACTGTATAACACTGCAATGTGCTGGGAAGATGCAAACATCATTCATGACCTCCAGACACTAACGAACACAGCCAAGGGGGGCAATAAAGCTGACAAAAGGGTCCTGTATTTGTTAACTTTCTCATGAGTAACCTATTGAAAAGGAAGCTAATGTGAAATGATTAAATTAACTACTGAGATCATCTATAATATATCTTACCTGGACTTGCCCCAAGGGAATCTTTTTGTGAATACAAAACAAATATCTTCTTTGGGCACCTTTCTCTTCTTTGAATACTGTTGCTTAATAGCACCCAGCTTGAAGAGTGAGAGAGTCAACAAGGTTTCTGTCCCTCCTTGCTCCCCAGCCAGGGTCCCTCCCTACAGGACAGAACTTACACAGCTCCTGTGTGGTGCTTCTGCCCCGAGCCCAGAGGAGAACAAAAGATGGAGCTTCAGAGGCTCTGGAACTGCCTGAAATGGCATGTAAATTAGAACGTTTATGGAAGTCTGTGCTTCTTCTCCAGAGACAGACCAGAGAGGGACACAAACTCTGAAACTTCCCCAAAGAGTCTATCCAAAAATGCTTAAGAATCACCACTCCAGACATACAACCTTATAGCACCCTTAGTAGTAGAGTTGATGAACCTGGTTTTGCATCTTGATTTTCAACCTGTGAGCAGACTGACTTGCCTCAATCTACTTAAACGTTCTAAATTTTTGTTTTTATTTTGAAGTTGTTCTTGTTTCATGTGCAGTTAAATATTCTTAATGGGTTCATACTCACACTGACACCCGCCACACACACACTGTGGTCAGAACCATCCAAATGCACTTGAATACAAAAGTTTGACTCATTAGAGTTCAGTTTTTGTACTTCTTCAAAAGCCGTTTTTGACTAAGGAGCAAAAATATGTATCTGAACAGATCCAAGGAGTTTTTTCTCCCTCTCCCCAGTGCTATCCACATACTCTGTTCTCCCTTTATCTAAAGTCTAAAGCTTCTCTTTTAGGATTTCTATCTGGCTCTCTGCCCAAGGGTAGAACTCAACTTCTCTAAGTGCAGCTAAAGGGACCTCTAATTCATGGATTCTTTATCATTCCTATCTTACACATCTTGCACTCAGATCCTTACTTTATACTCTTTCCAGATTAAATTCTATGGAACTTTACTGTGATCACTCCTTTAATAAAACCTTAATTCCTTTGCCCCTGTTATCATATTCATTGGGCAAATGCTCAATCTGGTTAAACCTATACTTCTGCCTTTTTAGTGCCTGTATCTAAGCAACTGAAATTGTTCTAGAAACCATTGCTGGAGGGAGTATAAATTTCTACTACCAATTTGGGAAACAACTTGGCATTATCTTTAAACTTGTGTCTACTCTATGCACAAACAATTTCCTTCTTAGGTGAGTAACTCAGAGAAATTGCACACATACACCAAGAGATATGCATGAAAACGGCCATACAGCATTTTTGTAATAGCAAAAACAAAAGCTATACAGTAAGTAGAAATAAATGAATTACATCTCTAAGCAACACCATGGATGTAGCTAGTAAATATAATACAGAACTAAATTAAGTCATAGAAGAACTCATTCAGTATGTTTTAAAGCTCAAAGCCAGGCAAATTAAGCAATATTTAGTTTAGGGCTACAGATGTATGTAGTACCAACATATATACACACAACACATATACACCCCACAGGTATATGATAGAGGCAGAATTCAGGTTATAGCTTCAAGAAAGAGGAAGGGGAAGGAGGAAAGTGTACTGCAATTACTGGCAAGATTCATATCAACTTCTTAACAACTTGTTTCACTTTTCTTTTTTAAGATTTTATTTATTTATTTGACAGAGATCACAAGCAGGCAGAGAGGCAGGCAGAGAGAGAAGGAAGCAGGCTTCCTGCTGAGCAGAGAGCCCTACGTGGGGCTCGATCCCAAGACCCTGAGATCATGACCTGAGTCAAAGGCAGAGGTTTAACCTGCTGAGCCACCCAGGTGCCCCAAAACTGGTTTCACTTTCAATATAAAAATGCCCTTCAAATGGGCCCTCAGTACTACCCGGAGATCCTATCGCATTTCAGTAATCAATTCACTCTCCTATTTTTTTAAGGTGAATAAAAAACTTTCTTCCTTTTGTTTTATTACCTCTTCTCCTTGATTGCAGCTCAGAGGGATGAGATCTTAAACTAAGGAGGAACTCTGGATTTTTTTCTTTTAAAAAATTCTGCCTTTCAATTTTTCTTAGATAAATTGTGTTTTCTTTAAAAGCCTAGTACAAAAAAAAATAAAGTTAAGATAATTGTTAGTTCAGATTTGACAGTATTTGAGGGTTAGAACATAGAGGTAACACTTACACCATCCTCCCTTCCTCAAGTTTTAATCTATCAGAGAATAGACACAAACATCATTATTCAAAACAAGACTGAAAACATCAACATTATTAGTTATTTGGAAACAGTGATGAATTAACAGCTTCTGGTAAACTGTGTTCAAAGAAATGGCAGGAGTTTGAGGACCAAAGTGGAGCTTGGTATTCCATTCACCATTAATTGGGGTCGACATATAGACTTCATTATCTATTGATTACAAAGGGGGAGGCTTAAGATGGATCTTCCCTATGTAGGGAAAAGAACTTTTATAGGAGAGAAGGAAGCAGATGGAAGCTCACTACCCTGATGACCACTCTAAGAGATAGGCAGATACCAGACAAAGCCAGGGGAAAACATGTGAATTACTGTCAACAAGTCTCTGCAAGCATGTGACTGACCAATCTAATTTGTTGTAAGTCTTTCTGGGGAGAGGGGGGAGAGAGAAGAAAAATAGAAGGGTAGTAGTTATTTCTTCAGTCTTCCCAAGGTGGTAGAAAAGTTGACAGAAAGCTTGATTGTTGATTTATTTATATCCAAATAGAATTGAAAAATTAGGTTGTATTAGGGTGAGAATACTATTTTTAAAAATCTGTATAAACTTTGCTCAGATTAGAGGTAGTTTACTTCTATAGGGACTCTTCAGAATTGTCTTTGTCTTGGTTCCTGTCATTCAAAACACTTTGTGCATATAAGTACTTTATGTTTAGTGGGTGTTTAATTCATGTTTTTGAGTGATTGCATGAAATAATAAGAAAAAGTAAAGAACTGGGGCCTAATCAGGTTATATGGGGCCTAATAATAAAGTCACATGGTAACTCTGCCTATAGTTTATGATCTATTATCATGTGGAAGACTCTCTTCTCCCGTATGAGATTTGGAACTGTCTGGCAGAAACAATATGAATTCATCTTTTCCTATACCCTTTCCCCCCAAAATTACTTGTCAGTTAAGGCAGGTGATTAGTAGATTGTTTTTAAAAAAAAAAAAAAAACCTATAAAAGGTATCAAATTCAGTGGCAACAATTGACTTATATTCCCACTTTCCTGCTATTGTGGCATTTTCTGTGAAAATTTCTTGGCAAGGTGCCAGTAGGCTGTAGGCAGAATTTCAGTGGTGGAATGTGAAGGAAGTAAATTCAGTTGTAAGCTCTTTGAGGGCAGGATGATGTGTTTTTGTCTGGGATAGTACTCTTAGAACCTAACAGTATTCTGTGTTTGTTGGATGGTTTTTAAAAATGGAAGGTAAGTAGGAAAGAAGAGATTCTTAGTCCAATATGAAGCAAAGGGAATGTAGTTTCAAATATGAAAGCCCATGTCTTCCTCTCTCTTCCCTCCCACCTCCTTTTCTTTTTGGGAATTTGTGATGACTTCTGGAGTGTGGTTCTTTTGGGCAGGAGTAAATGAGATATTACCCAGAATCACTACTAACTCAAAAGCTGAATTCTTCTCCTGGGCTAAAATCTCTGTGTACTGGTGACCTCAAGTCTAGAAATCCACTGAATTCCAAAAATTCATTAATGGCAGAATGTGATGCTTCTGTACCTGCTTTGGTTTAGATCAAACTAACTCCAGATTTGCTCAAATGAACTCAAGTCTGATGCCTGTACAAGCAAATACAGACTGAGATCACCTTCTCTTGTTTGGCATTGCTTCTGTGTGAACAATCATTTTCAGAGCTTTGAAAAAGATAAACACAGCCCTAATGGCCCCATTGTCAAAGCTAAATTTGCTCACCAGTCCACAAGGCTCAGAATGGAAAATAGATAGTTATTTGAAAAAGCAACTTAAAACTTTATTCTCTCTACCTTTCATACAATCCTGTCACTAAATCACTGCAGTCAGTTGCCTATTGGCTTCTGTTTCATCTTAATTATATATTCTGGGGATAATTGAACTCCAAGAAGATGGGTGACTCCTTTAAAATTTAGTTCCCTTCTGGCTCCAGAATTTATAACTTTGTGTCTCTTATAAATCAATACATCTTCATGTTATAGCATTGAAAATAGTAATAACCCATTGTTCTGATGTCAATCTTATTGGCACCCTAAAACTTTAAAATAGAAATAAAAATCTAGAGGAGCAAGATGGCAGAGGAGGAGGAGACCTAAATTTCATCTGGTCCCAAGAATTCAGCTACATAGTTATCAAACCATTCTGAACAACTATGAACTCAAGAGGAGATCAAAGAAAAGAAGAGCAGCAATTCTATGAAAGAAAAGCGACCACTTTCTAGAAGGTAGGACATGTGGAGAAGCAAATCTGAGGCAATATTTGGGAAGATAGACCATGGGGAAAGGGAGCCTCTGTCAGCTGGCTCCCAGCAAGTGATAGAACAGCAGAGCACAAAATCAGAACCTTTAGAAGTTCGCTCCACTGAGGGACATCACGCCAGTGGCTCAGTTGGGGGGAGGGGTGTGGAACACTCTCTGGGACAGTGTGTTCTCACGACCCATGGGGTCACAGAAAGACCAGGGTTGCCTAAGTGTGGCAGGGCTCCCAGGTATTGGAACAGGGAAGCCTGCAAAGAGAGAGCCAAAGAGTGAGCTGTCAGCTCAAAGTTGCCATAAACTGTAATCCGCAGCACAGTTGGGCCACTACCCTTCATAGAGGGACACAACCACTGGCAGATCTGGGGAGACGCCCCTTCCTCCCCTGGGAGGAGCTCATGGAGGCACACTGCAGGAATCTTCTGGGTTTGGAAACTCCAAACAAGATAGAAATGCTTGTTCACAGGCAAAGTGAGCCCAGAGTGCAGATGGAGACCAGGGATACAGAAGTAATTGACTGCTTTTCTCTGAGAGCACACTGAGGACTGGGGCCCCAAGTTATTGGTTCCTCCAGGCCAGAGATTGGGAGGCCATCATTTTCATTCTCATCCTCCAAAGCTGTACAGAAAACTTTCAGGAAACAAAAGCCACATAGAGCAAAACCGAGCAGATTACTTAGCCTGGACCCTGGCAAGGGAGGTGCAATTCTGCCTAAGGCAAAGACATTTGAGAATCACTGCAACAGGCTCCTCCCCAAGAAGATCAGCAAGAATATCCAGCTAAGACCAAGTTCACCACTCAATGAGAACTGCAAAACTGCAGCGCTAGGGGAATACAGCCCATAGAATTCATGGCTTCTTACCATGATTCTTTAGTCTTTCAAAGTGAATCTTTAAAATTTTCCTTTTTTTAATTTTTATTTTTCTATTTTAAAAATTTTTCTTCTTTCGTATTTTAGCCAACATCTTATCAATTCCTTTTTTAAAATATTTTTTAAATTTTCATTTTACAGTCATATTCTATGCCCTCATTGTATTTAACCTTATTTTTGTGTTTATTTATATATATATATATATATATATATAGCTATTCAATGTATAACTATATGTAGTTATATATACAATATATATTCAATATATAACTATATATATATTTATTTATTTATTTATATGCGTTTTTTCTTTTTTTAAAATTTTGGGATACAGTTTCTTCTAACAAACCAAAATATACCCTAAATCTAGCGTATAGCTTTCTTCTCATGTCCTGCCTGAGTACATTCTCTCCTTTTTTTTTTTTTAATTTTTCTTCTCTCTTTTTCAACCTTATCAATTCCTTTTTTAAAATCTTTTTTTAATTTTCATTTTTACAATCATATTACATCCCTTTATTGTATTCACCCTTATTTTTGTATATATATAAGTTTTTCTTTCTTTAAAATTTTTGGAGGCAGTTTCTTCTAACAGACCAAAATACACCCAAAATCTAGTATGTGGCTCTGTTCTATTCACCAGCCTGACCAAAGTCTTTTTTCCTCTTTTCCCCCCAGTTTCAGGTCTCTTCTGATTTGTTTAGTGTGGTTTTTTTTTTTTAGGATTGTTGTTACTCTTTTAGCCTTTTGTTCTCTCATTCATCTGTTCCCCTCTGGACAAAATGACAAAGTGGAAAAAACTCATCTCAGAAAACAAAGGCAGTACTGACTGCCAGGGACCTAATCAATAGAGACATTAATCAGATGTTGGAACTGGAGTTCAGAATGACGATTTTAAAGATACTAGCTGGTGTTGAAAAAAGCATAGAGGATACTTGAGAATCCCTTTCTGGAGAAATGAAAGAACTAAAGTCTAACCAAGTTGAAATAAAAAAAGGCTATTAATGAAGTACAATAAAAAATGGAGGCTCTTACTGCTAAGATAAATGAGGCAGAAGGGAGAATTAGTGATATAGAAGACCAAATGAAAGAAGCTGAGAAAAAGATAAACAACTACTGGATCACGAGGGGAGAATTTGAAAGATAAGTGATATCATAAGATGAAACAATATTAGAATAATTGGGATCCCAGAAGAAGAAGAAAGAGAGAGAGAGGGCAGAAGGTATATTGAAGCAAATTATAGAACTTCCCTAATTTGGGGAAGGAAACAGTAGTCAAAATCCAGGAGGCACAGAAGTACCCTCAAAATCAATAAAAATAGGTAAATAACATGGTATCTAATAGTAAAACTTGCAAGTCTCGGAAACAAAGAGAAAATCCTGAAAGCAGCTCAGGATAAGCAGTCTGTAACCTACAACAGTAGAAACATTACACTGGCAGCAGACCTATCCACAGAGATCTGGCAGGCCAGAAAGGAATGGCATGATATATTGAGAGCACTAAATGAGAAAAATATGTAGCCAAGAATACTATATCCAGCTAGGCTGTCATTGAAAAATTGAAGGAGAGATAAAAAGCTTCCAGGACAAATGAAAACTAAAAGAATTTGCAAACACCACAGCAGCCCTACAGGAAATATGGAAAGGGGTCCTCTAAGCAAAGAGAGAGCCTAAAAGTAACAGAGACCAGAAAGGAAAGAGACAATATACAGTAAGAGTACTTAAAAATAACTCTGCCTATTACAGGCAATAAAATGGCATTAAATCCATATCTTTCAATAGTTACCCTGAATGTAGATGGGCTAAATGCCCAATCAAAAGACACATGGTATCAGATTGGATTAAAAAACAAAACAAAACAAAACAAACAAACAAACAAAAACAAGACCCATCAATATGCTGCCTGCATAAGACTCATTTTAAACCCAAAGTCACCTCCAGATTTAAAGTGAGGGGGTGGAAAACAATTTACCATCCTAATGGACATCAAAAGAAAGCTGAAGTGGCAATCCTTATATCAGACAAATTAGATTTTAAACCAAATACTCTGACAAGAGATGAGGAAGGACACCATCTCATACTTAAAGGGTCTATCCTACAAGAAGATCTAACAATTTTAAATATTTATGCCCATAACATGGGAGCAGCCAGTTATATAAGCCAATTAGTAACAAAATCAAAGAAACACAGTGATAATAATATAATAGTAGGGGAATTTTTAACACCCCCCTCACTAAAATGGACAGATCATCTAAGCAAAAGATCAACAAGGAAATAAAGAATTTAAATGATGCACTGGTCCAGATGGACTTCACAGATATATTCAAAACATTCCATCCCAAAGCAACAGAATACACTTTCTTCTCTAGTGCACATGGAATATTCTCCAGAATAGATCACATCCTGGGTCATAAATCAGGTCTCAACTGGTACCAAAAGATTAGGATCATTCCCTATTTTTGAAACCAATGCTTTGAAACTAGAACTCAATCACAGGAGGAAAGTTGGAAAGAACTCAAATACATGGAGGCTAAAGAGCATCCTACTAAAAAATGAATGGGTCAACCAGGAAACTAAAGAAGAATTTTAAAAATTCATGGAAACAAATGAAAATGAAAGCAAAACTGTTCAAAATATTTGGGATGCAGCAAAGGCAGTCCCAAAAGGAAAGTATATAATAATACACACCTTTCTCAAGAAACAAGAAAGGTCTCAAATATACAACCTAACCCTACACATAAAAGAGCTGGAGAAAGAACAGCAAATAATGCTTAAATGCAGCTGGAGAAGAGAAATAGTAAAGATCAGAGCAGAAAACAATGAAATAGAAACCAAAAGAACAATAGAACAGATCAATGAAACTAGGAGGTGGTTCTTTGAAAGAGTTAATAAGATTGATAAAACCCTGGCCAGACTCATTAAAGAGAGAGAGAACCTAAATAAGTAAAATCATGAATGATTTTATTCAACCAACACCATAGAAATAAAAACAACCAACACCATAGAAATAAAAACAATTATAAGAACATATTATGAGCAACTATATGCCAGCAAATTAGACAATCTGGAAGAAATGAATGCATTCCTAGAGATGTATAAACTACCAAAACTGAGCCAAGAAAAAATAGAAAACCTGAGCAGATCCATAACCAGCAAGGAAATTGAAGCAGTCATCAAAAAATTTCCTAACAAACAAGAGCCCAGGGCCAGATGGCTTCCCAGGAGAATTCTACCAAACATTTAAAGAAGAATTAATACCTATTCTCCTGAAACTGTTCCAAAAAATAGAAAGGAAGGAAAACTTCCAAACTCATTTTGTGAGGCCAACATTACCTTGATCCCAAAACCAGACAAAGACCCCATCAAAAAGGAGAATTACAGATTAATATTCCTGATGAACATGGATGCAAAAATTCTCACCAAAATACTAGCCAATAGGACCCAACAGTACATTAAAAGGATTATTCACCATAACCAAATGGGATTTATTCCTAGGCTGCAAGGTTGGTTCAATATCTGCAAATCAACCAGTGTGATACAATACATTAATTAAAAAAACAAAAAAAAAAAAAAAAAAAAAAAAAACCAAAAACCAAATCGTACTCCACCCCAAAACTGCTAGAACTCATGCAGGAGTTTAGTAAAGTGGCAGGATATAAAATCAATGCACAGAAATCAGTTATATTTCTATACACCAACAACAAAACAGAAGAGAAATTAAGGAGTCAATCCCATTTACAATTACACCCAACATAAGATACCTAGGAATAAATCTAACCAAAGAGGCAAAGAATCTCTACTCAGAGAACTATAGAATACTCATGAAAGAAATTGAGGAAGACACAAAGAAATGGAAAAGCATTCCATGCTCATGGACTGGAAGAACAAATACTGCAAAAATATCTATGGTATTTAGAGCAATCTACACATTTAATGTAATCCCTATCAAAATACCATCACCTTTTTTCAAAGAAATGGAATAAATAATCCTAATATTTATATGGAACCAGAAAAGACCCAGAATAGCCAAAGGAATGTTGAAAAAGAAAACTGAGGATGCTGGCATCACAATTCCAGACTACAAGTTCTACTACAAAACTGTAATCATCAAGACAGTATGATACTGGCACAAAAACAGACACATAGATCAATGGAACAAAATAGAGAACACAGAAAAGGACCCTCAACTCTGTGGCCAACTAATCTGACAAAGTAGGAAAGAATGTCCAATGGAAACTAGTCTCTTCAACTAATGGTATTGGGAAAATTGGACAGCCACATGCAGAAGAATGAAACTGGTCCATTTCCTTACACCATACACAAAAATAGACCCAAATTGGATGAAAGACTTCAATGTAAGAAAGGAATCCATCAAAATCCTTGAGGAGAATACAGGCAGCAACCTCTTTTACTTCAACCACAGCAACTTCTTCCTAAAGACGAGGGAAGCAAGGGCAAAAATGAACTATTGGGACTTCATCAAGATCAAAAGCTTTTGCACAGCAAAGGAAACAGCCAACAAAACCAAAAGACAACCAACAGAAGATGGGAGAAGATATTTGCAAATGACATATCAGATAAAGGGCTAGTATCCAAAATCTGTAAAAAACTTACCAAACTCAAAACCCAAAGAACAAATAATCTAATCAAAAAATGGACAGAAGAACGTGAACAGACATTTCTGCAAAGTTGACATCCAAATGGCCAACAGACACATGAAAAAGTGTTCATTATCACTTGGCATCAGGGAAATACAAATCAAAACTACAATGATATACCACCACACGAGTCAGAATGGCTAAAATTAACAAGTCAGGAAACATAGATGTTGACAAGAATGTGGAGAAATGGGAACCCTCTTACAGTGTTGGTGGGAATGCGAACTGTTGCAGCCACTCTGGAAAACACTATGGAGGTTCCTCAAAAAGTTGAAAATAGAGCTACCCTATAACTCAGCACTTGCACTACTGGGTATTTACCCCAAAGATACAAATGTAGTGATCTGAAGGGGCATGTATACCCAGTGTTTATAGCAGCAATGTCCACAATAGCCAAACTATGGGAAGAGCCTATATGTCCATCAGCAGATGAATGAATAAATATGTGTTTTATATGTGTATATATGTATGTGTGCAAGCACACATGCACGCACACACACACATACACACACACACTTACACACACACTGGAATATTATGCAGCCATCAAAAAATGAAATCTTGGGGTACCTGGGTGGCTCCATGGGTTAAGCCTCTGCCTTTGGCTCAGGTCATGATCTCAGGGTCCTGGGATCGAGCCCCGCATCGGACTCTTTGCTCAGCAGGGAGCCTGCTTTCCCCTTTCTCTCTCTGCCTGCCTCTCTGCCTACTTGTGATCTCTCTCTCTCTCTCTCAAATAAATAAATAAATAATCTTAAAAAAATGAAATCTGGGGTACATGGGTGGCTCAGTGGGTTAAAACCTCTGCCTTCGGCTCAAGTCATGATCCCCGGGTCCTGAGATCGAGCCTCACATCAGGCTCTCTGCTTGACAGTGAGCCTGCTTCCACCTCTCTCACTCTGCCTGCTTCTCTGCCTGCTTGTGATCTCTGTCAAATGGATGAATAAAACCTAAAAAAAAAAAAAAAAAAAAAGAATTCTTGCCATTTGCAATGCCATGGATGGAACTAGAGGGTATTATGCTAAGTGAAATAAGTCAATCAGAGAAATCCAATTATCATATGATCTCACTGATTTGTGGAATTTGATAAAAAAGGCAGAGGATCATAGGGGAAGAGAGAGAAAAATGAAATGAGACAAAACCAGAGAGGGAGACAAACCCTAAGAGACTACTAATCTCAGGATACAAACTGAGTGGTGCTGGCGTGAGTGGGTGGGGTGGGGGAGGGATAGGGTGGCTGGTTGATGGACATTGGGGAGGATATCTGCTATGGTGAGTGCTTGTGAATTGTGTAAGACTGATGAATCATAGCCCTGTACCCCTGAAACAAATAATACATTATATGTTAATAAAAAATGGAAGAAAAAAAGAAATAAAAATCTGGAATCAAATGGAAAGGTGGCTTATTGGTTTAAATAGTGATTGCTAGAATCATGTGTCAAATCTTAACTCCTAAGCATGGTCATCATGACCGATTGACCCTTACTTTATGACTAAATCTTACAAAGGGCAACATTTAACTCTCCAAGCCCAAAGATTAAAATCATCATACTAAAAGGAAAAGGCAGCTCAGTGAAATCACACCCAAAGCAGAAGGTGCTGACAATAGCCTCATAATCATAATCATCAAAACCATTAAACTATTTTTGACAATCTGGTAAAGTGTGTATTTTTAACACATTTCTACACATTTTGGGGAAATGTTATTTATGTATAGTAGATATTTCCACAATGCTACCTGGTAAACAGAACTTAATATATAATTTATAATATGTATTTGTATAATATATACATTTTTAAAAATTATCATTCTCCTTTCTAACTTTCTGGGCTCAATTTCACTTGAATAGTTTCCATAGATCCATTCTTTTTTTCATCATGAGCTGTCTCTCATCCAGTTTAAACTCTTTGGGTGGCCGTAAATATTAAAAAATTTAAGGGAAAAAAATCCTCTAAAATATGCTGTTTCACTGACTAATTCTTCACCTTTCCAAGTCATTAATGGTGACCATTCCAAACACAGGAAGTTATTGGATATTAAGAAAACATTGCAGGATGGTATTGCTGGTCCAGAAGACAGCATAAGATTCCAGGTGGGCAAAACCTTTGTGGGACTGGAGTTTTGTGTGCTTAGGTAAGTCAGTAAAAGAAACAAGGCCTACCCTGGAGAAGTCAGATATAATCATGCAGAGTAGAGCTGGATGAGCTGGAGTTGGAGGAAGGATGAGAGCCATGAGTCGGTTCTTTGGAGGAAGCAGAATTCAAAAGGCAACACAGGTACCTTGGAGCTGGAGATGATGAGGAGGGTGGGAGCATGCCTTAAATTCATGTGTTCTGCAACAATTTATACCTTAGCTTATTCTCTTCCACTGGGCCATCTAAAATTTCTGACTGGAAATAGATGCTCTCCACATATTTGCCTCTTTCCCCTTATATTCAGGGTTACATTTTTAAGAGTTAATTAACCATGGTTGACATCTATCTTTAGGTGCAGGAGATCTTTGGGGACCAAGCTTAGGGGATAGTCTTTTCCCAGGGTTAGGAACCTCCATACCTCCCCGTTTTTTCCTGGGGAACAGTGTAAAAGTGTCCAGCCATGGTGCTACCCAAGCAATGATTTTCAAAATCTTAATCAGTTGTCCGTGAACTGACTGAAGGTTTTTTTCCCTAAGGACTTGAAAAGCTATTATGGTGTAACTCGATGGCATCCTGCTCTTGAATACAATTGGTCAGCTGCTATTTGTCCTTTGACTGGTTCTAGACCTGGTCATGACCTACTGGCATTTTGGGGAGAACAATTTCAGAACCGGAACTTTCTGAGAAGAGTGTTTGCAAGAGAAAATGTGTAATTGCAGAATTGAATTTTTTGGCCTCTAGAAGCCAGAAATATTGAGTCAGTGTAGCTCTTCCTCTTGTTCCCCACATTTTCTCAGCTCAGATATCAACTCCCGCGGAAATCCTTTCCTACTGTCCAAGTCCAATCTGTGTGCTCCTATGACATTACAGTAATTTTCCTGCTCTCTTATAACTGCCTCAGTGCCTATCACTATCTATATGCTCCACTAAGATGTGAGCTTCTTTTGGAAGAAACTAGGTCTTTTACGATATTGGATCCTAGATCCAGGGTTATAAATTAAATATTTGTTAAGTGTGTGGGTACCTAAATCAAAGCATTTCCGTGTCTGCCTACTCTCTCTATGATCCAGCCATCTGGCCCTGGCCCTGATTCTATCAGTCTGCTGAGATTGAAGATGATGACACAGTTACCATCCATGTGTAACCATGTAACTGACCACAATCTGTTCCCAACCTACCACTTTCTCAAGTCCCAACTCAGTCACCAGCTTTTCTACTGAGCTGGGCCAGAATGCTCTACTAAAATGATGTATCCCTTCTCTGACCTCCAACACTCAGTGTTCAGAATTTATGCAACTAACTCTCGATCACGCACTTTCTTTTGTGTGACGTCTGTGGGTCTGGTCTCTGTGAGCATCTCACATGTCAAGTTCAGTCTACCCCTTTTCTTTTACTCCTTCTGTGCATCTGAGTACTAAGCTGGCCACAGAGAGCACCTCCCAGCAGTGCTGACTGGCTTGAATTGATCCTGATCTACATGAATATAGAAGTCCTAAGGTTGAACTTTTTGTTCAGAGTTCTTCCTGGATTTGCACTGGAGAGGCTGATTTCTGGTAATGACTGAAACTGCTGTGTCAATGGGTATGGGAAGAGATGGAAAGGAATTGGCAGAGGCAGAACTGTCCTTTTGTTATTTTGTTATAAATAAACTCCCTCAGTGGAAACTTGTTAACCTCAGTCCTTGCCTTCACATCTACTTATATGCAAGACCTCCCTCGACAAATCAATCTTTACACTGCAGTGGCACTCTCTTGACAAGATATGTTTGGCTTAGCCACTGTTGATATTTGTTCTTGAAATCTCGGTTGTATGGCATGGTACACTCTGAGAGCAGAAACGGAGATGCTTAGTTTATATGCACGGAGGATGAGCAAGATGCAAACAGAAAGAGACGGTCCACAGCAGGGCAGCAGGAGTGGCGGGAGCTGAGCAGCACTTAATATGTTGTGATGTATTGAATCTATGAAATGCCTGTTCAATAGCTAGTCAAAGTAAATTTAGAAGGACACAGGAAAGGGATTTATTTTTTCATCATTGTAAAAATGTTCATTATTTCTTATGCTGTTGGTCATGGTCTACTGGTGTCATTTGGCGATCCCCATGCCCTTAGAATCCCAAATAGCACCATTGACAGGATTAGGTGAGGTTTGTTCAATATATTCAAGTCCCCAGAGAGCTACGGTTTTATTGGTACTTTGGAATTGGGTTTTCTTGCTGGATTTTATTCTGAAAAAAAAAAAAATGAGCTAGAGAGCTTGACACTCTCTCAAGGTAAATTAGTTGATTGCTTCTCCTCTAGTGCATAACTTTATTGGAGCATTTCCCAAATTTGACTGAGATAATTTACATACATGTCTGTTTTGCTCATCCGACAGTGAGTGTTTGCAACAGAGACTGTATCTTCTTCACTTATTTTTCCCAACAGAATGGCATAGTGCCCAGCACCGAGGAAACCCTCATGCAATGTTTGCTGAACAAGATGTCTTAATATCCATGAAGAACTGCCTATATAATGGAGGAAGCAAGAAAGGTAAATGAAAGCTATTTTGTGCCTGCTTAAGAGAAATGCAGGTACTATTAGATAATTAATTAAATTTTAATTTTCTTGTAAGTGGTCTCCTGAGAAATGTGCTATTTTAGCACTGTACCTAGACTAGGCTACTTATAAACACTTCTTGTGGGCCTAGTTTTATGCTAAATGGCATGGGAAAAGAATTGGATAAAGCATGGCCTCTGCAAAGAATGTTGGGTGCCATCTAGGGAGATAACGTCTGAAAGAGCACCAAATACACAGTGGAATATAATGAAGGTAAATACAATATGGATAAAAAGAAGTCAGAAAGGAGAAAATTGCATGAGCTAGTGCAATTAAGGGAGGTATTAGGAGGAGGTAAAAATCCATTGCAATGAAGTTCCAGTTGATAAATGACATGTGGGAAAGCATTAATTGAATCATGCTGCTATTTTATATAAGATTCAGGACAGGAATGTTAGATACTAATTTTTACAAAGGATATGCTGTTCAATGCTGTTGGAGAATCCTCTGATCATCAGATTTCCCTAGATTTATCAGTGAACAAACTTGTCCCAAGAAAGACAGCATGGTGTTCTGCTAAGGAAGAGTGTGCTGAGTCTAAAGACCTTGATGCTCTCCCTCAATTCTACTGTTAGCTGTGTGACCTTGATGATGTTAGGTGACCTCTCTGGACCCCACGTTCCTCTTTTAAAATGTTGACATCAGGGAAAACCTGCCCAGACTTCATTGCAGGACATGGCAAACTTTAAATTGTGAAAGAAAAATCACCTGTATAAAGGCAGGAAGTCACCTCATCCCTCAGCCTTTATAGGGCCAAGACTCTGATGAAGAGAGAAAGCTGCGTAATTGCTACTTTCCAGCACAAGCACTGATTTTTCAGGCGTTCAGGACACTGCCTCCCACCCCTCAATTTTTATTTCCATTTTGAAGTCAGAAATTCTTAGAACACATTTAAGCATTTATGTGTGCACATTTTAGCATAAAGAATAACATTCTCCACAAGTAGAAAAATCACATGTCACAGGGGACTGAGGCAGGGGAAGTGTCAGAAGAACCTGGATTAATGGGAACATTTCCAATCCCATTTTTTAAAATCAGTCTTTCAATTTGGAATATCACTAAGCCAACATGGGTGAGAGCACATTCAGATTCTGTAGCAGAAATCTGCAGTAAAGTGTCTGATCGAAAGTAGAAACTGGGGTAGGAACTGTTCAGAGTAAGCCAAGAGAAATCCGAAACACTGTATATTTATAGCTAGTTCTAAAATATGTGGCTACACCCCAACTGTTCAAAGATGAGCAAACAGGAAAAAAAAAAAAAAAGAAAGAAAGAAAGAAAGAAAGAAAAAATGAAAGGGACCTAGATGCAAAACCTCTGGAAATTACCTCTTACAGAATCAAGATATTGGCTTTCTCAATAGGATGTAAGAATGCACGGCCTCTTGGCCAAAGGCTCATAAGGAGAAGCCCACTAGGACTAAGATGTAAATTCTGCAAAATAAAAGGAAAGAAAAAATGATAAGATAATTAAGGTACATATGGAAAATAATGAAATTCAAAAGCCTGGTGGAGCATGTAAATAAAAAAAAATGATTTTAAATGACAAAATATCCAGTCCTTGATTTGGAGGACAAGCTTGAGAAATTATCATAAATGTCAAAGACCATAGTCCTGAAATAGATTATAACTCATAGAAAAACTCCAAAATGGAGAAATATGCAGATAAAAAGTGCTTCTCAAAAAGTGAAAAGAACAATGCAAGCAGAGGAAAACATCAGAGATGTACTGAAGGTAAGTCTTTCTTCAGCTCTAGAAAGTATGTACAGATTAAAAGGTCCACAGGTTTTAGGGCAAAATCAATGAAAAGAAAACCACATTTAGATCCATGTCTGACAATTTTTACTGTAATTACAAAACTAAGTAAGTATCTAACTGGAAAAGTAAGAAGGCAATGTTCAAAGGCATAAAAATTATGTTGCCATCCAAACTCATATTTGCAAAGCAGAATGCTGGGGGGTTGGAAGTACAAACGTGGAAGATAGTTTTGATGAGAAAATTTGAAAAACAAAAATTTTATACTTGTCTAAATTGTCCTTCAATTATGAGACTCTTCTCAGATATTCATATACCCTCCTAAAGGAGAAAAAAAATAACTTGCATATATGATACAACCTACAATGGTAATTGAACAAAAAGCAAGGAAAAAAGAGGCCATAATGTTGTGATGTTTAATTTTGTTGTCAGCTTGTCTGGGCTAAGGAACTCCCAGCTAGCTGATAAAATGTAATTTCTGGATGTGTCTGTGAGGTTGTTTCCAGGAGAGATTAACATTTGAATCTGCAGACCTAGTGACGGTCCCCCTCATCCATTTGAGTGCACCACATCTGCTCCACTGAGGGCCTGGATAGAACAAAAAGGCAGGAGGATGGATTTGCTCTCTGCTTAGCTGGGACATCTGTCTTCTCCTGCCCTTATATGTTGGTGCTGCTCATTCCCCCCAGGCCTTCCGGTTTGATTGGAAGTACACCACTGGCTTTCTTGGGACTGTAGCTTGTAGATTGCAGATCATGGGACTTCTCAGCCGCCATAACCACATGCGCCAGCCCTTCATATTAAATCTCTTTTTATAGTCTATACAACTATGTCAATATCTACACCTGTATCTGTAGGATCTCTAGTCCTGTTGGTTGTATTTCTCTACAGAACCCTGACTAGTACCAATGATGAAGCCATTTAAATGAAACAGTCAAGGATTGTAAATAGTTATAAAACAGAGTCCAAATATCAGTTAACTTCCCCAGAAACAAGACAATACACAAAAGATAATTAATAATGATTGGTGTATGTATTAGTCTTCTCAGGCTGCCATAACAAAATGCTATAGATTGGGTGGCTTACACAACAGATATTTATTTTCTCACAGATTTGGACCTGGAAGTCTGAGAGGAGGGTGCTAGCACTGTCACATTCTAGTGAGAGCTCTCTTCCTGGAGGCAGCTGGCTGCATGCTCACTGGGTGCTCACAGAGCTTTCCTTTGGTGCATGCACATGGAGAGAGGGATCGCTCTCTTTTTTCCTCTTATAAGGCCACCAGTCCTGTCGGATTAGGACTCTATCCTATGGCCTCATTTAACCTTAATTATTTCCAAAATGCCTTATCTCCAAATACAGTCACATGGAGGCCTTCACATATAAATTGTGGGAGTACAAAATTTACCCAATAGCAGTGTAAAAATTTTACTAAATGTGACTGCATGAGAACATTGAAAACAAATTATCATAGCCTTAAATGGGAGGTCATAAAACTAATTTCTTTATTAATATTGAAAAACTAATAGTTTTGAAAGATGTAAAAGCAACTATTAATATGAAAAAAAACATCCAAAACGTGTGAATAAAAAAAGAAAACACAGTGACTATAGCAAAAGTTAAAAAAAAAAAAATACAAGGAGAGATGATGATAATAGATTGGCCACCTGATAAAGAGACCAACATATATATGTTTATATATACGTTTTAATAAATACATATATAGGTATATATATGTTTTAATAAAACAACTTTATGGTGCTTTTAAAATATATTTCAGTGTTAAAAAATAAGAAAATACTTGAAGTTAAAAGCATGGGTAAAGATATATTAAGTAAATTAAAACAGAGTTAACACAAGGATGATAATAATAAGCGGAACCCAAAACCAAAGGATTATTTCATAATAATAAAAATGCAGTTCATGACGAACATAAACTAAGAGGCATTTATTACAATATCATAGGGCATGGACATATATCAACCAAATCTTCAACTGCAGGAAATATTTTATAGAAATGCAACAGTTTGGAGAAAGTTTAACAAAAGACATAATCTTGTACAGACCCAATGAAGAAAATAATTAAAAAATAGAAATAAGTATACAAAAGATTTAAAAATTGTAATATATGTTTTCGTGAAGACAGCAAAGATTTCATACACAAAGAAAGGGAAATATAATCACTTTTACAACTAACATTGAAAATTTGCCAAAACTGTTCATGACAGACAAAATTTCAGATGTGTATTGGACAGAAATACGATTATGATAATATAAAAGTCACTGGTGATCACTGTTATCATTCTGTATTTACAACTTACCGGGACATATGTTAAATGTTTCATATGTATTAGTCCATTTATTCCTGGTAACAATGCTATAAAGTTGATGCAGTTGTATCTTGATGTTACATATGAAGGATTTCGACTTAGGTTAAATATTTCTCTGAAGGTTGCTTGAGGAGTCAGATGTTAAGCTCTGTGGCTCTCAAACTTCAGCATGCACCAGAGTCCACTGGGTTTGTGGATTTGCTGAGCCTCATAACCAGATTTTCTGAGTCAGTGGGTCTGGTCGTCATCCTTTAATTGGCATTTCCAGTGGTTCTATGTCGATGCTAATGCTGCTGGTCCAGTATGTTAAGAACCACAAAGCCAGGTGATGCCAGGACAATACATTTACTACTGTACTGTTTTGGAAAAGGAGAAATTGCAGAGACCAGGTTATGAGAAAAATGCAATAAATTTAGAAATTTATAATTAGCATAACTAAAAAACAGTGCTTGGAAATTTAATTAAAAATAAAAAGCAATCATTCCCAAGTTAATCAATTTAATACATTTCCAATTAAAATTCCAATTGGATTTTTTTTTCTTTGAACTTGACAAAATGATTCTAAACTCCATGTGGATGAATAATAGGAAATAATAGCCCAGACAAATTAGAAAAAGAAGAGTATTTTGGGGGGAATTGCCTCATCATATAATAAAACATTATAGATTTCCAGTACAAGATTGCATACCCAACAGGTTCTCACTTCATGTTCTCTAAAATTTCCACTGAAATGCTGAAATGTAAGCTTTGAGGTATGACAAGGAATAAACCAATAATAGTGTTGAGGAAGGGCAGCACCAAACATAAGAGACTACAGGGATTTGGGGAAGATGAAAGTAGATAGGAACATGTTAGCAGGTAGTGTCAGAGGAATATGAAATTGACATGACCTGGCAGAATACACACAGAGCTGTGGCCTACATGGAACATGGTCTGCCTTTCAGAATCCCGAATGGAAGGGCTTTGGGCTCAGTGGAGGCACAGATGCTAGACAGCAGGTATGAAAGATGCGATTACAACAAAGGGACTGATTAAAGTTCTGTGAATAAAGCAATTGAACCAGGTGACACTTCCACCCCTGTCCCCATCTACTCTAACCTGTTCTTCTTCCCTGAGTTAAAGGCAGCCCCACATTTATCCCCAGGCACAACAATAGAACATTGTTCTTAACAGAAATGGACTGAATCAGTGAAGATATTTAGAATGGTGGTATTGGAATCATAGAGAAAATCTTTTCTTATTCTGGCAATTGGGGACTCTCACTCTCACAGTCAGTATGATCCCATTCAAGGAAAATTAGAAGTAAGTTATCAGGAGAATTCGAATAGTACAAGAGACAAAACACCTAATACTGGGATGTGAGCTATGTCTAACGTAACAAAAACCCTAAAGCAAAATCTTCCTCTAATAAAATGAGAGCACAAAACAGGAAATTGTGGACTCAAGCAAGAGACCTTTCAAGACATATCCTAGATTGACAGCCTTGCAGGCAGGCCTAGAGAAAACCTGGGCCAGGATACAACAAGAAGACAAGGGTCTTCAGATGCAAAGGCAATTGGGAAAAATGGTAATTGATAGAATAAATGATATAGCGGTGTTTCAGTCTATTCAGACTGCTACAACAAAATACCATAGAACAGGTGCTTATAAGCAACAGAAATGTTATTTCTCACAGTTCTGGAGGGTGGAAAGTACAAGATCAAGTTACTGTAAGATTCAGTGTCTGGTCAGAGCCCACTTCCCAGGTCATAGATGGCAGTCTTTTCCTTGGGAGGATGGAGAGGCTAGAGGAAAGTGGTATAAGGTAATTAAATTCACACCTGTAAGAGAAGAAAATTACTTGATAATGACTAAAAATAATAAACTAAAAATAGTAGATAAATGTTTTTTGATACTGGAAGCTTGTTAGAAATACACCACAAAAACACAAACACAACAACACACTTTAACTGGTTGCCTCTAGAGAGTAGAAGAGATTGAGAAAGATGGTCTAGGGCAAAATACTTCTTTATAAATGTAACTTCTTTAAAGGGAGATTTTTCAGCTATTCCTGGGGTTTATTTTTTTCATGTTTCCATATGAACTAAAATTCTATTTTATTAAAGAATTACCTTCTATTTTTTATTAGGAGTATGTTAATTTTCAGTTTGACTTACAAAAAATTTCCATGCTTATGAATGAGAAGTCCTATCCAAGAATGTCTTTCCTAGGGGAGGAGTCAAGATGGCGGAGAAGTAGCAGGCTGAGACTACTTCAGGTAGCGGGAGATCAGCTAGATAGCTTATCTAAAGTTTGCAAACACCTACAAATCCAACGGGAGATCGAAGAGAAGAAGAACAGCAACTCTAGAAA